>NC_062550.1:91174792-91481972 GCF_016906955.1 Phacochoerus africanus
GGCACATCCCAGCCAATGGAATGCCCCCAGTTTCCAGGCTGGGAAACCAACATTCTCCTAGTTCCTCTCTGCCACGGCGCCACCATTACCCAGGACCACTGGCAACCCCTGGGTGACGTTCAACCATCAGAAGTAGCTGAACAGGAATTTTAAGCAACTTGTTTACACCAACGAGGTGCTTAAAATTTTCTTTTGAATGAGTGTCATCATTTGAAAACCAGGAGATTTTAGGTACCAGCCTAGGTTCCTGGCTTCTCTTGAATGATGAAAAGCTCTGGCTACACTGAGCCCCGTTCCTGCTTGGCAACAATTTAGGAGCAGAGCACCTCACTCTACAGAGATGGAACATGTGTCTGCCAGGTGGCCGTGGGCCTCACTGGTTTCCAGCTTGTGACGCAGGGTGGTATCACTTGTTTATTTCCCTGCTCGGCTCCTGGAGGAATGTGAGCCCAAGGGGAGAAAAACTATTACCTGCTATCAGCTCCCCACATCTCCTAAGAGCCTGCCTTGGAGTCTCCCCTCCACACAGATGGCTGCTGTCCTCTGGCCATTTCAGTGTCGAGGAAGTGTGCCCTGTCCATGTCCCATCTGAAGTCAAGGCCAGCTGGGGGAAAGCAGTCTGTTCCAAGGTCATGTCCAAGGAGGGTCCTTGGGGAGGGGGTACACTGAGGGCTCTGAACACCAGGCGGGAGAGGCGGGGTCATTGTCTGGAAGAGTCAAAGCCATTGCTTAAAAGTGGAGTGAAAACCATGCAAGAACTCCAAGAGAGAGGCCAAGGCAGAGATGAAGCTGGTCGAACTGATGGCCGAGAGGTTAGTGCAGACAGGATGGGGCCAGGCACAGCTCAGCTCATTCAGAACTCACTCCCGGGATAGGCTTACGAGGTTTTCCCCATTTCAGGGGGTGTCGGCAAGGTCACGGGAGCCGAATGTCCACTCGTTTCTATGGGGCGGCCCTCACCTCTGTTGCCCTTGGGCAGCCGCTTGCATCACCATCTCCTGGGCCGTGTCATCAGCCAGAGGGGTTCTCTGCCAGAAGGCTTACGTGCTAATCTTGAGCCTTCAGACCTCCAATGTCTAGCCTCTCGGCTCTCTTGCTGAGGACTCGGTCCAAGTGTACCAACCCTCTTGGCTTTACTTCCTTCCTGCCTTATCAGTTTGAACCTGTATGCTCTGCTCCTTTGCAACGTTCTCTTGCAACACCTGCCCACCGAACCACCAACCTTCACTCAACCAGTATGTCCCTCCCCATCCGACCCTGGGTCACTGGGTGCTATCAAGCCAGCCAATGCCTCAGCCAACGCCCAACGTCCCGAAGCCGCCTACTGCACTAAGTCTGGGACCTCAGAAGCTCCCTCCACCCCACCTCCACCTGGCCTACAATGGCACCCGTCTTATTTCTGTCCCTCCCACCTCCGGGGGGGTCCTTGCTCCTGTTCTTGGGACCCATCTTCTCTTATCTCCAGGACTTTGTTCTTTCAACAATCCCTTCTGTCTCTCTCTGTCTTCGACATTCCCCTCCCTCCTGAGTCCTGCTCAGCCCGTACATGAATCCACATTTCTCCCATCTTTGATGAAAAGTGCCCCGGGAACTTGGGTGGAAATGACTCCAAAATGATAACATTCACGGTTCTAAGGAAGGAAGGAGAGAAATCAGCAAGATAAAGAAAACAGGCTGCAGGAAGGTGCATTTCTTCAAGCTCAGGGTTTTGGCAAGAAAAGCCAATGGGAACGAAATCTGAGGGACAAAGGGTCTGAGGGAACAGGATGCCCTTTTCACATCACACACAGACTCCTTCCTAACTCCTTGCGATTCCTGCGGGGCTCACACGCAGCGCTTCAGCCAGTTCTCACTTCAGACCAGGGAGACAGGCATGGGTGAGACCAGGTGGGGGAGGACTGGCTTTGGGGGCTCTGGAAGGCGCTGGCACTGAGCTGGGGCGGGGCAAGATTTGCGCCACAAGGAAGAAGGAGAAGGAACTCCCTATTGGCTGCAGCCCGCAGGGTGAAACAGGGGGTGCTGGGGCTGCGGGGCAGGAGAGATGATTTGCACGGAAAGGATGTAGCTGAAACAGATTTCTTAGACCTGGAAGAGCCTAGAGAAAAGAGGAAAGGCATCTTTAAGGAAGACCTTGAGAGACCACTGAAGGCAGAACATGATGGCATTATTAAGAGCTGATGTGACCACAGACTTTAAAACCAGTCCTTCAGAGAGTTCCCGTGGAGGCTCAGCGGTAACAAACCCAACTAGGATCCATGAGGACATAGGTTTGACCTCTGGCCTTGCTCGGTGGGTTAAGGATCCAGCATTGCCATGAGCTGTGGTGTAGGTTGCACATGCGGCTCGGATCTGGCGTTGCTGTGGCTGTGGTGTAGGCTGTAGCTCCGATTAGACCCCTAGCCAGGGACCCTCCATATGCCACAATCGCAGCCCTAAGTTGCAAAAAAAAAAAAAAAAAAGAATTAAATAAATAAATAAACATACAAATAAAACCAGTCCTTCCATCTGTTAGATAAAAAGAGAGGAGCCGGGGATCCAGCCCTCTCAGAGAAATGTTGAAACAAAAGGACAGCATGGACAACTAGCAGAGCCAGTGTTTGCAGAAAGAACGCCCACCATCTAACCAAACAGGCACCCCCTTGCACAAGCCCTGGAGGCGAAGCCAGGAGGCTGAAGCCCACGTACAGTCCTTCCCCAGCCACTGAGAGCCTCCTGCGCCCCCATTTTCTTCATCTTGACCGTCGAGTCCCACCCCCACCCGGCCTCCCACCCAGACTCCCTCACAGACGGGGCAGGACTCAAACGTGACAGCCCACGGGAGAGCACCTGGGAATTACAACATCGTGTGCAAATCCGACCCAATGCCACAGCCGCTGCCTTCCGCGGGTCTGGATGTGAGGATGGTGTGAGCAGAGACACCGCCAAGGGGAAGTGAAACTCCGAAGGCTGGCGGAGAAAAGGAAGAGCTTTTTAAAGACCCACAAGGGAACAGCCACCGCCCCTAGTGAAGTCAACCCAGATCTTTCAAGGTCGACCCCAGCAGGGGATTCTCCACCGGGGTTTCCCTCTCAGCCACCTCAGAGGACCAGTGTTGGGGGCTATTTAAAGACGACCGCACAGACGAAATTTGCATCTTGCACGATGGGAAAGAAAGACTCCAGCAGTTATACATCTTCCACCATCTAGAGAAGAGGCAATATTAGATGATGAGAAGAACAGCGGCTTTAGATCCTGGCTGATCTGGGCGCACATGTGCCCCTGGTAGCTATGCGGTACTTTATTCTCAGTTCAGCCACTCAGTATTTATAATACAGCAGTGAAAATGTTGAGCTCAAAGGATGACGTTAGATACTTTGGGACAAGCACCTCAGCCTTTGATGAGGATTCAGTCCAGCAGTTCTGGGAAGGCTGCGCAGAAAAGAAGGTTTTGTCAAGAGCAGAGTTCCTTGAACCAATGTGCTTTTTGTCTGAAAAGGGAAGTCATATGTCTGGAACAGTGGTTCTCAACTTGGGGTTGATTTTGCCTGCCAGGGGAAATAGGCGACGTCTGAAGACATTTTTGGTTGTCATAATTTGAGAGAGGGTTGTTCCTGGAATCCAGTGGATAGAGGCCAAGGAGGCTGCTAAACGGACTACAATGCACAGACAGCCTCTTCGAATAATCTTGACCCTCCTGGAAACAGGCCAAATGTCCATCGACACAGATGAGTGGATTAAGAAGATGTGGTACACCTACACAATGGAATACTACTCAGCCATAAAAAAGAATCGAATAATGCCATTTGCAGCAATGTGGATACAACTAGAGATTCTCATTCTAAGTGAAGTTAAGTCAGAAAGAGAAAGACAAACACCATATGATATCACTTATATGTGGACTCTAAAATATGGTACAAATGAACCTGTCTACAAAACAGAGACAGATTCACAGACACAGGGAACAGACGTGTGGTTGCCAAGGGGGAGGGGGAGAGAGTGGGAGAGAGTGGGAGTTTGGGGTTAGTAGATATAGACTACTACATTTAGAATGGATAAGCAATGAGGTCCCACTGTATAGCACAGGGAACTATGTCCAATCTCCTGGGATAGAACATGATGGAAGATAGAATGAGAAAAAGAATGTGTGTGTGTGTGTATATATATGTATTTATATATACACACACACACACACACATATGTATATGACCAGGCCACTTTGCTGTACAGCAGAAACTGACATAACACTGTAAGTCAACTATACCTTAATTTAAAAAAAAAGATAATCTCTATCCAAATATCAATAAGCAGCCTGATTGAGAAACCCTGGCCTGGCCTAAAGCTAGGTCTTTATTGTTGCTTCCAGTGTTTAATTGATACGCCAAGTGGGGAGTTCCCATTGTGGCTCAGCGGTTAACGAATCTGACTAGCATCCATGAGGACACAGGTTCAAGCCCTGACCTTGCTCAGTGGGTTAAAGATCTGGTGTTCTGTGAGCTGTGGTGTAGGTTGCAGATGTGGCTCAGATTCTGTGTTGCTGTGGCTCTGATATAGGCCGGCAGCTACAGCTCCGACTGGACCCCTAGCCTGGGCATCTCCCTATGCCACGGGTGCAGCCCTAAAAAGCAAATAAATAAATAAATAAATAAATTCAATTTAAAAATACGCCAAGTGAATCCAGCTGCATCTGTGGAGGATTGTGCTCTGAAGCAGTCGGGGAGGGGACATGCTCAGGTTACTCAAATGCGCCCATTCAGGGCTGTTAACAACCCTTGTCTGAGGCTGGAGTCATCCACTCAGATTGTATTTATTGGCCACAGAGGACCCCACGTTGGGGGACGTGTTAACATTTTGGAGGATGGAAATCAGGTCCTAAGTCACCCTGACAAATAAGAGACGTGGTTTTCCAAAAGCAGAATGGAATCCTTATTGGGGAAGAATCAGTGAGACTCCTGGGTCATGGAAATGACCCGGGGTTCACGAGGACGAAAATCTAAGCATGGCCCGGGGTCGAGCGGGTGTGATGTCAAGGTTGAGAGAGACTCCTGCAGCCTTCCCCAGGCTGAGCAAGGCCATTTCAAACTGCTCGGTGCTGAGCTTTGTATTTTTTTTAAGAGATATGGAGACACCCACAGAAAAGCCACAACAATAGCTGGAAAATAAAGAGGGTTCTAAAAACAGGCCGAAGGAGTTTGGGTTTTTTAACAAGCAAAGGAGAGGTCTGAGTGTGCGTGGATGTGAACAAGAAAGATTATCACAAGGAGAAACCGGCCAGCTGTTTTCCATCTCCATGGAGGAGCAAATTATAGGAAATGGGCAGAGATTACGGCACAATGGTGGTTATGAATACGAAAGCATTTCCTAATTGGACCCTGGAACGGACTTCAGAGGAAGACAGTTCAATTCCCATTACTCAAGTTTGCTAAAAATAGGTTAAGTATTGACCTGCCTACAGACAGGGGACTGGACGTGGTGACTTCTTGAGCCGCTTGGCTTTATCCTTCTTTTCGCCTGTGTCTTCACGAGGCATAGCTAATTCACTGATGAGTGTAAAATTCAGTTCTTTCCCTGGGTGGCCTATATAAATGAGTTTCCAAAACAACCCAGCAGATGGATGTCCACTGATCGTACTATTAAATTGACTGGCGGTTTGTTTGTGGGTTTGTTTTGTTTTTTAAATTTTCATAAAATTTTCTTTCGTTAGAGTTGATTTACAGTGTTGTGTCAATGTCTGCTGTACAGCAAAGTGACCCTTGGCTGGTGGTTTTAGAGTCATGTGACAGTGCCTGTAATTTTATAGCATTTGGTTTACTACCTGAACTTGGACATGACCTGTAAATGACACTGTGCTTGTGGTCATTGAGTCAGCTTTGTATTGATCAAAATGATCAGAAGTTCCATTTCTGTGACTCTCTGGGGTCTTTCATGCAGATACAATACACACGTTAATGTAACCTGAACCAGTCATTCAGACCAGAATAAACAAGGTGAGGAAATGGTTCCAGGCTTTCAGTTTGTTCCGAGGGTGTGCTCTTTGTGTCCAGAGGGAATTATCGTGTTCAGGTTGGAGCCAACATCTGAGTCAGAATGTGCCAGGTAGGGGTTTGGAAAAAAAGATGTGAGCCTGCTGTTTCTGGCATTGTGCGGGAAGGAATCCATTCCATTTCCAAGTGAAGTTACCAAATTGCTGATAGAAAAGTACACAATCTATTGAAGCCTCACCTCATACACTGTGGGAGCATCAAGCACGTGTTTCCTTGGGCGCTCCTGTATGTGTATTTTAACATTTTTTTTATGCTTACACCCGACGTGGGAACAGGAAGATAGATTGGCTTTGTCATCCATTGAGTTTTTAGCTTCTCTGCTTAAAAAATGATCCTCTGTAAATATTCACATTGGAGGGACTCTTGCAGGAACGGGGACCCCTTCCAGGGCCCAAGCCTGGGATTTTGTCTAACTCTCGGAAATGAATTGTCTGAGGAGACACATGTGCTGACAATGCAAAAGACTGCATTGGGAAGGGGTGCTCCAGCAGAGAGCGGCAGGGCAAGCGAGCCCAGAACTGCTCTGCCACGTGACTCGAAGTTTCCGGTTTTATGGGAATGGGGTTAGTTTCCGGGTTGTCTCTGACCAAGCATCTTGCCTCGGCTCGTACTTGGTCTGCCCAGGGTCCTCCCTGGTGGCCCATGAAGCTCTCAGCTAAAACGCATTTGAGTGCCAAGGACCCTGGGAGCTGAGTCATCTCCTCCCTCCTGTCGGACCCTCACAGATCCTCCACACTCATGTTCAGGGCAGCATCGTATTCCTTATTAAGGCCTCCTATGGTGAGACCACTCATGCAAGTGGCTATTATTGTGCCTGGCCAAGGTGGGCAGTTTCAGTCAGTGGTCCCCTAATGGTACCAGTAAGCAGTGGCTCCTCTGTGTTCTTAAAAGGTACAGAAAATCAGTAAAATCATTGATGTGAGTACAAAACGGTGCTCACTCGGCAAGAAATAAGCCTTGTGGAGGCCCAGTTCTATACCAGGGCCTGACGCCTTGGTTTTACCCCTGTGGCAGGATTGCTCACTATGCCCTGACAGCCAATCCTTCTTTCTTTGCTCACACAGCCCTGAGTTTTCGCCGGACCCAGGACTGTTTCACTAAAGATGAGACTTTCCAGCATCCCTTGCATGCAGGTGCTGTAAGGAATACACTTCGCGTTTCTTCCTAGGAGGCTCCACATGCTAACCAACACTTGTCATAATTTGTTTGGCTTGGTTTCTTTACTGTAGTCATCTTAGACGGTGTGAAATCATTGCAGGTTTGATTTTAATTTCCGTGACTGCTAACGAGGTTGTGCATCTTTTCCTGTGCTTACTGGCCGTTTGTATCTCTTCTTTGGAGAAAAGTTTATCCAGCCCCGTTTTGTAATTAGGTTATTTGTCTTTACGTGGTTCAGTTCTAAGAATTCTTTACACACGGTGGATATTATATGTATATCAAATATATGATATGCACATATTTTCTGTCATTCTGTGGATTATCTTTTCGTTTTGTTGACTGTGGCCATTGAAACGCAAAAGTTTTAAGTTTTTGTCATGTCAAATTTATCTATTTTTCTTTTCGTGATTATGCTTTTGTGTCACAGCGAAAAAGGCTTTGCTTAACATCATGGAAATTTACTCCTTCTCTTTTCTTTGAAGAGTTTTATAGTTTGGGGTCTTACATTTAGGGCTACGATTTGAGGAAATTTTTAAATACAGTGTGAGATGGGGTCCAATTTTATTCTTTCACATGTGGATATCAAGCTGTCCGGCCCCATCTGATGAAAAGATTATTCATTCTCTCACCATTGAATTGTCCTAGCTCCCTTAGCCACGTGCCTTTCTACTTCCTCAAACAGGCAAGCACGTTCCTGCCTCAGGGCCTCGGCACCGTTAGTTTCCTGGGTCTGGAACCCTCTTCCCCTGGTTTTCTCTGGCTGGCTCCTTCTCCCCCTGCAGGCCTCAGCTCAGAAGGGCCAACCCTGAACACAGCGCCTAAAGCAGCCCCCATTCCTCAGCCCCCCAGCTGCCCAGCCCTTCTCTATCCTTATCTTATTTTCCTCTCAGTACTTAATACTTACTAAACACATCCAATTTTTTAATAGATCTCTTTAAATACTTTAGGTGGATAGACAGATTTTAAAATCAAGGCAGTCTAGGAGTTCCTGTCTTGGCGTAGCAGAAATGAATTTGACTAGGAATCCCTGGCCTCACTCAGTGGGTTAAGGATCCGGTGTTGCCGTGAGCTGTGGTCACAGATGCAGCTCGATCTGGCATTGCTGTGGCTGGGGTGTAGGCCGGTGGCTACAGTTCCGATTCAACCCCTAGCCTGGGAACCTCCATATGCTGTGGGTGCGGCCCTAAAAAGCAAAATCAATCCATCAATCAAGGTAGTCCAGGAGTAGATAATAAATACTGCATTTAGAAACTAAGGATTCATATAACTGGTGTGTGTGTGTGTGTGTGTGTGTGTGTGTGTGTGTGTGTGTGTGTGTCTGTCTGGGGAGAGGTGGTAGAAGGCATGTGACTGAGAGGAGAGCCTATGTATAGGAGTGAGAAATGAATGGGTGAGTTCCAGTTTGGTCTGGCTGAGCATGAAAATCAAGGCAATGATTTTTCAAATTTGACACCCAAAACACAAGCAATATCAGCATAAATAAGCAAATGGGATGACCTCAAACTACTAAGTTTCTGTGCAGCAAAAGAAACAATCAACAAAATGAAAAGGCAACCTATGAAATGGAAGAAAAAATTTGCAAACTGTATGTCCAATAAAAGGCTGACATCCAAAATCTATAAAGAGCTCATACAAATCAGCAGCAAAACCCACAAATAACTCAACTTAAAAATGGGCAAATGATCTGAAAGGACATTTTTCCAAAGAAGGCCAACAAACAGCAAACAGCTATATAAAAAGGTGCTCAACGTCACTAATCATCAGAGAAATGCAAATCAAAACCACAATAAGCTATCACCTCAGACCTGTTAGGGTGGTTATTATCAAAAAGTCAAAAACCAACAAGTGTCAGTGAGGTTGTAGAGAGAACGGAACCCTTTTCTACTCCGTGGGGATGCAACTTGGTGTAGCCATTATGGAAAAAAAGTAAAAAAAGTATGGGGGCTTCTCAAACATTACAAATAGAATTACCGTATGATCCAGCAATTAATTTCTAGGTGTATATTCACAGGAAATAAATCACTATCTCCAAGATATATTTGCACCCCCATGTTCATTGCAGTATTATTCATACAGCCAAGACATGGGAACCACCGAGGGTTCATCTAGAGACGGATGGAGAAAGAAAATGGGAGATACATATTTCTATCTCATGTATATCATGGAGTATTATTTTCTTTTTGAAAAAGATGGAAATCCTATCATTTTTGACAGCATGGAGGACATTATTCTAAGTGATATAAGCTAGACACAAAAGGACAAGTACTGCATGATCTCATTTATATGGAAAATCTTTAAAAATTTGAATTCATAGTAACAGAGAGAGTAGACTAGTGGTTACCAGGGGCTGTGGTGGGGCTGGGGAAAGGAGGAGGAGATGCTGATCAAAGAGTACAGATTTTCAGTGATAAGATGAATGAACAGGTCCTGGAGACCTCATGTAAAGCATGGTGACTACAGCACTTAGGCAGGTATTATACACTGGAAACACACCGAGAGTAGGTCTTACGTGCACACACACACAAACGTGGTAACGATGTAAGGGGATGGACACGTTAAGTAGCTTGACTGTGGTGATAATTTTATAATGCAGGTGTCTATCAACACATGAAGTTGCATGCTCTAAATATACATAACTTTGATTTGTCAATCACACCCCAATAAAGCTGGGGGTGGGTAGAATCATCATTTGGTAACTGTCATACTCATACTTGATTCAGAAAGATTCAGCCGTGGGATTCTAAAATTAGTAAAAATCTGTCCCAAATTACTTATGAATTACAAGGAGAAAAACAGGTATCCTATAGAAGAGAAACCGGGCAGACACCATCTTCAGGATCAAAGTTAATATCACTGGGAAGGGAACGAATTGATATGACGTATCTCATGATCCCGAAAAGAAAGAGTATCACTTCTGAGGTCTTGCGGCCAAAAACATATGATCTGAATCTAACCATGAGGAAACCTCAGACAAGCCGGAACTGAGGAACATTTTACAAAGGAACCAGTCAGTACTCTTAAAAAAATGTCAAGGTCATGAAACAGATTCCCAGGAACACACACAAATGAAAGGACACCAAAGAGACATGATCACTAAGGGAACTGTGAGCCTAGACCAGATCCTGGGCCAGAAAAATAAATTGCTTTTGCGACAAAGGAAATTATCGGGACCATTGGTACATTCTGAATAAGGACTGGAAATTCAGAAATAATATTGTATCAGTTTCGATTTCCGAATGCGAAAACTGCCCTGTTGTCACACGGTGAGACAAATGTCAGGTTCTTGGGAAACACACACTGAAGTGCTTGGGAGTGAAGGGGCGTCATAGCTGAACTGAACTCCCCAACGGTTCAGAGAAAATAATACATACACATCCACCCAGAAGGCTAGAATGATCAACACAATTACATAATTGCTAACAACTGGGGAATCGGAATGAAGAACAGGTAGGAGTTCTTTACATGCTTGCCTCTTTTACCTCTGAAATCATTTTAAAATAAAAATTTCCAAAACTAGAAAAGAAGACGGGTGCCTCACGTCCCCTAAAAACCATACGGAGATCTCCTGTTTGGTATCTTCCACAGAAGATTGAATGATTACTTGGGGAAAAATGGATTGATGATTGATTGGCAATCAGAGTGATTTGATCATTTTCTTTTGAATCTTATGGGATGTTTTATTTTTTTATCACCCAATGAATTTATTACATTGTAGTTGTACAATGCTCATCACAATCCAATTTTATAGGATTTCCATCCCCCAACCTCAGTGCATCCCCCCACCCCCCAAACTGTCTCCTCCGGAGACCAGAAGTTTTTCAATGCCTGTGAGTCAGCATCTGTTCTGCAAAGAAGTTCAGTCTGTCCTTTTTTCAGATTCCACCCGTCAGTGAAAGCATTGGATGTTGGTGTCTCATCGTATGGCTGACTTCACTTAGCATGATCATTTCTAGGGCCAACCATGTTGCTAAAAAGCAGCTATAATATAATTTTTAATTTACGAAGTTAGATCCTGGGACGAAGATTATCCAAGGGACAGCAGGAAAGCAAAAGTTTGTCATCAGCCTACTACAAGTTGGAACAGAACCATCTCCCCCACCCGACCAGCCCTTCCTCTAGCGGCGGTTATTGCAGTGGGTGTAAAACTCAGTCATGGCCCAGAGGTTGCTGTGAGGGAGCATGAAAAGGAAGCTGAGAATACAGAACATCATGAGACCCTGAAATTCAATGCTGTTAATTAAAGACTGTGTGTGCAGTTAATACCAAGAGTAAATAGGTGCTATTTTGCAAAAACAAAAACAAAAACAAAACCTTTTGTAAAGAAAAAACCTTTCATTAAAAAAAAAAGAAAAGAAAAAAGAATGCTGGTTCAGATACACACACACACACACACACAAATACACATACACACATACGCGTACATGTGCGTATTTATGTAAAGGTCTCAAGTTTCCTTCATAAAATCATAAAACAAAACTGGCCACTCTCGCAGCATACTCTCATCTATACAAATCTGATGCATCTATCTGGATTTGTTTGTTTGTTTGTTTTGCTTTTTAGGGCCACAGATGTGGCATATGGAGGTTCCCAGGCTAGGGGTGGAATCAGCTGTAGTGGCTGGCCTGCACCACAGCCACAGCAACCCCAGATCTGAGCTGCATCTGTGACATACACCACAGCTCACGGCAATGCCGGATCCTTAACCCACTGAGCAAGGTCAGGGATCGAACCCACATCCTTACAGATAATAGTTAGGTTCCTACCCCGCTGAGCCAAAATGGGAACACCATAACTTTCTTTTTTAAATTCATATTCTCTGATTATTAGCTTTGAATTAAGGCTCATATGTATCTAAACCTGAAGGTTGTATTTCTATTCCCTTTTTACATGAAACATCATTATACACTAAACAAATATTTTTCTCACAGATGGACCTTGAAGGTCTGTCACTAACTGAAATAAGTCAAACAGGGAAACACAAAAACTGGGTAATCTCACTTATATGTCGGATCTTAAAAAACAAAAACAAAACAACAACAACAACAACAACAAAACCCCACCAAACTCATAGAAAAAGAGATCAAGGGAGTTTCCATCGTGGCACAGTGGAAATGACTCTGATTGGTATCCATGAGGATGTGGGTTTGACCCCCAGCCTCACTCAGTGGGTTAAGGATCAGTGAGCTGCGGTGTAGGTCGCAGACGTGGCTCGGCTCTGATCCGGCGTGGCTGTGGCTGTGGCCGGCTGCTGCAGCCCTGATTCAACTCCCAGCCTGGGAACTTTCATATCCTGCAGGTGCAGCCCCAAAAAGGGAAAAAAAAAAAATCAGACTTGTGGTGACCAGAGGCACAGGGCGGGGGGATGGGGGCCTGACCGACAGCAGTCATCGGAAAGTATGAACGTCCCGTTATAAGCCACGGAAGTTCTAGGGAAATACTGCACAGCGAGACGACTCTAGTTAACACCTTCGTGTGATACAGGAAGGTCGTTAAGAGAACAGATCCTAAAAGTTCTCATCATAAGAAAAGAAAAATTTGGAGTTCCCATCGTGGCGCAGTGGTTAACGAATCCGACTAGGAACCATGAGGTTGCGGGTTCGGTCCCTGCCCTTGCTCAGTGGGTTAACGATCCGGCGTTGCCGTGAGCTGTGGTGTAGGTTGCAGACGCGGCTCGGATCCCGCGTTGCTGTGGCTCTGGCGTAGGCCGGTGGCTGCAGCTCCGATTCAACCCCTAGGCTGGGAACCTCCATATGCCGCGGGAGCGGCCCAAGAAATAGCAACAACAACAACAATAACAACAACAACAACAACAAAAAAAGAAAAGAAAAATTTTATTGTATCTATATGAGATGCTGGATAACTAAACATATTGTGATAATTTTACAATATATGTAAATCAAACCATCATGCTGTATCCCTTGAACTTGTTCAGTGATGTATGGCTGATATTTCTCAAGAAAACTGTAGAAACTTTTTTTCTATTGTATTAAAAAAAAAAAAAATCAAGGAGCTGTTTGCCTGTCCAAAGCTAGGCTTGAACCTACGCTCCACATGGATTGAGGGGTATAACTGGCTCCATTTCCATCTCCCATCATGGTAATGCCACAATTGTAGCCTCTATTCCAATCAAGTTCTAAAATTGTCAGAGCCCCTCACTGCCCTGCCCTGGGTGGTCTGGAGCCCTTAGAAATTCCTGTCCTTGGATCACACGTTCTCTCTCTGTTTAGAAGCTCTTCTTCATGAGGCCCAAGCTCAAAGTGCCCCCGAGGGCACTAGGAGGCAGCCACTCTCTTTCCCTGAAATGCTGGTGACAGTCATTCTTTCTCGGCAGGAAGTTGTGAATTCCTGTTGATTCTGCAGCACTGGGAGTTGGAGGGAAGCGGGTGAGTGAGGGGGAGAGGATGTCTGGCCCATGTTATTCTAGCTGCTGAGCTCCTCACCACCAAGGCGCAAAGGAGCGTGCTCAGAGCACTTGTCTTGGGGATCGGGGATTGGGGCTGCAGGGGGCGGCGGGGGTGACAAGCTTCGGGAACACAGTCCAACTACAGAAAATGTATTGTTAAGATTCTTAAGGGAGAGTTTGGCTTTTGTTCTTGTTTTCACAGAACAGCTCACTGGAGGAGGTTTTTAAAATCCTAGGATCACGGAAGTTCCCTTGTGGCGCAGTGGGTTGAGGCTCTGGTGGCATAGGCCACAGCGGTGGTGTGGGTTAGATCCCCAGCCCAGGAACTTCCACGTGCCGCAGGTGCGGAAAGAAAAAAACAAAAGGGGAAAAAAAAAACCCCAAAGGGTCATGAAATCAACATAGTGGGCTACAACCATTGATTCAAAAAAAAAAAAATGAAATAGATTGTATTAGAATAGACACTATCAAAGTGTAGTTAACCATGGCTTCTGGAGCCAGATCTATTGCATGGGAACCTCCACTGTGTGATCACTTACTAGCTCTGTGGCCATGGGAAAATTACTTAGCTTCCCCACGCCTCAGTCTCCTCACCTGAAAAAATAATACCCACATACTTCACAGAGTAAGTGTAAGGATGAAAAGAGTTCATATACATGAAGCACCCATGAGAGCCTGTGGGTCAAGTTGAGGACTGGCTAAAATCTAGGTTGGGCTCAGCTGGGCAGCTCTGCTTCAAGTGGCAGGTCCTGCCAAGTTTGGTCCCTCACTGCCGGACCCAGGTCTGGACCACCTGTGACCCATGTGGGGCGGGGCGTCCAGACTAAAGGGCAGCAGCTGCTGGGGAGCAGCTCTTCTCAACATAATGTTAAAAGCATAAAAGGGCAAATCTCATCCCGTAAGCACATGTGAATCCTCTGCTTGCCTCAGGTTCGCTAAATCCTACTGGCTGAAAGGCAAGGAGCAGGAAAGGATACTCCCACAATCCTATTGGCCAAAGCCAGTCACATGACAGAACCCAACATCAATTAGAAAAATAATCTATTGAAGTAAACTGTTGCACAAACCTCCCACTCCTAGTAGAAAGATTTTGAGATGCACTGCTCTAAAGCAAGCTAACTCTGACCCACCACTGGTTTTTTGGCTTGTTCGTTTTCTGTTTTGCTTTTTATGGCCACACCCACGGCACACAGAAGTTCCCAGGCTAGGGGTCTAATGAGAGCTGCAGCTGCCGGCCAACGCCGCAGCCACAGCAATGCAGGACCTGAGCTGCATCTGTGACCTACAGCACGGCTCACCGCAATGCCGGATCCTTAATCCACTGAGCAAGGCCAGGATCAAACCTGCATCCTCATGGCCACAACAGGAACTCCCACCACCTGCTGTTTTAAATCAAGTTTTAATTGGAACCCAGTCTGTCCCATGTATTTACATATGGCAGCTTTTGTGAAACAATGGGAAAGCTGAGCAGTTGTGACAGGGGCCATGTGACCTAAAAAGTCTAAAGTATCTACTCGTTGTCCCTTTAGCCCCAAGTTTGCAGATCTCTGTTCTTAAGAATGAAAAATTTAGGAACTGATGAGAATTCAGCAGCAAATCAAATCACAGAGTCAGTGCACTTCTCCTCTGCGCCGGACACTGGTGAGTGCTATTCAGTGACTGTGCCATTTGACTCTACACCTGATTCTCGTCACTGCAAGAAGTGAGTGCGTTCTTGGTTTGGTTGGCGACCACCCCTGGGTGCTAGGAGAGAGCCCCATTCTGCTCTGGCGCGCAGGTCTGTAAGAGCCTGTCGTTGGCATTTATGCACTGACTTTCCTGTTCCTGTCCTGCAAGAATTCACTTTTGTGACTTTGGTTAAAAGACACATTACCTTTGGGGTAATGATCCCCAAATGATGCAACCATCCAAATAAAATATTCTGGAACTTTGTCAGACCCCGAGCCCTCAGACTCTGAAATCTTAGGCAAAAACACACACGGCTCTGATGGAAGTGGAGCTGGGAAGGCTCGGGGGGCTGGGCTCAGGGCAAGCCCCCTGGGTGAGCCCCTCCGATCACACCACTGTCCCCTCAGAAGCCCAGGGGCAACTGGAAGGTGCCAGGGCTGCTTCGACATTAGTAATTTAGAATCCTACTTCTTCCTTTAAGGTCTTAAAGCCATTTTTAACTATCTTATTGTGCTATTTACAGGGCAAATCTTAACAACTTGTTTTATGGGGAGGCTTTAGTGAAAGATTGGTTCCACTTAGACTTAGTTAATTAAACAACTTTAAAGGTGTTTAACTGAATTTATAAATTTAGTATGTTTCATTTGCTTTCCAATGACAGCTAATCCTTACAGCCCTTACGGTGTCCAGAAACTGTTCTAAACAATTTACATCGTTAATTCGTTTAATTCTCACAGCAATTCTAGCCGATATATTCTTATCATCCTTGTTTCAAATGTGAGAAAACGGAGGTACAGAGAATAAGTTTCAAAAGGTCACTTGGCTCATAGTAACTGAACTATTTTGTGAATGTAAAGTTTGGCTCCAGAAGCCACGTGTTGACTTTCACCCCCGGTATGAATTAGCTAACTCTGAATTAACTAAAAACACAAACAAAACTATCCTGACTACTTCAGTCATTCTCATAAAACTAATAAAACTAAACTTGTAAATGTAGTGTAACAAGTTCGAAACTCTTTTCAATGTTCCGTAGTTGACTACACGCCGACTGTTCTAAGTCTTACGAAGGTCGCTTAATACACCCATTGTCCTCCAATCTACCAAATTCATTTCAACCTTACGCATACTTAAAATATCGGATACACAGATTATTTCCAAACTTAATATTAAGAAGGCTTAATCCTTGGGTGAGATTTCCTTCATCATCTCTGTATTTAATTCCAAATCTTCCCTGGGTTGAAGTCATTTCCACTAAGGAAACAGCCATGCTCTCCCAGGCGGTCAGGACTGTGTCAAGTGGGAGAGGGAGCCAGGAGGCGATGCTGCCGGGATGTCTCAATAAGGACTGAAAATGAACCATTGTATTTGGCCAAGGAGGTCATGGTGACCTTGATGAGAGTAGGTTTTAGTTTGATGGGATAGGAGTGTAAACAAAGGCGTTTAGGGCAGAGGAGGAGGAGGCAACCCTCTCGAGGTTACAGTAGCAGGAAACTGGGGCAACAGCAGAAGGGAGATGTAAGCGCAAGACGATTTTTTAAAATGTGCAAGATATGGTCAATAAGTCTGATAGAAATAATCCAGTTGAGGGTATGGAGGGAGGGTGAATCTAGGTGGAAGAAGCAGCATGTGCTGGCAGAGGAAGTGATGTGCCCGCAGTGTGTGCTGGCAGAGGGAGCGGAATTTAAAGCTGGACCACAGCAGGGAGCTCCCTGATGGCTCAGTGGCTTAAGGACCCAGTGTTGTCACCGCTACGGCACACGTTCAGCCTCTGACCTGGTAACTTCTGCTTGCCACAGGCATAGCCAAAAAAATGAAAAATAAGGATGGACCACCGTAACTGGAAGGAAAGAAGAGCAGAAGGACACAGATGCTGGCAGATGTGATGGAATCGGTGGGAGTGTCTTCTGTCTGTGTTTCCTCGGGGAAATAGGAAGTAAAGCCACCGGTGCCACGTGATGAGGAAGGGGTCGTTGAAGGTTTGAGGAGAAGAAGTGAGATGGTCCCCTCTGGGGAGGCAGCAGAATCAAAGGACCAGGGAGATGGACTGGGGTTGCCTGTTAGCATGATATGCCAGGGGCATCAGAGAGGATGAGTGCCTCGGGACTGGAGGAGCCCCAGGCAGTGAGTGCCCACAGGGGAGAGGGTCGGGTTGAGGACCCAAGCCAGGCGGGCAGAGCTTCCTGTGGAGACAGCCCAGACCACTGGATCTGTGAGCGACATTATTGAGCCAGCGAGCCACTAGGATCAGAGTCCCCGTGCCTTCAAACTGAGTTAATAATTAATCGCTTTCTTACTAAGAGGATTCAGGTCAATGTCCTACCCCTTGGATAGAAAAATGCTTTAGGTGCTACTTTCCCCACCAAAATGGATGTCTGGTGCCTGCTCCCTTCCAAAACTTTTACCGATATTTCCTAAAAGTCAAAGCCACAAGAGGCTTCAACTGCTGTTACTGGCAACACTGCGGTGCCCAGCACACCTGTAGCTACACGTGCTGTTAGCCTTTCAGAACCAAGAAATAAATACATCTGGCTTCCTGAGACACTGGACAAGGGGGTGGCTTCTAGTGATGCATTTTTGGTTGGCTAATTATTATTAGTGGCAATATATTGCAATTTTAATATCTCCATAGAGCTAATTACAAATAGGCATGTTTCATTTGCTCATAAAAAGTGTTATTTTTTAAAGTCTGGGTTTTCTTCTGATGTCAAATCTTCCTCTGCACCGTCACTTCTGGTGGGTCTTTTTCCCAGGTCCGTCATCCTCCCCAGCCTGAGCCACAGATTCTCACTCAGCTGACTTCACTTGCCTCTCTCGGTCAGAGGTTACCATCTAATCCAGGATTTCTCAGCCTCAGCACTACTGACATTTGGGGCTGGGTAATTCTTGGCTGCCCAAAGATCTGTGGGGGCTGTTCTGTGCATCATAGGCGTTTAGCAACATTCCAGCCCCCTCCCACCAAATGCCAAAAACACCTTACCCCTCACCCCCTACACCCAGCCTGTGACAACTCAAAATGTCTCCAGACATTGCCAGATGTCCCCTGTGGGCCAAAAGGGTCCCCCCTGGAAAACCATCCGTCTCTCAGGACTGGGGAGAGTGGGCTCCCTGGTAACCCAAATTAGAGCCTTATGTGATAAACCTAACAGCATAAATTAAGTCTCCAGTAGTACAGGACAGGATGGGACAACCTCAGAGGTGAGAAATTAGACGCTCTCCCTTCTGTGTAGAATGTACAATTAGCTGGCTAATCCTGCTTAAAAAGAAAAAAAAAAGAACTTGTCACATTTCCAAAGGTCTCCCCAATTGATGTGAAGATTCCCAAGAGATGGTAATGGGTCATCAACCACATGAAGGATACAATGCATAGAATTTTTGAGTTGAGAAAATGCAGGGAGAGAAAGAAAGAGGGGCGATGGGGAGGAAGAGAGGAAAGAAAGAAGGAAAAGACACAGAAGCAAAAATAGAAGTTCAAGTTTGCACCAAACTTTGTAGGAGTTCCGTGAAGTACCAAGTCGGACTCTACGACAGCCAAACGATGTCAAAACAGCCAACTCCCCAATATCCTAGGATAAAGTCCACACAGCCTAGGCTGGCAATCAAGGCCCTAAACAATCTGACCTCGGGCGTGTGCCCCTGCTCCCACTACAATGAAGGCTTCACTCTCTTCCTTCTGGTCTGCTCACATTTCTACAAAGACGGCTTGCTGCTTCCTACCGCTGGGCCTTTGTGCATGCACTTGGCCCATCCAGCCTCTCAAATAGTTAACCTTCAAGGCCCCATCAATCCCCACCTCGTCCGTGTGCCCGCTCACTCTCGCACACCTCAGAGCGGGCTGGAGCAAGAAAGATAGCTAACAGCTCCACGGCAGGGACCTTGGATCAGACACTGTCCTGAGCCATCTTTGCTTTGGATGCTGAAGAGGCTTTCGGACTTCGGGGCTGCCCAGGGCACTACCCACCGCCCCACCCCCCACCCCTCTGAGCCCCTCGGCCAAACAGACGCACGCCTGCTGGGGCCAGAGCACACCTGCCATTGTGCTACTGGCCTTTGGTTCCCCTGGTCTTTCAGAGCAAAAGTGCAGACTGGATGGTCCAGCCAGGACAGAGATGGGTATAATTTTGTATAATCTGATTCAGCCGAGGGGGACAGCAAGGGCAGGGGTGGGGTGACGGGAGCTGGACGCTAGTCACAGGGTGTGGGGAAAAGCTTTGCCAGCCCGCGGTGACCTTCGGGGTTGGAGAGCGGAGGGAAGAGGAAGCACATTTTAGCTGCTCCTCGCTCAAAGGCTTCCTGAGGGCGGGGCGCCCTGTTCTTTGCTGCACGTCAAGCTTTCCTCTGGGCACACGGCTCTCACAGACCCACACGTGGGCGAGGTTTGAAACTTGTAGCCCCCAAGACGCTGCTGGTGACGCTGTCCCCCAGTTCTTCTGGTCACTGAAATTGTGGCCTTAGTTTCTACGTTGAGGCACTGGCTTCACAACAACTTCATTTCCCAGACTTGGAACCAAGGTCTCCAGGGAGCTGCTGGCCCCATACCCTGGCCTGTGCTTCAATATCAGGATTCACTTTAAATCTGCAATTGCTTTGTTGGAGTTTCCTTGTGGCACAGCGGGTTAAGGATCTGATGTGGCCACTGCCGCGGCTCAGATTGCAGCTGTGGCAAGGGTTCAATTCCTGGCCCCAGAACAGGTGCAGGATGCAGGTCCTGGTCCACATGCAACAGGTGCAGCCAAAAATAAATCCATACATAGATAAAATAGCTCTGTTGAATACAGAACTTCTCCCCTCTGCTTCCTTTCCTCTCTCCTCATTTCCTGTTTCCCCTTCTCCCTGTGTCCTTAGCATCTGCTCGCCTATTCGAGAACTACCTATTTTCAGGAACAATCTCAGGCCCAGCCCGTGGAACAAGCCCCACGGAGCGCTCTGGGCTGTCCACAGCCAGGTCACAGCTCTTTCCCCGAACTAAACGTGATAACCCCTGGCTTGTTAGGGCAATTCTCATCCTCTTATGAAGGAGCCTTGTCTGTTTGGGGTGTTTGTGCCTTAGCCAATCCGGTCCAATTCTCCTGCTCAGAAAAAATCAAGAGTGACAAACATTCGCCCTAAGATTGTGGACATGTAAATCACTGGAAACCAGCGTCTCTGATGAAATCAGTATTGTTTTAAGGGCCCAGTTTCTGACCGTTCATCTCCCCTGCCCTCCCTCCCGGGCCCTCCTTTCCCCAGAGCTGGTCAGAGTGGAGCTGGAAAGCAGAGTCGAGAGGCTGAGAAAGGAGATTTCTGGATTCAGACAATCCTGCTCTTAACTCTCCGTGCCACCACTTGGGCTACTCAGTTTCCCCACCTGCAAAATGGGGACAATGAGAGCTATTCCGGAGGTTTGCTGGGGGATCAAATGAGACAACGGACGTGTGCAAAGAGGAGCGTGTTGCGCATCCAAATTCCCCTTAGGAAGGTAGAGCTGTGTTTGCTGAGAAAATACTTCGCTAGAAGTAAAAACCTGAGATCCCTCGGCCGGGAGGTGGGTGGGACACTCCCAGCAAGACAAAGGGAGGATTTTGTTTGCAGCTCCAGGGAGGAAGTGGGGGGCCAGGGCAGGGCGGAAACCCTGAGCTCCAGAAGTGACCCCTCCCCATGACAACCGGCTCCCTCCACCGAAATCTTGAGTCAGGCTTCTTACCAGCTCATGGAATGCTTGAAGCAAGTCATGAGGAAAACAGGGAAGGAAGGGGCTGAGTCTTATCTCCAGGGAGCTGTGGGGGGCGAGACGGAGAGCATTTCAGGAGGACAGAGGTGCAGGGAGAGGACACCTGAGGACCGAAGACTCAGGGACCATCAGAGGCCAGGAATCTCAGAGCCAGACTTCGTAGGGGTAGGGGCACCCACGAACGACCTGGTTGAGCAGGCAAGAAATTGTAGCTTGGTGTTATAGCCTCCCTGGGTCTTTCCTTGCCGACCTGTAGGCTCCGTTTAGACAGCGCTTCCGTTGGGAAGTCCACTCTGATTTCCCAAACATGGGTTAGAACCTTCAACTCTGAGTCCCTCCCATGTGTTCTCATCATAGGAGTTTTCACCCTGAGTTAAAGTTGCTTATCTGGGTGTCCAGCTTCCTAAGACACCATACTTTCCATCTGGGGAAAGCTAAGCCTTTTACGCCACTGTGTTCCCAGCTCTGGCACCACACCCTGCACGCTGTAGGTGCCCAGCATGTGTTCAGTACTTGACGGTAGAGTAGAAAAAGCAGAGTCTTTGGTGTCTCGTAAAAACCATGTACAGATCCTGACTCTAATACTTTAAAAAGCTGTGCAACTCTGGGCAGGTTTCTTAACCCCTCTGAGCCTCACACATCTTGGTGAATGGAGGATGAAGGTCAGGGTGTGTATGAAGATGGAATGGGAGGTTATGGAGAAAGCGGTACCCAGCCATCCTTGGCACAGAGCAGATGTTGGCTCCTTGATTCAGTCTCTGATATTTGGCACGTGTCGCCTATCCTCATGTCCTCACCAACTCAAAGCCCTCAGCACCTTACGGCTCCTCCTTTGTCGCCCAGCTTCGCACTGTTTCTCTTTATTAAGCTCTTCCTCTGTACCCGACAATGTTCCAAGCTAGAAGGGAGCAAACGACAGCCTGCAGACCACAGCAAGCCCAGCACCACATTTTTCAATGGTGGAGGGGAAAATTTTTTAAAGGAATATTTCATGACACATGAAAATTATTTGAGGAGTTCCCGTTGTGGCTCAGTGGTCACGAACCTGACTAGTCACCACGAGGACTCGCATTCCATCCCTGGCCTCCCTCAGTGGGTTAAGGATCCGGCGTCGCCATGAGCTGTGGTGTAGGTCACAGACACGGTTCGGATCTGGTGCTGCTGTGGCCGTGGTGTAGGCCAGCAGCTGCAGCTCTCATCAGACCCCTAGCCTGGGAACCTGTATATGCCACAGGTGTGGCCCTTTAAAAAGGAGAAAAAAAGAAAATGATTTGAAATTCAAATGTCAGTATTCCTGAGGAAGGTTTGACGGGTGCCCAGCCACACTCTTTTTTCTATTGCCCATGGCTGCTTTTGCATAACCGCAGCAGAGCTGAGTAGTTGAGACGGAGATGGCATGGCCCACAAGGCTGAACATATTTACCATCCGGCCCTTTTGAGAAAAACTTGGCAAACCCACATCCTAAGCAGTTCCCGCGTCCAGTGATCATGAAGCCCGTGTGCATGTGGGCCTGCCCGCCCCGTAGAGCTAAGGGTAGGAGATGGGAGAGGTAAAGGGACAGGTCCAAGGCTGCGCAGCATGGAGAGTTGGGATCAAACTCCTACGGCCTCTGGAGCGGTGAGGTAACTGGGGACAGCTCTAGACAGCCTGCACCCCGTGCTAGGGAGTCTGGCCTGGAAGGTTCTGGGTCAGCGGAGTGATGGGACCCTGAAACCCTTGGCAGTCACTCTGGCCATGGAACCAGTGGAGACGGAGGGAGGGAGAAGCAGCACAGAGTAGGGACTGGAGCTCAGCTTCCTGGGTTTGACTGCAGCCAGCCACTTATCTGCACCACCTCGGGCAAGGGACTCAAGCTCCCTCTGCCTAATTTCCTTTGCTCTACAAAAGGGGGAGTCATGGAATCTAGACTCTCCCTTATGGAGTTGTTGTGAGGACTGGAACGGAATCTGCCTTTGAGGCACAGAGCGGCCCCTCGGTATTAGCTGTGGTTCTGTCTATGATTCATCCTGACAAACTGCTGCACCTGGTCTGTTCCGGGTGCCCTTCCAGGCAATCAGGATATAAAGAGGAAGAGACAAAATAACCAGATCGGCTTCCTGCCCTGAAGGAGCTCTCAGTCTACTGAGGGGGACAGGGGAGGACATCAAGGCCAGGGAGCAGTGACCGGGGGCTGCTACCACCAGCAGAGACAGGAAGCACCTCCTTCTGATTCCCCCCTTTGTGGCTCAGGTTCTCACTCCTTCCTGAACACGCCAGGCATCCCCCCGAATTTGCCTGTAGTTCTTCTCCCTGCACACCCATGCTCGCCCGAGCAGAGAACAGTATGAGCACAGGCAGCCGTCCAGCGCCCCTGGCTTGGGGCTGCATCTGTGAAGACCGTCAAGCACAAATCAGCCCGGGTATAAGGCCCCTGGGAGAACCTGGGCAGGAGAATAACTTGGCCACTTCTACCTGCCAAGTCACAAAACAACAGCTTCACAGGAAGAGTTACTGATGCTGAAAAGCCTCCTGGGTTCCAATCTGGAAACTCTTGTCTCACTGCTGAGCCTTTGAGGTACTGTAAGAGTTCTCAGCCATTAGGAATTTTATCATATTATGTGCCAGCATCTCTTGCTTGCCCCAGTATTTTTTTTTTCAACAGCAATTCATTTGCTGTTGATTTGTCATTTGTAAATGCATATGCATATGGAGCTGTGCATAGGAAAAGATTGGAAAGATACACCAGTGACTTTCATCTGGGATGGAGGTGGGGCATCCGGAACGTGGAAGCGGAAAGCAGAGGCGGTTTATTGGTATCACCTAATTATTTTCCCCCAATCCTCATGCCTACCCTTCCCCCTTGGGTAGAATGCCTCAAGCATACGTGTATTTTAGAAGCGCCTCAAATAATTCTGCTATATATGCCCCTTCCTTCCACTCCTCCACCTGATTTACAGCCATTAATATACACCAAATGTTAATAATAGTTGTAGCTGGGTGTAAGAATTAAAAATTCCTTTTTCCTTTGCTGATGTTATTAAAATCCTACCATGAACACGCAGACTCAGTGTAACAGTTAAGTGTGTTGGTTCTGGGACCAAACTACCTGAGTTGAAATCTAATAGAGGCAGGTCACTGTGCCTCCGTGATGTCGTCTAGAAAAGGAGGGAAATAATAGGGGCTCTCTATTTGGGTTGCTGTGAGAAGTAAATGATTTCCTACGGATAACGTTCTTCAGATAGCACCCGGCATATGTGATGTTCAATATTAGTTACCCATTATTGTTAAAACATAAGGAAAGAATAGTAATATGCTTTTTAATCATGGAAAGTTTTGGAAGTGAAAATAGAATACCTGAGAGTAAGAAACACTGGCAGAAATAGAGATTTGTGATTCTCAGGTAAGTGTGCGTATAGGGGTCTGTACTCTGGGAACTTGGTTGAGGAGCAGCTAACGGGTACCCATTTATCCAGTTCACGGTTATGAATATTTTTAGTGTCTAAGACAGGAAGTTGGCTACTTTGCTACTTCAATTTTATTTGACTGTGATTTTTGACACAAAGCATCTCTCTCCTTAAACGTCATACATCTCCCAGGCTCTAGGTCAATGGGGGCGTCCATCAAATACGTTTATGATGACCAACTGAGAATCAGAGCAGAAGAGCCAGCCCCTAGAGAAACCATGCCGGCATGTCGTTTGCGAACTGTGCTCTAGAAAACCCTAGGGGAGTAAACAAATAAAATAGATATACATGTATAGGTAAATAATTTATATTATATATATGGGCACCCTGAGATTATACAGTGTGTGCGTGTGTATATACACATACCTATGCACATATATAGGTATATACACATATGTATATGTGTGTGTGCATACATAAATATATATATATGTATATATATATATAGAGAGAGAGAGAGGGAATCCATGACATTTGCACGTTTTGGAATATTACTGAAGCTGAATCGCAAGCCCAAGCCCTGTTTTCCTCAGCTGTGAGGCAGGAAAACAATAGATTCTACCTGATTCTGTTTCGAGCAGCCTATGAGAAGGGGAATAAAGGGAGATGTGAACGGGCTCTGCAACCTTCAAGTGAAGCTCGAAAGGGAGGAATGGTGGTTATGATGAGGAGGAGGATTCATGCAGCATAAAAGAAAAGCCACACAGGCTGCTGGCCCCAAAGGCTACAGCAGCGACAGGAAGGAGGTGGCTGGGCTTCCCCTTCCGCCTTGTTGGTTCCAGCCCAGAAACTCCACCCTGGCTGGAGAGCGAAGATTGGGCCTTGCTGAAAGGCGCCTCAGCCATTCTCTTTTTTGTCGGACACGAAATGGACTCTCTGCTTCGTAAATGCAGTTCTTTTTCCTCTCTCCCAGCTCATCTGTGCTTTGGTGTCTCTGTATCGTTATTTGTTAGGAAGTCACCTGACAGATAAGATTCACCGATGCCAAGGACTGTCCTAAGACTGCCTGGAGTAACTCATTTCTCCTCCAGTAACCCTAGGAGATAGTTTTTCATTATCTCCATTGTACAGAGGAGGAAGCTGATGCGTAGAGGGGCTAAGTCATTTGCACCGTCTTGAGTGGTGGATCTAAGATTCGAACCCTAGCTGTCTGGCTGCAGGCTGTTGGTGCTCTTGGCCGCTCAACTAGAATTCCTTTCAAACTACAGCAATTAAGACAACTGGGGAGAACAGGGTCCAGAAAGCCCACCATACAGCAATCCTCTAAGCTCTCAGGCAACCACCCAAAGCAGACGATTTGCTGAGACGGGGATGTAGGGCCCATATCTGCCAGCGGAGCTCAGCCTGGAGATCCCTTTTGGGGGCACCAGACCCGGGGGAGCAAGGAGAGAAGCCCAGGGAGTCTGACTCCACAGCCTGTCCTGCGCATTGTGAACCTAAACCATCCTGAAAGGAGCTCAAATGGGCAAAGGATTTTCAGAAACAAAGGTTGAGGCAGGATGCTGGTGTTCATGGAGACGCCGCAGTCAGAATGGGTTTCCACCCCATGCTTCCGGCAATTGGGGAATGTGACCGTAAACACATCAGTATCCAGAAGCGAGTTGCCAAAGACCCTCTGTTTCAGGAAGAACGCCCAGCCCTCCGTGCTCAGGGAGCAGCTGAGATCATCTGGTGCCAGGTGACGTCCGTGGCTCTGACAGTTCCTGGGATCCATTCCTCCGGGAGTTTGGACAGCGTCTGCTCTGAAGGTGGCCTTTCCCCTCCCAGAACATGATGTAATTCTCCACTCCGAAGCCTCAAATGGTTTGCAGATTTTCTGGGGTGACTATTTCCTGTGTTCTGAGGTCCCAGGCGGTGAGCGCATTCTGCCCGAGAGCTGTGGACAGCGTTTACAGGGAAAGCTGCTCCTGTCGGTCAGGAGTGCTTGGTGGCAAGTAACAGAAAACACAACGTGGACCTCGATGGACAGGAGAAAGCGGGGTTTGCTGGCTCATGCAACGGAGCGTCTCTGGAAAGATTTCAGGTGAGGATGGATAGAGGGATTCAACCATGTCACAAAAAAACCCAGCTTACTTTTTCTCTCTCTTCTCTGCTTTCCAGGATGTCAAGTTCCCTCTAAGGCTGCTTCCTTTCAAACGAGCAGGAGGACTAGCAGAAGCCGCAGGGAGCCAAGCATGCTTCCTTGTTCATTTCTAGCAGGAGCAGCTGTCCCAAAATATTAAATGCAAGTCCTGGGCTGCTGGTTGGATCATCTAAGGTCATATGCCCAACTCTGAACCCCATGACTGGTTTGTTTTCTTTTTATGACTCTCAGTGTTTGGAATGTTTGCCTTTTATTTTATTTTTTTAATTGGGGCGCGTGTGTGTCTGCTTTAATTGAAGGTCCCCTACTGGTCCCAATTCCATAAGTAGCTGCAATGGTGAGAAAAGGGGAGGGGAACCCATCCCCAAAGGGAGGGGTCATCTCCCCAACATTCCCTTTACACACAGAACTAAACAGACGAGCACAGGAGTTCCCATAATAGCTCAGCGGAAACAAATCCAACTAGGAACCATGAGGTTGTGGGTTCGATACCTGGCCTCGCTCAGTGTGTTAAGGATCCGGCGTTGCCATGAGCTGTGGTGTAGGTCGAAGATGCGGCTTGGATCTGGCGAAGCTGTGGCTGTGGTATAGGCCAGGGGCTACAGCTCCGATTAGACCCCTCACCTGGGAACCTCCATGTGCCATGAGTGCAGCCCTAAAAACAAAACAAAACAAAACAGACAGACAAGCCCTAAGTCACTCTTGTGGTTAGAATCAGCAGTAATGGAAGGGGGAGGGACAAGCGGAGAGCAGGGGGTGTACCTGAAAAAGACCGACCCACAGACCCCCCCCCCCCCGAACTGCACTGCTGGAGGTACTTGGGTCTGCCTCAACTCAAGGGGAGTCAGGATATCCAAAGTGATTGAGGAAGGTCAGGCCATCAGGGATGGAGGCAGGAGGAAGGTCCACGAGGCTGGAATCCCCCAAATCCTTCAGGCCAGGAAAGGGCCAATCTGCAGCTCCGGTGAGTAGTTCTGGTGCTGCCAGATGCTCCAGGCAGTGAGCTAGAAGGGGGCCAACAAAGCCTGCTCTCTAGGGAGAAATGACGCTACCCCCAGCTTCTCAACCAGGGTGCGGCGGTCCTTGAGCTCTACAGTTGGCTTGTAGTGCCAACTTGATCCCCTTAAGCTTCTTCTTGCAGGTGTCCTTGGAGCTGGCAGAGATCATTTTGCTCTGAAGACTACAGACTGGCAGGAGAGCATCACCTTCTTGCAAGGCTTCGCCTCCTCTGGTGTCGACAGCTTGTGCACCAGCACGTCATTGAAGCCACGTTTGCAGAAGAGAGCGCGATGAGCAGAGCCAGAGCTGAGGGCTGCCTCCCTGCTGCAGGGATCCTCCTCAGGCCAGGACAGCTTTCAATCACTCTACCCCTGGACCGGGAAAGCAAGCACCATGTCTACCCCAGGACATGGTTCCTTTCAGTTCCGACATGACTTTTTCTGGAGTCATTAAAAATACCAAATGTGGTTCAATGCGGCAGTACAGTCAATGGCAACTGCATTCCCCTGGTTGCTCAAGGTGAGACCTGGGAACCCTTCTTGACTCCTTCATTCCCTCACTCCACCCCACATCCAATCCATCATCCAACCCTGTGAGCACTACTGCAAAATACCCCTGGAATCTGACCCCGTCTCACTTCATCCGCAGTGTCCGCTGGGGCTAAGTTATCCTCATCTTCCGTCAAAATACGTCAGTGGTCTCCAACCCGGTCTCCTCCTACTTGCTGCTCTATCATCTCATCTACAGAGAAGCCAGAGTGATCTTTTCAAAATAGTAAGTTATATCATGTCACCCCTCAGCTCAAAAATCCTCCAGTGGTTCCCCTATCACGCCAAAGAAAAGGCAAAAGACCTAACAATTGCTGAGGTGACCCTACATATTCCAGTTTGTCACCTCTTCAGTCTCATCCCCTACCTCTCTCCCCTGACTCACTCTGCTTCAGCCAGACTGGCTTCTTGCTGCATCCCCAAAACATCGGGTATGCCTTTGTCTTAAGGCTTATATAGGTGCTGTTCCCTCAGCCTGCCATCCCCTTCGTGCCAATATCTTCTTCGTTCATTCCCTTTGTCCAAAAGTAATGTTATCAGAGAGAAGTTGCATAACCATCCTCATGAAAATATACCTAGTCTATCTTTAAGGAACTGACTTTGCTTTATTTTTCATAGCACTTACCATTACCTAAACTATTTAAGCATTTGTTTACACATCAATTTTTTTCCCCTCCTAGAATAAAAGTTCTATGATAGAAAGGTTGTACACCCCATAGCCCCAATATCTAGAACAGTAAAGGCATTCAATGAATAGTTAATGAAAATGAATGAAAGATTTTGAACAAATACATACAAGAGGAAGTGGTTGATAACAGATGAAAGTGTCCAAACTTTCCAATAAGAAAAGAAACTAGCCAATTTCTCGTTGACCAAGAGAATATCTTTGCCTATTAAATTGACGAGTGCAACCAAATAATCAATCCATTGCTTTGATAAAGCAATACAACTGGTGTTTTCATTTATTATTAGCAGCCAGTCTCACTGATGTACTTAATAGATATTTATTGAGTGCTACTATGTATGAGCCATTGGGTAATTTTCCAATACTCTAATCCACCATATGGTTCAAAGTCTATGTGTTTGTCCAGATCAACTAGGTTAGCCGTGGTAACAAATTAACTCTGGAATCCAGTAGGCCACCATAACAAAGCTTCACATCTTGCTCACTCAAACCACCTCCCTCAGATGGATGGAAAGGAAGTATTACCATGGCCCTTCCCCTCACATTGCTTTGCCCAGAACTAGTCACACAGCCCTACCCAACTGCCCAGAGGCCAAGAAAGGACGTTTTCTGCATGTCCCAACATGGATGGACCTGGAAGGTATTATGCAAATCCCAGGCGTTCCCATCATGGCTCAGTGGTTAGCGAACCTGACTAGCCTCCACGAGGACAGAGGTTCGATCCCTGGCCTCGCTCAGTGGATTAAGGATCCGGCATTGCTGTCAGCTGTGGTGTAGGTCACAGACATGGCTCAGATCCCGAGTTGCTGTAGCTGTGGTGTAAGCCAACAGCCACAGCTTCGATTGGACCCCTAGCCTGGGAACCTCGGGTGCGGCCCTAAAAGACAAAAAAAAAAAAAAAGACAAATATCATATGGTCTCACTTATAAGCAGAATCTAAAAAACAAAACAAACAAAACAAAGTGAAAATGGTCTCAGAGATACAGAGGAAAAACTGGTGGTTGTCGGAGGGAAGGGGTGGAGGTTGAATAAGTGAAGGTAATTAAGAAATACAAATCTCCAATGATCAAATAAATAAGCCTTGGGAATGTAACACATGGCAAAAAGAATATGGTCAATAATGTTGTAATGACTTTGCACGGGGTTACTGGACTTTGCGTGGTTACTAGACTTACGATGGAGAGCATCTCATAAGGCATGTAAACACCCAATCACTCAGTAGGATACCCGAAATGAGCATAATACGGTATGTCAACCATATTTCAGTAGAAACAAATGTATATATAAAGAAGGTAAAAATTAAGAGAAAGTAACCCAAAAGAAAATACCTGCTTCCCCATGCAGGCACGGCTACCCTGAAGGACCGTAACATATCCATGCAGTTCAGGACCTTTCGCTGGGAGATGCCACCGCCCCATTGAAAGCCCCTGACCTTCCCTCTCCGGGCTGCCTTCCTCCCTCTGATCTCAGCACCAGCCCCCCTACACTGCACTCACTCGGCTCCAGCCTCGCTGGTTTTCCCTCCTGTTCCCGGACCAGACCGCACAAGGCGCATTTCCACCTGGGGTCTTTGCCGCTGCCCTCTTCCTTCAGGGAGCCACGGAGCTCCCTCCCTCCGTCCGTCCTTCAGGTCTTTGCTCATATGTCTCCCTCCCTCTCTCAGTAGGGCCACCCCCCCCCACCATCTTTAAAACACCCACCTCTCTCCCCAGACGGCACTCCTGCTGCCCCTGTCCACCCTACACACGCCCCGCTCACTTTTCTCCATGTCACTTCTCATCTGACATACGAGGTGTTTTGTTTATGTGATATCATCTGTGTCTACTCCATGAAATCACAAAGATTTTGTACTTTTAAAATTGAAGTTTGGTCGATTTCCAACGTCGTGCCAATTTCTGCTGTACCGCAAAGTGACCCAGTCACACATACATATGCCTTCTTTTCCACATATCTTTCCCTATCATGTTCTATCCCAAGAGACTGGACACAGTTGTCTGTGCTGTACAAGAGGAGGAATCACAGATTTTTACTCTCTTGTATCCCCTTTATATAAATGGGTGTCTGAAATCCAGTGGGTGCTCCATAAATATTTATCACGCAAACAATGAATGAGGGGTCTGTATTGAGCGACTGAATGAATTTCTGCAGACACTTAGCCATCACGACATTGTTCCTGAATGAAGCACTTGCCTCTCCTCCGCCCCACCCCCCCGTACCTTCCTCCTCCCTAAAATTTCTCCTCTCCCACACGCTTTCCCCTAGATACTTTCCCCATCCGTCAGCCTAATGCTTGCTCTGGCTTCGTCCAACCTTGGCATCCCATCTGGATTACGGATTTGGGTCACTCCTGATATGGTCACACTGTGACCGCTTTCTGGCAACGCCCATCTTGTCCTGCTTTTCACCCTCTGCCCTGTCTCCTTCTCCTTCACCTTCCCAAACACTCCCCAGCCCTGTCAACAAACGTACTTCCCCTCATATGCCCATCCTTCAAGGGTAGGTTCAAACGCCTTCTTCTTCCTCAAGGCTGCCTGATCCACCCTCCGGAAGTTAGTCTCACGCTCCAGAGACCCCATTGTTATTTGTAACACTTGTGCCCACATTATAGCCTTTGCCGTGTAAAATCTTGTGTTCACCTTATCCAAGAGTTTAAGTTAAGGGCAGAGAGTAAGTCTTGTTTGTCTATTGCTTCTCCCACAGTACATGAAAGATGCTCGATGAATATTAAATGAGATCATGTACGTCAAGCCCTTATTATGGTTCCTGGTGGATGACGAATGTTCAGTCACTGCTGGCTGCTGATTCCAGTTCATAGCCAAGGGAGGCAGAGTTCAGTTCCACTCAGAGGAGAGATTCCACATTTGAGGTCCACCAGGTGGGTGCTGAGAGGCTGTGATGGGTCTGGTTCCTTATTTCTCACTCCCTGTGTCTCTTCCCACCTGTAGCAAGTGCCCCGTATTCCCTGGCCTATCCGAGCTCCCCACAGCTGTGGACAGCCTCTGGGCCAGCTGACAGCTTCCCATCTCACGTGCTTACAGATGTCTTCCACACCCGTCACAGGGGCTTGCTCAGCTATTTGTATACAACCCATGGATGGGGGAGGGGGTGCTTAATGCTCCTGGGGCCAACCATCAACCAACATAGAGGGGAGTTGTTGGGGAAATGGTCAAGATTTTTTGACCCCCAGTGAGACAATTCTGAAGCACGTTCATCCACCTTGTTTCCAGAAGGTCCTATCTGGGATGGAGTCCCTATTACCCTCAACAGTAATGTGCTTTTGGGTTTCCTCTCTTCCCCGACTTACCTCCCCCGCTTCTTTAATGGCGACTTCTGGGATAACTCCCCAAAACTACATTCTCTCGAGTCCTGCTGTGGGAGACCCATCACTACTCAACATCTCTGAAGAAATGGCTGCCCAGCCCATTAGTCTAACAAAGCCCTAAATGCCTCCCATCGTTACACGCCATCCCTGTGGTCTATCAGCACCAGCTCACTGGCCCCAGACACATCAATGATGGCTGAGGGGTGAGGAATCCTTGGGTTATCTGCAAAGACAAAGAGTTGAACGGGGAGGTACATGTCGATTTTATCATAGGGTTGCCTCTATCCTTATAGAAATTGTCCCTAGGAAATGGTTACAGTGACCTACCCCTCTCACTGTCAGATGTGATCAAGCCCTTAGATCTCTGCAAAGAGCTACCCCTACCTTGTGGAGACCACCATGCTGTGAAGACACAAAGGACTCCCTGCTTTGTGGCTCAGTTTTCTTGGTGTTGTACGTGTTTGTCAAAGAGGCTGTCATGCAGATGGCCAAAAAGCACGTGAAAAGATGCTCAACATCGCTAATTACTGGAAACATGCAAATGAAAACTACAAGGAAGTATCATCTCACACCAGTCAGAATGGCCATCATCAAAGTCTACAGACAATAAATGCTGGAGAGAGTGTGGAGAAAAGGGAACCTTCCTACACTGTTGGTGGGAATGTAAATTGGAGCAACCACTATGGAAAACAATATGGAGGCTCCTCAAAAATTAAAAAGAGAACTACCATATGATCTAGCGATCTCATTCTTGGGCATCTATCTGGAGGAAAACATAATTCAAAAAGATACGCACACCCCAAAGTTCACTGCACCGCTATTTACAATAGCCAAAACATGGAAGCAACCTAAACATCCACCATCAGAGAAACAGATAATGAAGATGTGGTACATATAAACAATGGAATACTACTCAGCCATAAAAAGAATGAAATAATGCTATTTGCAGCAACATGGATGGACCTAGAAATTATCATACGAAGTGACTTAAGTCAGACAAAGACAAATATCATGTGAGATCACTAATATGCAGAATCTAATAAAAATGATATTATTATGACTTATGCACAAAACAAAAATAGACTGAAAGATTTTGAAACCAAACTTCTGGTTACCAAAGGGGAAATGGGGAGGGATAAGTTAGGAGGTTGGGATTAACAGATACACACCACGATATAGAAAATAGGTAAGTAACGAGGACCTGCTATATAGCACAGGGAAATCTATATGAGCCAAGAATCTGAAAAAGAATGGATGTGTGGATATGTATAACTGATTCACTTGGCTGTACACCTGATACTAACTCAACACTGTAAGTCAACTATACTCCTATAAAATTAAAACAACAACAAAGAAGCTGTCATGTGTTGACCAAAGCTTGGTCTTTCTCACTAAGCACACGACTAGATTATATCCTTCAGCCGCCTTTGTATTAGGTGTGGACATGATTGAGTTCTTTTTTTTTTTTTCCATTTTTTAAAGTTTCATTGAAGTATAGTTGATTTACACTGTTGTGACAATTTCCGCCATACAACAACGTGACTCAGTTATACACGTACACACATCCTCTCTTTCACACATGACTGAGTTCTGCCCAGTGGAATGTGAACAGAACCGACGTGTGCCACTCCCAGGACTGGCCATTAAAGCCTCCCATGGATGATCCTCTGTGTCCTTACTAATCTACTGCCTGGAAACAAATGACTTCATGCCCCCAGGGGGTGGCAGGACTCCAAGTGGCAGGAGGCTGAGGCTACTGGAGGCAGTACCATGGAGAGGGTGCCTACTTTGGCTTGACTGTGAGAAGAAACAACTTTTATTTGGTTAAGCTACTGAAATTCCAGGGTTTGCTATAGCATCTAGGGTTACACCAAACAATGCAAAATTGGTACCTAGAAGTGAAGTACTGCCACTTAAAAAATCTAAAATAATATGGCATTGGCTAAGCGGTGAGTGGTAACTGATGAGGAAAGGGATATAAAATGCTGGAAAGGAGACTTGTTTTATAAAGTGGCAAAACATTTGGTAAAACTGTTGCCTTCAGTGGCAGACAGCATGCCTACCAAGCCTTTAGTTTCAGGGGAAGTAGTTGAGAAGACTCAGAGTCATAGGGTGTGTTGACCTTTCCAGGGTGGAGATGAGGGTGAGGTTAGCAAGGCACCTAGAGCCCTAGATTAAGGAAGCAGGTACTTGCACAACTCCACTCTTAGCAAGGAAGTACAAGAAAGAGATGAGTTCAGCAAAGATTGGCTGGTTTTCCAAAGTGAAAGAGGCGTGAGAATCCAGAAACACACGCTCTCAAGGATTATAAAAGCCAATTACTTCTGGATCCCACGTAGTAAGATTATTTGAGAAACAAAGGCCCTTTCTGACTCAGACTTACTGGCAAAGATCTGATTGAGACATGATTTTCCCATCCATGTCTCTTATGTCTGATACTCGAGAGAGAGCCACTTAAGAGAGAGGCAAGAGTGAGGAGGCAAATAAACATGTCTAGGAAAAAATCTGAGATGGGAACGTCTGCTCGAGGAATTGTTGAGAAGCAAAGACAAAAGCTGTCTAAGTTTTAGGGATTGCCAAAGAAAAAACGAGCCTAGATTTAAAGGCCTTTGTCAGTTAGAATCTTGAACCAAACTTTGGGTCTCCAAATTTGCTCAAGTAGGAAGTAGGCTTCAAAAAAAAAAAAAAAAAAAGGAGTTCCCATCATGGCTTGGTGGTAATGAACCCGACTAGTATCCATGAGGATGTGGGTTCAATCCCTGGCCCTGCTCAGTGGGTTAAGGATCTGGCATTGCTGTGAATGGTGGTGTAGGTTGCAGACTCAACTTGGATCCTGTGTTGCTGTGGCCGTGGTGTAGGCCAGCAGCTGTAGCTCTGATTCCATCCCTAGCCTGGGAACTTCCATACCTCAGCTCTGGCCCTCCCCCCAAAAAAGACCCCACCATTGCCAGGAATGTATGCTGTGCATCTCCCATTCTTCCCTTTCCAAATGGGCATGTGTATCACTTGACCCCATCCTCATCCAACACTTCACATCGGATATGAATGGGGCAGAGACGGTACCTTGTCCTTTCAATTCAGACGTCAACAGGCAATGAGGCAAATGCCTCATCTTAATAGAAAAAGCCATGTAGCCCCCAGAAATCTTGAATTGCTAGCTGCATGCACTAACTGTAAGGAACACTAGGTTGTCTCCTGTGGGGAGGGGATGAGTGTGTCCTCTGTGTGGGAAGAAGGGTTAGGTGAGTAAGGTTATCTAGTAACCAAAGAAAAGAAGAGAAAAGAAAAGAAAGGTGAGGCATCCCATAATTTCTTTGACCACATGTTAATAGGAAAGCTGATTATTGACACATATTGCTTCCATTCTGAAGCAAGTTTTTGAAAGTAAACCTTGCCATTTCATCTCAGAATTTGTAGCTTTGTGATCTTCCCAGAAGTTGCATTTCATCCAGTTCCCCAAATACTTATTAAGGGCCTAGTACAGGCAGGGCTGTTTTATGCATTTCTGCACAATGTCATGATAATTACAGAATGTACTGTTTTTCATATGCAATACGCTTACTAGTGCCATAAAGAATGCCGTACCATGTAAGTAAGTAGAAAGAGAACCCTCACAGAGGGAAGGCTCTACTGACATGAGAAACAAGGATGACGTAAGGCCTGTGCTCTTATCAATCAATGACAGCTGTTTGTGGACTTAAAATTATTTTATTTTTAATTTTTTTAAATTTTTTAATTTTTTGGCTTTTTGTATTTTCTAGGTCCGCACCTGCGGCATATGGAAGTTCCCAGGCTAGGGATCGAATCGGAGCTGTAGCCACCGGCCTACACCAGAGCCACAGCAACACGGGATCCGAGCTGCATCTGCGACCTCCATCACAGCTCATGGCAGTGCCAGATCCTTAACCCACTGAGCAAGGCCAGGGATCGAACCTGCAACCTCATGGTTCCTAGTCGGATTGATTAACCACTGAGCCATGATAGGAACTCCAAAATTATTTTTAAAAGACTCCAAGGTGTTGACCTAAAGACTCCAATTGTACGAAAGGACAAAGTTATTGTCACTATCCAAGGCCTTCTGTGGGTCTTTGGACAACATTTCCCAATACATTCAGCCATCACCTCTGGGCTGATTGGCTACTGTCTCTGGTTAGAGGTCAAAGATGAACCCACTTTAGAACGTCATGGCCCCTTGCCTTTCCACCACGCTCCCCTTCCCAATTCAAAGTCATTCATTGTCCTCTGCTCCTGTTTAGGTTTCAGAAATATCAATGACCTAGTCCTTTGCAACATAATTGAATGACTAAGAATTATATCCTTATTATATCAAGAATTCCTACTAACCAATAAGAAAATGAAAATATTCCTAAAATATGTAAAAGACACAAACAGCAAATTCACGAAACAATACAATCAGTTCATAAACCTTTGAAAAACTTGACTTTGCTAGTAATCACAGTAATATAAATTAATATAACAGATATGATCTTTTTCTTCTCAAAAAGAAAAGATTTAGAGTAAGATAGACTGGGAGTTTGTGGTTAGTAGATGCAAACTATTACATTTAGAGTGGATAAGCAATGAGGTCCTACTGTGTGGCACAGGGAACTATGTCCAATTTCTTGGGATAGACCATGATGGAAGATAATATAAGAAAAAGAAGGTATGTATATATGTATGTATGACTAGATCACTTTGCTGTATAGCAGAAATTGGCACAACTTTGTAAATCAACGATATTTAACAAAATAAATAAATAAATTTTTTAAAGGAAAAAGTCAGGAGAAGAAAATATATAAGGGAATTCAGATATGGGCACTTTCACAGATAAAAATTAGCACCAATTTGTATTTATTTATTTACTTACTTTTTGGCCAAGTCTGCGGCAGGCAGAAATTCCTGGGTCAGTGACCCGAGGCACTGCAGCGGTAATGTTGAATATTTAACCTGCTAGGCCACCAGGGAACTCCTAGCACAAAATTTTTAGAGGTCCATGTGTCTTTATAAAGCAAAATGAATTTAAATAGCATATGTCTTTGACATAACATTTCATCTAGAAATTTTTTGTAGGAAACAATTATGGCTATGAGAAAACTTTAGTTAGAAAGAGGGTTATTGCAGAGTTGTTTATGCTTATTAAAGTTGGAAATACAGGCACACCTCAGAGATCGTGCAGGTTCAGCTCCAGAACCCCATAATAAAGCGAATATCGCAGTAAAGTGAGTCATACTAATTTTTGGTTTCCCAGTGCATGTAGAAGTTATGTTTGTACTATATTGTAGTCTATTAAGTGTGCAATAGCATTATGTTTAAAAGGAATGTATGTGCCTTGACTAAAAAATATTACTAAAAAATTCTGAGCCTTCAGCAAGTCATAATCTTTCTGCAGTAGTAACATCAAAGACCACTGATCACAGATCACCAACATGATAATGAAAAAGTCTGAAATATTGTGAGAATTACCGAAGCATCGCACAGAGACAGGATGTGAGCAAAAGCTGTTGGCAAAAATGGTATCAATAGACTTGTTCAATGCGGGGTTGCCCCAAACCTATAAATTATAAAAAAAGGAAAAGAAAAAAGAAAAAAAAGAAGAAAAGACAAAGGAAAAAAAGCATTTGCAAACCTCAATAACGCAAAGCCCCGTAAAACAAGGCATCCCTGTAAACTAAATTCCCAACAAGATCAGTTCAATAAATGATGCTACATCATTTTATAGACGACCCGGCAACCACGTGGAATGGCGTTGTGGAAGATTATGCAACGACCAGAAACATATCCATGGTATATTGTTAAGAGGGGGAGAAAGCATAGTCCAAAGAGATACACACAAGCACCAGATTTGTGGTTGTGGTTGTGGTTGTGTGCGTGTGTGTTTCTACATCTATATCTCTACATCCATAATCATTTTCATGTCCTTATTTAGAAGGAAGTTTCCCCAAAAGTTAATTGGTTACCCCTGGATGCTAGGATCAAGTTCACTGGCATTACCTTACTTAATTCTCACAACAACCTTGTGAGTTTGGGTCTATTTTCTCGCCTTTTGATGTTAAGGAAACCAAAGCATAGAGAGGTTTAGAAAATTCCTCAAGATCATGTAGCAAGTAAGGGACAGAGCTGAGCTGAGATTGTTTGACCCTAAAACCCACATTAGGGTTGTAATAAGCAAAATGTAGTGAGTTATCTGTGGTGCTAAATGTGTTCAATATCAATAATAAGTCCTTTACTATGTGAGATCAGGTCCTGCCTGCCTTTTAAAGACTCAAAGAACCATACTTTAATGAAAGGATAGAGATTGTAAATAGTAACTATTATTTTTTAATATCTTTAGTTAGAACAACTAAAAGCTGACAACCTGACGTCGATTCATTTTATTTTTAATTTTACTGCTACTGAAATGCAAAAGTTAGGGAGCCGTGGATGATTGGGGTGGCAGCATCTGCGAACCTCATGAAACTGAATGTGAAATGATGGTTATATGACTACATGCTTTTTTCTGGAGAGAGGCTCTACAGCTTCCTGGCTGATTCTCTCCTTGATCGGAGAGATTAAAAGCCTCTTTTTGATTCTTTCACCTTTTATAATCCACTAGACACTTCCTTTCCCTTTTCTGAGACCATCCTTCATGAATTAGCTTCTCTCTCTCTCCCCTTTTCACCTTCCATCTCTTTCCCCCTTCTGGTGCCTTCTCGTTATCTGACCACTGTTCTCTAGTTTCCTGAATTCTTAAAAAAGAAAATTTCCCCTGAGATCCTACCTCGGCCTTATCATTCATCTCTTCATTCATACAACAAGAACATACTGGGTATCTACTCAGATTCAGCCACTAGGTATCTACTCAGATTCAGCCACTGGAAACTAAGAGATGGACAAGACAGACGCGGTCTCTGTCCTTATAAATCTTCATTTTTAGAAGAAGACATGAAAGAGATACCTTATCAGTTAAGAATATTTTGAGCTGCAAGAACTGGAAACCCCACTAGCTGTGGCTTAAACTCTTCTCACATGACAGGAAGTCCAAAGATAGGCAGCTGTTGGCGTCAGTTGCCATCAAAGACCCAAGCGCTCTCTGTAGTTCTGCTCTGACATCTTGAGCATGTTGACTTTTTGCCACCATCCTTGTCACTCGCAGTCACAAGATGGCCACGGCAGCTCCAGGATTCCACGTTCAAGGTAGAAAGAAAAAAAAGAAACAATAGAACAAGAGGGTCGACCTCTTTTGTGAAGAAAGCAAAAGCCTTCCCCCAAAGAGACCAGACGTCCCTCTGTTTCACTGTCAGAAGGGAGACAGGAACATAGGCAGCTGACATGCCTGCATCCGCTTAGAAGCAGCAGGTAAGAAGGGGGCTGAGAGTGGCTGTGGGTCAGCCCAGAAACAGTGCATCTAAAACGCATAACGAAACAAAGAAATACAATGACTTGAAAACAAACAAGGGCATGACTCCCTCGATCCTGAGGCAGAGGCTGTGGGTGCTGACTTCCTTCCATTCCTACCAAATCAGCGGAAACACGTAACTTGTCAGTGGAGGGTCTGACAAGCGCGACCTCGGCCAGGTGATCAAAGTCAACATCAACATTCATAAATCAAAGCGGATCATAAGTCACAACCCCTTGATATGATGCGATGAAAATGGCACTTACCTCTGCGGTCTCGTCCCCAAGTCCAGCACGCCAGAATAAGCATGAGAAAATCATCTGACAAATCTCAACTGAGGAACGTGCTACGTAACACTTCACCTGTATGCCTTGAAACGGTCAAGGTCACATCAAAATCATTATCACGGCCAAGAAGAGAACTAAATGTCCTGCGGTATCCTGGATGGGATCCTGGAACAGAAAAAGGACATTAGGTTAAGATGTATCAATCCTGGTTCATTAATCATGACAAATGTTCCACACTAATGTAAGAGGCTGATAATACGGGAAATTGGGTGCAGGAGAGAGAGTACACGGGAACTCTGTGTGCTCTCCTTGGAATTCTTCTGTAGCCCTAGCACTGTCCTAAAAACGAAAGTCCTCTTTTAAAGCAATAAAGGCTTTGACATAAGCAAAAGGGGGTCATGGGAGAGAGAAGGGTGGGAAGCGCTATTTATTGCCGAAGGAGGGTCAGAGCAAATCTCTGCGGAGGCAACATTTCTGCCAAGACTCGAACGCTTCCAATAAGCTGGCCGTGTGAGGAGCTGGGTGAAGGGCATTTCAGGCAGAAGGAAGGGCACATCAAAAGCCAGAAGATTCAGGAGGAGAGGAGAAGGGCAAGCGATGAGGTTGGGAGGACAGACAAGACCGAGGGCATCGGTCTGTGCCCTGCAGCCAGGAGCTGCAACCTCCTCCAGCCAAGCCGTGGATCAAGGGGTGGATTCAGCGGCACACAAACAGTAAATAACAACTGTGTTGCTCTCCTGCTGCGGGTATAACAACGGACCCCAGAGTCCAATCCGTGCTGTAAAGCAACACAACTTTATTCTCTTACAGTTCTGTCGGTCAGAAATCAGACACGCATTTCACTGGGCTAAAGTCAAGGTGTCACGGGGCTACGGTCCCTCCAGAGGCTCCAGGGGCGCATGTGTTGCCTGTCCTTTTCTAGAGGTCGTCTGCATTCCTGGCAAATGGTCCCTTTCGCCACCTTCCAAGGCAGCAATCCCAGCACCCCAGCCTCTGTTTCCAGCATCACCTCTGCCTCTGCCTCTCCTGCCTCCCTCTTTCACTTACAAAGACCCTTGTGATGACATTGCCCCCCCAATGATCCAGGATAATGGATCTCAAGATTCTTTTTTTTTTTTTTTTGTCATTTCTTGGGCCGCTCCCGAAGCATATGGGGATTCCCAGGCTAGGGGTCGAATCGGAGCTGTAGCCGAGGGCCTACGCCAGAGCCACAGCCAAGCGGGATCTGACCCATGTCTGCAACCTACACCACAGTTCACGGCTACGCCGGATCCTTAACCCACCAAGCAAGGCCAGGGATCGAACCTGCACCCTCATGGTTCCTGGTCAGATTCATTAACCACTGAGCCACGACAGGAACTCCTCAATCTCAAAATTCTTAATCACACCTGCAAAATACCTTTTGCCACATGGTGCTCACATGTTCCAATTATTAGGACAGAACATTTGGGGGGTGGGAGGGCATTGCTCATCCCATAATAATAATATCAATAACAATCGTAACAACAATAAATACAGTTCCACCCATAAGGCTGCTTTCATGAAGATCACAGCTGAGGAAGGAGCTGTGTGGGAAATGTATTATCACACAATGAAATATGAAAATACCATTTGTGGTAAATGCTCTAATGGTAACAAGAGGAGTAAGGAATTCGAACAGGAGAAGCTAAGCTGAGGTTGAAGGGGGGGCTGGTCAGGAATTGTTCCGGAGAAAGGGACCCTTCAACTGAGGCCTGAAAATCCTTCAGGCTGGAACCTTCCTGTGCTGGGGAAGGACACAGAGGGAGCCCCAGGCTGAGGAGACATTTGACAAGAGGCATAGAAAAGAGCCTCCACGAAGGCTGGCGAGCGAAACCCGGAGACGAAATCGTCCCTCATGCGTCCCTTCAGTGATCTGAATTGTGTGTGAGAAGGAAATTCAGTTCCTCGGGGGCGGCTCTGAAAGAAGGAAGGTTTCTCTTATCACCAGGTGTTCCTACCACTTGGCGGTGGGTTTTGTGGACTCTTTTCCAGGACCCTGCTGAGTGAGTCAGATTTCATGTAGTCTTTTCTCCCTCGGGGATCTGGCGGCTTCGTGTCTGAGGAGGCAGACGTGAAAGAGTCGCGTGCAGTTGGAAACCTGGGAGACGCACATGATGGACGGCAGAGATTTCCGGATGCGGGGAAATCGAGGCAAGGGTGCGAATTCAGCCAGGGCTGTTGGAATCATGGTGCGTTTTCAGCACGACGCTGTTTCACGAGCAGGTCTCTGAGAGGACGCCTTCGATTTTCCCCAACGGTCCCCCTCACCCCCCCCACCCCACCCCCGTCTCCAGAAAGCCGCTGTCCTGAAGGGAGCTGAGCCGTCCTGCAGCAGCAGACAAAGCCTTGAGTGTTAGCCGCTTGGCCGGGTTACCTCCGAGGACTACAAGGCCGCCGTCTGTGGCCTGCTATTTTCAGAGCTCCGTGGAGAGAAGGGGTGGCCCGACGGCCCTGGAAGGCCTGCGCCGGGCCTGGGAGCCCCAGGAAGTCATCCTCCCTCTTCGGGGACGAAGGGTCCCACCCCAAGCGGGAGCCACATCACTGCGCGGCCTGCCCGTGGCACCCACTGGCCTCCGAGTCCCGCATCATCCGAGGCCGCAGAGCCCCAGACCAGCGGGCGGGACGCGCAGGAAGCTGCAGCCGTGAGCACACGGCTGCGCCGGGCCGGCCCGAGCGCGTCCCCGAGAAGCCAGCCGTCTGTGCGTCCCGCCGGCCGGGCTGCTGTCGGGCCGGGGTCCAGATCCTCCTCTCCCGGGGCCCAGGTGGTGTTGGGGTTGGCCCACCGGCCCTTCGCCATCACACTTTCCAGGAAGGGCTGGGTAGGGCCGGGGGTAGGTGGGGACATGGTCGCCAATGCATGTTGTCCTTTGAGCCGCAGCCAAAGTTTTGTGTGTCTCAGGGGGTCTGGCCCACTGCCGTCCCCGCTCCCGCCCCCGAGGGAGACGTCCTCGACAAGCCCCCACCCCAGCCCCAGCCCCAGCCTGGAGCAGATGTGTGAACTTTGCAGGGGAGGATGGGGACGGGTGTGCATTTCAGCACGACAGCGGAGGTTTTTTGTTTGTTTGTTTTTTTCTTTCTTCCAACTCTGATCTTCAAGCAAAGGAAGCAGTGGGCCTGAATGGTGGGTTTGTCAACCGTTTGCAGGGCTTAGAGGTCGAAAGGGGTTCCTGCTCTTTCCTCGGTCCAGGATCGGGGTCCGGGGCTGAGCTCAGGCAACTGAGCATGCGTCATGGCTGCCCCGCTTGCACTCCGGGAGCAGCACCAGGCTGTGCCCGGTTCCCATCACACAGTTAGACTTCGTCCTACATCACCTCGCCCTCGGGGCTTCAGCACAACCCAGGACAACAAACGCAGGAGTGTGTCAAAAGCCAGGGCAGCCAACTTGTAGCAGCTCTCCGGGAAGTTTTTCCACCAGAAGTGGGTCCTGCCGGCACAGGGCACTCCTTACGGAGCTGGGTTGCTGCTTCAGAGTGGGTTGAGCTCTGACCCCTTTCAGGTTCCTCCCGATCACAGTTTTTTTCCATTTGGAAGGGTCCATGCGGAGGGCGGTTTCCACCTGGTGCAAATCCTAGGGGCTGCTGCTGCCACCAGCAGGATATCCACAAGCAAGACCAGTTCCCGAGGGTTTTTTAAAGATTTGAAGCTTCTGATACTTGAAGCTGCACCATCGCTGGGGAGATGGAGTGTTCAAGGCTGGGAGGTGTCGGCGGTGGGGGGTGTCGGCGGTGGGGGGTGTCGGCGGTGGGGGGCGGAGTGGGGGAAGTGCACGTCCCAGAGGAGACCATCCATCCTCTAAACCCACAGCCTGGGGACTCTGTAATCCTATCAGTCAGATTTAGCAAACACAAATACAGAACATCCTATTAAATTTGAAATGCAAATAAGTAATAAACACTTTTCTTAGCATACTTATGTCCCCAATAAGGCACCGGTGACACCTAGACTTGAACAGTATTTTTTCTTTATCTGAAATTCAAATTTGATGGGTACCCTGTATTTTCCCTGACAACGAACCCAGGTGCAGGTTGCCTCAGAATCTTCTATGGAAGGCAGAAGTAGAAGGCAACCCTCTTTAAATTCTGCCTTCCTTATTTGATAATTAGTCTTTAAACTCTCCCAGGCGCTGGTCTTCTAGCGCCATAAACGCTGCTCTCCAGAAGTGTTTGTTTATGGGATGAATGACTTAACGTCGGGAATCTGAATGAATGGCCAGATTTGTCAGCCCTCTTCCACCCGCCAAAGGGACTTTTCACAAAAGCAAGAAATGTCGTCATTCCCTAATAATTAACCTTCAGGTAGCTCTATCTCAATGGCAAGCTGATGCCTTAGTGATGAAATGTCCACCCCAGCCCTTTCTCCACCATGGGAATGTGTATGTTCTCTCTCCCTTCCTTGCCCTCTTAGCCTCTGCACTGGAGCTGTGAGACAGGCAAGCCCCACTGGTTCCCTCCCAGCCCTGCCCCACTGCAGCTCCCTGTTTATCTAATTTCAGCATTTTCCTGAACCTGTTCGCTTGAGACTCTGGCCCAATATTTGGTGGGGAAAGCAATTTTTTTTTTTTTTAATTGAGGTGACCTTCATTTAACATAGAAGCCATTTTAAAGTGTAAAACTCAGGGGCATTTATGCTCAATACGCTATACCTGCCACCTCTATCCAGTTCCAAAGCGTTTTCATCACCCCAAAAGAAGACCCCCAACCCATTAAGCAATCCTCAGCAATTCACTTTTGCTTCTCTTCAAAAATGTCTCACGTCTAGCAGGTTAAGGATGCAGCCCTGCTGCAGTGGTGCCACAAGTTGCAACTGAGGTGCGAGGGTTTGATCCCTGGCCTGAGGCATGTTCACAGGCCTCGGGCACAGCTGGGGGCAGGGGAGCCCTCACTTCTGGAGGGCCTGGAGGGAGGCGAATGGGACAGAAGCAGGAGTGCCCCCCAGGTGGAGCCCATGCGCAGGACCGGATCACAAGGCTCACGTCGTGCCTTTAATTGGCTTGCCAAGTGGCAGGCTTCACAGCAAAGGGCTCTGGAAAGATAGGTGTGAGGATGAATGAGCCTCTGGGCGACAGAAGAGGGTTCATCTTAGGCCAGGACTCACTGGGGAGGGGGCGGGAGCTGCCAGGCTGTGGGTCAGTGGGGAAGGGAGTCACGGGGCACGAAAGGGTGTCTCGTGAAAGGTGTAAACGTACTTCTTGGGGAGAAGGGTAAAGGAAGGCTTCCCAGGAAGGTGCCCACTTGGGCTCCAGCTTCCGGGTTCAGTGCGGTAGAGTGTGGGGGATTGCAAAAGAATCAGTCTGGGAGGGTGCCAGGCCTCCCCTTGGCCAGTGACTGCCTTGAGGTTTCCTGGTTTATGCAGGAAGTTAGTTCCTTCTCAGAGGAACCCTGGACGCTCTCCCCTCTTGAGGGACGAGCCTCCTTATTGTTCTGAAAATCTGGTGCAACTGCATGTTTGGAGACGACCACGACTTCCTGCAGGGCCTGGCAACAGTTTTATTATCCAGCTGGTCCCAGCTTCCTTTATTCTCTTGCTGCCGACAGGGGTCCCCCGCTCACTGCAAAACCAGAAGCCTCCAACTTTAGAGTCCAGAGGGCTGGCCCCTTTGTTCAAGACTGTGGGTCAGGGAGTTCCCACTGTGGCTCAGTGGTTAACAAATCCGACTAGGAACCAAGAGGTTGCGGGTTTGATCCCTGGCCTTGCTCAGTGGGTTAAGGATCCCACGTTGCCATGGCTGTGGTGTAGGCAAGTGGCTACAGCTCCGATTGGACCCCTACCCTGGGAACCTCCATATGCCTTGGGTGCGGTCCTAGAAAAGACTAAATTAAAAAAAAAAAAAAAAGATCGAGGGTCAGGTGTTGAGCAAATGTCCCTTTTTGTAAAAGATGCAAGAAAAAGAATGAACCAACAGGAAGAATGGCCTGAAACTGTTGGAGCTGCCAGCATGGCACAGAGTTTACCAGCCACTGTTTAGCAAACAGGCATTGATTGAGTGCACGTTTGCCCAAGGCACTGGACGAGAACGCAGCGGGTACACGCTGCGCTTTGGGTCCTGCAGTCCCCAGACCAGGCGCTGTTTTAAGTGTCTCACTTATACTAACACACGGAAGCACAACAGCCCTGCCATGAGTTCCGTGAAAATGAGCTTGCATCCAATGGAAGCTAAGCTTGCCTACAACGTGGTTCGTGCTGGGTTCAGGCCTTATCCGCCACCCCTACTGAAAGTGAGACCCCTTAGAACCAAGTTCCTTTAATGAGTGTATGATTAATTTCTTTACCCCCAATTTTATTTCCTCTTTTGTCGGCCCCTGTTCCCCTCAGGGTTGAGAAATGTCGAAGAAAAAGGGAGATTGAAACCTAACAGGGGCCTGCAGGGCCTTCCTGGGTATTAATTCTCCTCTGGGCCCCCCATTTCTTATGTATAGGAAAAAAAAAAGGCTTTTGTCTCTTCGACTGTCCCTGAGTCCCAAAGAGCAGGGCTCAAGCAGCTGATGCTTAAAGCAGTCAAGTCACAGGACTCACAGTTCCTCCTGAAGGGATATAGTTAACAATCCGCCGCACATCTTTGGGTTGCTCTGCAGAAGCTAAAAGACCCCCACCCGGGGGAAGGGTGGTGACTACATGCCAACCGCAAGCACACAGACCCCAGGCTGGCTGGAACCAGAAGGCTGGTGATTGAGATTCCTGAAATATCACCCTGTTACCTCACCACCAACCAATGAGAAGAAGGCCCATGAGCTGATCACGCATCCTAACACTGTCTTTTTTTCCTTCTTCTTCTTCTTTTTTTCTTTTTGTCCACCCCGCATCATATGGAGTTCCCCGGCCAGTGATCAGATCCGACCTGCCGTTGCAGCCTAACCCGCAGCAATCCCTAACCTGCAGCTGGGGGCAACGCCAGATCCTTAACCCACTGTGCTGGGCTAGGGATTGAACCTGCGCTTCCAAGACACCGACGATGGAATTCCTATGACACTGCTATTGTGTCACAGCAGGAACTCCTCAAACACTGTCTTTAAAAGCCCTCGTCCCAGAGTTCTCTTATGCCTCAGCGGGTTAAGGATCTGATGTTGTCACTGCAGCAGCTCAAATTGCTGCTGTGACATAGGTTCAATCCTTGGCCTGGGAGTTTCCACATGCTGTGACATGGCCAAAAAAAAAAAAAAAATCCACTAAAAACTCTTGCCTGAAGGGGAGGGGGCACCAATGGGTGGACTGGGAGTTTGGGATTAAGAAATGAAATTATTATATATAGAATGGATCAACAACAAGGTCCTACTGTACAGCACAGGGACCTATACTCAATATCCTGTGATAAATCATAATGGAAAGAATATGAAAAAGAATATATATATATACATACACACATACATATGTGAACACATTATAAAAAAATTTATGACACTGTAAATCAATTATACGTCAATAAAATAATAATAATAATAAACTTTAGAGTTCTCGCCATAGTGCAGGGGGTTAAGAATCTGACTACAGTGGCTTGGGTGACTGTGGAGGGGCGGGATGGATCCCCGGCCCAGTGCAGTGGGTTGGTTAAAAGATCCAACGTTGCTGTAGCTGCAGCATAGGTCACAGCTGCAGCTCAGATTCAATCCCTGGCTGAGGAATTTCCATATGCTGACGATACAGCCATAAAAACAAACAAACAAATAAAAACCTTGCCTGAAAGCCATCCAGTCTTTTGAACTTGAGCTGTCTGTTCTCCTGGCTTGACAACCTGCAAATTAACCCTCCCTTTGCTACCAACACCGGCTGTCAGAGTTTGGCTTTCTGCACCTTGGGCACACAAGCCAGGAACAGCCAGCAAGAGGAATTCAACCTCCTCCCTTCACTCTCCCCCATATCACAGGACAAAGAAGCTGCGGGGACCACAGCAGAGAAGTGGGAGAACACACATCCATATTCACCCCCCTGGCACAGAGCCCACCCCACAGAAAGCTCCACCCTCCAAACACGTCTCCACTGCTCCCATGGTCTGTGGAGTTGAAGCATCCATCCAGTCTGTCCAGCCTGTGGACATTTTGCTCAGGTACCAGGGAAGACATATCATTCCGATGGATATCCTGAACAAATCTGTCTACTTTGGCCATCAGGCAGAAATGTTTAAAAGTGAAAAACCCTAGTACAAAACACAAGGCTGTGCTCCCATGAATAGACTTGGCCCAGTCTGGAAGGTAACCATTCATCCCGAGTTGGGGGATGAAGGGTCCCACAATGTAATTATATTCCTTTCCAATAAAGATAATTTATTAAATGTTTAACTTTATACAGAAGTTCCTGTTGTGGCTTGGCAAGTTAAGAACCTGACATAATCCATGAGGATGCGGGTTCAATCCCCGGCCTCACTCAGTGGGTTAAGGGTCTGGCGTTGCTGCAAGCTGTGGCATAGGTTGCGGGTGTGGCTCAGATCTGGTGTTGCCATGGTTGTGGTATAGGCCTCAGCTGCAGCTCCAATTTGATCCCTCGACTGGGAATTTCCATATTCTGTAGGTGCAGCTGTAAAAAGAAAAAAAAAAGGAATAACAACACAATTTTATTTGATATGGCTTAAATGATATGGAGAATTTATTGTCTTGCATAACGAGTAATCCTGAGGTAGAAGTAAAGTTAGTTAATTCAGCGATTCAATAATATCAAGAAAGAGTCAAGATTTTTACAACTGTCCCATGTCATTCTCACTTAGCAGGTCAGCTTCGACTCTCTGGCTCCCTCACCTCATAGTCACAAGATGGCAACCATGGTTCCAGACATTCCACACAAATCCCACAACATCCTTTGGACAAATAGTTCTTTCCTACGTGTGTGTATAGGTATATGTGCGTGTTTTATCTGAAAGGAAAGAACCTTAGTCAGAAGCATCCTGTATCTGAGTACAAGTTAAGCAGCTAAAACAGGAAAACTCAAAAATATGATGCTTCAAACCAGAAAGAAGTGTGGTTTCCTCTCCTGTGCCAGACCCAGTGTATCGCCCTGCCATACTCTGGAGTCGTGCTCTTGCTTTAAGTTGGATCGCTAATACCACCTCCCAGTCTGCAGAAAGGGGAAAAGAGAAAGTGAAGAACAGCAATCTCCTGATATTAAAAACATGATCTAGAAATTAGAGTGATCACTTTTTCTCACATCTCATTGGTCAAAACTTAGTCACATGGTCATATCTTGCAGCAAGGGAGGCTGGGAAGTGTAGTCTATAGATGGGCATGTCCCTAGCCAACACTTGGGAAGTGTTGAAAAGAAAGGGAAGATGAATAGTGGGAGGAGCTTAACCTCCGCCACACACTCCTAGTAGATTTCTGCTTGGTCTCACTGGGCAGAATTACTTTGCATAATAAACCACTCATTGCATGAGAAAAGGGACAACTGCCACAAATGGCTTAGACCAGTTTTTCTCAACCTCAGCACCACTCACATTTTGGACAGGCTCCTTCTTTGTAGCAGGAGCTACCCTGTGCATTGTGGACTCTTTCTCAGCATCCTGGACTCTGCCCCCTAGATATCCGTGGCACAACACTTTCCCTGGTTGAAACAACCAAAAGCGTCTCCAGATATGGCCAAATCACATTTACTTGAGAATCACTGGCTTAGATCAACCAGAATTTTACCCTGGAGCAGGAATAGGTTGCTTCTTCCTTAAGTCACATTGGAACAAAATGGACACAAAATCAGAGCTATTCCCACAGGAGTGATGGGGGAAGGAGCCACCAACAGTGCCTGCTGTTGTCAGTAACAGAAAAAAATGTCGAAAACAGAGGTCCTGTCAGATCTCCTTTCATGAAATAATTTACTTATTCAATATACATGTCTTAAGAGCATACCTGGGGCTAAAGTGTTCCAGGGACTCCAGGCGCTGGAAATACAGTTGCAGCAAAATGCAAAATAGAACATCCCTGCCATTAGGGACCTTGCATTTTTAGCACGTGGCTACCTAACAGTGAAGAGTCAGCTGTGGGGGCAACAGAGGGTAGCCCTGGAACACAGGCATCAGAATTAAACCCTCCTGGTTTTGGAGTTTCCATCGTGGCGCAGTAGTTAACGAATCCGACTAAGAACCATGAGGTTGCAGGTTCGGTCCCTGCCCTTGCTCAGTGGGTTGACGATCTGGCGTTGTCGTGAGCTGTGGTGTAGGTTGCAGAGCGTTGCTGGAGCGGCCCAAGAAATAGCAAAAAGACAAAAAAGAATAATAATAATAAAATAAACCCTCCTGGTTCTGCCACTTAATACATGTTTGTCTCTGGGCAAGTTGCTTTCAACCCTCTGAGTTACATTTTTCTTCTCTATTAAGTGAAACAAATGATACTATCCACCTCTTAGGGTTATTTTGAGGATTAAATGAGGTTTACTTCAGATAAATTGGTCTCTAAATACATGTTAGCTGTATTATAGCAAAAGAGCACTAGACTGGGTGTCAGAAGCTTTTCATTCAACTAACAATTTGTTGAGCATACACTGTATACCAAGCTCAGTTCTAGATACTGGCATTGTGGAGAATCAGGCAGCTGAGACATATACTCTGTCCTTGGAGGCACGAGCTCAATGTCGAGAGGGATGGTGCTGGGGTGGAAGGTGGGAAGAGGATTATAACCTGGGTACAGGTCCTGATTTGTCTACAGTTTTCCTCCCAGCTTTTGGATCAATGTCTGGCACATAGGAGATGCTCAATGAATCACTTATTGAATGAGTATTTCTATACAGTGAGAATAAAAATTCCGACTCACAAAAATGTTTTGAACTACAAAATCCTCTGTAAATGTCAGTGAAGTCAGGAATATTGATAAACATTTGTCATTATCAACATAATTGATATGCAAATTGGAAATATCAAAGGTTTTTTTGGGTGCTTGTACGCCATTTGACTTTTTTTTTTTTTGTCTTTGCCATTTCTTGGGCCACTCCTGCAGCATATGGAGGTTCCCAGGCTAGGGGTCTAATTGGAGCTGGAGCCATCAGCCTACACCACAGCCACAACAACTCAGGATCCAAGCCACGTCTGCGACCTACACCACAGGTCACGGCAACGCCAGATCCTTAACCCGCTGAGCAAGGCCAAGGATCGAACCCGCAACCTCATGGTTCCTAGTCGGATTTGTTAACCACTGAGCCACGACAGGAACTCCCATTTGACTTCTTAAATCACTCATTCACATCTGCTTTACATTGTTTTCCTAGTAAACTCTTCCCCCCAGAGACTGGGAAAGTAAACTCTGAGCCAGTTCATATCCAAATCATAGCAAATAGAGGTAGGATCCAAATGAATGGAATTCCATTATATAATTTTCCTGGGATTTGTTTTTGTCTTTTTTACTGCCGTACCCCAGGCCAGGGGTCGAATCCGATCTGCAGCTGCTGACCTACGCCACAGCCACAGCAACATCAGACCCGAGCCGCATCCACGACCTACACCACAGCTTGCAGCAACACAGGATCCTTAACCCACTGAGCAAGGCCAGTGATTGAACCTGCATCCTCAAGAGACAACATCTGGGTCCTAAACCCACTGAGCCACAACTGAAACGCCCTTCTGGGTTTTAAATTTCTTTAAACTTAGGTTAAATTCATTCATTTCATCTATAAAAATAGAGTCAAAGTTGCTAGAACATGTTGCGGCTGAAGGACTGGAAACAGTAATAACAAGTGACAATCTAACAAATTCTAAAAGTTATACGTGACAGAATTGAGTCTGTTCTTCCAATTTGCTTATAATTATTTTATTCTGAATTTTACTATATATATATATACACATATATATATATATATATTAGAGAATCAAACTGTTTCCACTTACATTACCTCTAAATCTTCACATGTAGCTGTAGTTAATAAAAATCAGGGGGCAATTGAAAGTTTGATAGAAAACAGAGGCCCAAGTTAATAGCAGCCGTAGCGGAGGGCTGCAGGAACCATTATCACATGTCTTGTGTTCTCTGCAGTGTTTAATTTAAATGTGGGAAAATAAAAAAGCAAAGTGTTTGTTGAGTGCCCGAGGCCAGAAGTAGAAAAAGCAAAGGTGAGCCACCCAGAGAACTCAAGTTGGCAGAAAATTGCAAGATGGGATTTGGCTTGAAAATGTGACGTTGATGTAGTGAGCGGGAAACTGTGGAAAGACCAGAGTACCCGCTCCCCCTCGCGCAGTCTCCCAGTCGATGCGGGGTACGATGTGTGAAATCAGGGTAACCACTGCTGTATGAGAAGGAGAGGGACTTTACAGCTTCCCCTCGCTACTTTGCCTGAAACATGGGTCACTGCCCCAGGTGGATGGCGGAGCTCAGTCTACAGCTTCTGCTAATTAGATGGGCGTTTGCATGCATGGGTAACTGCACTTCTTTTTATACCCTATGATCCATTTATATATCGTTTCCATTAAAAAAAAAAGCTGTTGAAATAAGAAGCATAAGCCTTAATCACCAAGAGTGTTTGTACATATTCAAAACAAAGTAAGAGCTCCAACAAGAATTAAAATCACCCGAAGAAGCAGGTCAAATGGAGTTCTTCTTTAAGCCAACTGTTAATATTATCTGGTTTGGCCTCATGGTGAATCTTTGGGACAAAAATCTCTTTTGAAGAATTCTTCACAGTTGGAGCTTACTGTACAGAAAGGACAACTTTGAGGGATCTGCCCCCCACAGCCTGGCATTTGTGGCCACGGCTTCTGTTGGGTATCCTCTTTGTAACCCTAGCTCTCATTGGTCTCCAGTGGCATTTGGTCCTTAAGGCCTCAGGACGGTACCAGCTTCCTACGCCTGCTAATCCCTTAAAGCATCTTCACCCCCTTTTTGTGTGTCCATAACCCTGTCCATATCTCCATAAAACATAAATCTCTCTGTTAAATTTTTGTCACTTGTGCCCTACCGGCATGCCACTTGTTCCCCGCAGGGGCTCTGACAACCACACTCCTTATGTAATTCCTATTGCTAGTCTCACAAATTCCCTTTCTTTGGGTTCCTGGGCCCACTTTCCGTGTGTGTATTCTGGAGGTGAGAGGGTGATGCCCCCACCCCAACAAGCAATTCTCCAGACACCAGCCAGCTGTCCTACAATTCAACTCAATTCTGAGACTATCCACCCTGAAACAGAAGCAAGTCCCGGAGGTTAAGGGCTCAGCCCCACAAGACTGACCGCCCCTCTCTCGGAGGCCAGTCCCAAGCCCAGGCCATCACCTGCACTTTTGACCCTCCAGCTACAAATCAGGCTCCGACCACCCCCTCCTCGGGTTTGAATAATTTGCTAGAGAGGCTCACAGAACTCAGAGACACATTTTTCTTCCTTCCTCACAGGTTTATAACAAAAGGAACAACTCAGGAAGAGTCAGATGGAAGAGATGCCCAGGGCAAGGCTGGGCAAATTGCGTGCATCTTCCACGGCCTCTGCAGATGCACCTGCTCCCGTCTCCATCTCCTCGTGTTCACCAAGCCCGAAGCTCTATGAATCTCACCCCTTCGGATGTTCACGGAGGCCCCATGACATAGTCATGATTAATGAAGCCACTGGCCATGGTGATCGATTCACCCTCCAGCTCTTCTCCCTTCCCCAGAGGTGGGGATGGGACCGAAAGCTCCCACCTTCTGATCACAAGGTTGACTCCACTGGCAACCAGGCCCATCCTTAGGCACTTTCCAAAAGTCACGATTAACACAGGAAAAGACACCATGATCAGAAGACTTAGGAAATTCCTAGGGTTTGGGGAGCTGAGAGCCAGGAATGGGGAGGAAGACCAAATATATATGAAAAGAGTGCTTGGTGATCTGGATAAACGAAGACGTGTTTTTCTTATGCGTCACAATATCACAGCCACAGAGTTCATGGTTCCTCTGATCTTACAGTTCTGGAGGCCAGAAATCCAAAAATCAGGGTGTCAGCAGGGCTTTATTCTCCTGGAGGCTGTAAGGGAGAACCCATTTCCTTGCCTTTTCCAGCTTCTAGAGCCCACCCACATTCCGTGGCTCATGGCCCCTTCCACCCTTTTGGAAGCCGGGAGCCGAGCATCTTCAAATCTCTCTCCACCTCGGCTTCTGCCATCACAGTACCTTCTCTGACCCTCCCCCTTTTGCGTCCTTCTTTCCCTTATAAGGCTTCCTGAGACTAGGTTGAGGTTGTCCAAATAATCCAGGATCACCACCCATCTCAAGATTCTTTTTTTTTTTTTAAGGGCCGCACCTGCGGCATATGGAAGTTCCTAGGCTGGGGGTCAAAAATGGAGCTACAGCTGCCGGCCTACACCACACCCATGGCAACACCAGATCCAAGCTGTATCTGCAAGCTACACCACATCTGCAGCCTACACCCCAGCTCATAGCAGCGTTGGATCCTTAACCCACTGAGCGAGGCCAGGGATCCAACCCACATCCTCATGGATAATAGTCGGGTTCTTAATCTGCTGAACCACAATGGGAATTCTCATCTCAAGATTCTTAATCCACAAATTCCCTTTTGTCATAAAAGTAATATTCTCAGTTCCAGGGGTTAGGACATGGACACCTTTGCGGTAGGAGGAATATTATGCTATCTCCGCACCTCCCTTCAAGGCAGTTTCCCTTGGCCATACCCCGTTCCCCCATGCTTTCTCGAACCCATCTTCCTCACAGCATTCTGCCAAGTTTGATCTGTCCGGAGTCCTACTGCATCTCAGCTCTGGGAGGTCAGAGAGTCTGAAGAAGGAACTAGTACCAAGGGGTCCAAAGGAAATAATAGCTTTTTGTGCTCCTGCCCCACCTCGTGTTTATGTTTTTAACCAGATCGATCATGCCTCAAAGAGAATAATAATATAATGGGGCTTTCAGGTATTTGGTGAGGCGATTATGTAACTTGCATTTTGTTTTGTTTCTTTTTATGGCTGTACCCTTGGCATATGGGACTGAATCCCAGCCGCAGCTGTGGTAACGCCAGATCCTTCAACCCACTGGGGCTGGCTGGGGATCAAACCCACACCTCTCCAGCGGATTCTTTTTTTAGGGCTGCACCCATGGCATATGGAAGCTCCCAGGCTAGGGGTCAAGCGGAAATGCAGCTGCCAACCTACGCCACGGCCACCGCAATGGCCATATCTGAGCTGCACCTGTGACTTACACCACAGCTCGTGGCGATGCCGGATCGAACTCACAACCTCCTGGATGCTAGCCAGTTTCGTTACTGCTGAGCTATAACGAGAACTTGCACAAGGGATGTTTTAGAGCCCACTTGACTTTCCTTCAAAGCCCCAGTGTAGGATGTTGTCCTCCTGGAGATTATGACTGTTTGCAGGAATTAGACACTCTTGTCCTGGAGGAGGAGTTAGGAGTTTGGGCTCTGGATTCAAATCCTACTTGAATTTAAACCCTAAGTGATCTTGGGCATGTTACTTAAGCTCTCCACGTGAGTTACAATGTAGGCTAAGATGCTCTACCAAAGATACCCCAAGATACTCTGGTTCAAGCAACATAGTTTATTTCTTATTCACATAATAGTCTACTGGTAGATTTAGGGTATGTATGTGGCTTTGTCCCATAAGCTCATGTAAGGACCAGGTTTTTACAGTTATTTAAGTTCCTCCCAGCTTTATGACCTTGCTCTCATGAGCAGAGGTGGCTCACTACTGCCTTATCCTTGTCCAAGCCTGGGGACAAGGACTAGAGGGCTCAGAGAGTAGGCAGCTTCCTTTAAAGGATGGAACCCTGAAACTATAAACAAAACCAAAGGACAACCCACAAAATGGGAGAAAATATTGGCACAGTGACCAACAAGGGATTCATCTCCAAAATATACAAACAACACATGCAGCTCTACATTTAAAAAAAAAAAACAATCAAAAATGGGCAGAATATCTGAATAGACATTTCTCCAGGAAGATTAACAGCTGGCCAAAAGGCACATGAAAAGATGCTCAACATCACTTATTATTAGAGAAACGCAAATCAAAACTACAATGAGGTACCACCTCACCCAAGTCAGAATGGCCACCATCGAAGAATCTACAAACAGGAGTTTCCCTCCTGGCTTAGTGGAAACAAACCCAACTAGTATCCATGAAGATGCAGGTTCAATCCCTGGTCCTGCTCAGTGGGTTAAGGATCTGGCATTGCCATGAGCTGCAGTGTAGGTCATAGATGTGGCTCAGATCCTGCATTGCTGTGGCATAGGTTGACAGCTGTAGCTCTGATTAGACCCTTAGCCTGGGAACTTCCAAGTGCCATGGGTGTGACCCCAAAAAGACAAAAAACAAAAACAAAAAACACTAAAAACAGAACTACCATATGATTCAGCAATCCCACTCCTGGGCATCTATCTGGAGAAAACCATAATTGAAAAGATACATGCACTCCAGTGTTCATAACAGCACTCATTACAATAGCCAAGACACGGAAGCAAACTCAATGTCCATCCACAGAGGAGTGGATCAAGAAGATGTGGTGCAGGTACACCATGGAATATTACTCAGCCATTAAAAAGAACAAAATAATGCCATTTGCAGGAACAGGGATGGACCTATAAATAATCATACTAAGTGAAGTCAGTCAGACAAAGACAAACACCATGTTATTTTTTGTGATATCGCTTTTATGTGAAATCTATTTTTAAAATGAAACAAATGAACTTATTTACAAAACAGAAAAAAAAAAACCTCACAAAATAAATCAAACTATGGTTACCAAAGGGGAAAATGGAGAGGAGAGATAAATTAGACATTTGGGATTCCTATATACATACGACCGCATATAAAATAGATAACCAGCAAGGATCTACTAGATAGCGCAGGGAACTCGACTCTATATAGGGAACCTATGTCGGAAAAGAAGCTGAAAAGATAGAAGATATATACATGCATATCCGATTCACCTTGCTATACACCTGAAACTAAGACTGCTGTAAAACTGCCCTACTCCAATATATCATAAAAATTAAATTGTAAAAAAAGAGTGGAACCCTGAACTTGCAGATGTCATTTCTGCAAGATGACATTTCGGGCCAGGATTCAGTCACACGGCCATATCAAACAGCCGGGGAGGCTCGGGCAGCTCTGGATCCAGCCCAAATTCATGGGCTGTTATTTAAAGATAGGAAGAGACCTGTCAATGAGGAACCCTGAGGAGTCTCTGCCACTTTCTCTACAGTTTAGTTCTCGCTTCTACAAAAGGAGAGCGTGGTTTTGATGATTAAATGTAATCCCAGAGAGCGAGTAGCACTGTGTTAGCGCAGAGCAGGTGTCCAGTAAATGTGAGTTTATATCATGACACTCTGTGCCTCCCAGCTTCCGCTCCATGCTCGGGTCATAAAGTAGGTGCCAAGGGAAGTGTGACCACGAGTGATCCGGGGACATTGGAGGCTCACTCCACTGGGTGCTGGCCTCCTGGATGAGGAAGGACTGGCTGGGCTAACGATACAGGGATAGGGCACACTGCCTGGCACTCACACGGAGCCTGGCTCCCCCGAGGCACTGGACAAAGGCGTGGCATAATGAATTGCATCATCTCCTTATGAATGCGGAGCAGGTTCAGCCTGGAGAGGAGAGAAAGGAAGGAGAGACGCCAAAGGCAGAAAATGATGGGAGGAGGAAAGGAGGACAATGGAGGGAAATGAGAGGGGCCAGCACTTGGTGTGAATTAGAAAAAGACTCCCCTTCCTCAAGACATGCTACTGCCTTCTGTCTCAACGTGGCGGGACCATATGAACGTAGGGTGAGTATGATGTGAATGCTACCCTCTAGAGTTGTTCAGCTTACAACCTGCCCTAGAAAAGCCATATAAAGGTTGAGGGATTGGTTGGGGGCCAGGGGGTGGGGGGTGGGGGGTGGAGGGGATGGCAGGAAATAAGAAAGAAAAGCCACACTGATAAGAAGTATGAGACTAGAGATTAGAAATAAATGTGATATCATCAACTAAATTGTGTTCCCCCCCCCAAAATCATATGTTGATGGCCTAACCCCCAGTGTGACTGTAGATGGAGCTTAGGGCCCTTAGGGAGGTAATTCAGGTTAAATCTGGTTATAAGAGTGGGGCCCAAATCTAATATGACTGGTGACTTTATAAGAAGAGGAAGTGACACCAAAGTCTCTCTTCCCACGCAGGCACAGAGAAGGGGCCGACACAGTGAGAAGGCGGCTGGGTATAAGCCAAGAGAGGCCCCACCAGAAACCCGCCCTGTAGACACCTTGATCTTGAACTTCCAGCCTCTAGAGCTATGAGAAAATAGATGTCTGTCACTTCAGCCACCCAGTCTTTTGTTATGACAGCCTAAGCAGAGGAATCCAGTGGGGAAAAGCGAAAAGGTTCATCACAGTAGAAAGAAAGCAGAGATGAGAGAAAAAGGCGGGCCTGGAGGCAGAAGAAGTTCAGTTCTTTTCTCCACGCTGTGCACCTGAGACCTCGGGAGGGCGTTTCAAAGAAAGCACAGTCCCTGGGGGGCGGGGGGGGGGGGGCCGGGGGGGGTAGGGTGGGGGGGGGGGTTCAGGCCTTATAAGTGAGGCGCTACCGCCACCTGGTGGCAACACACTTAATGCAGCCGCGCATGCATTCAGCAAACATCTCTTGAGCGGCTGCCCCGTGCAGGGAAGGGTGACCAGCAAAGGGAATATTATCAAACCCTGATTAATACCTACTATGTGCCAAGCTCTGTCTCACTGCTTTACATAAAACAGTGAGTTACGCTTTACCCCACAACCCTCTGGTATTATTATCTCTGTATTAAAGAGGAGGAAACTGAAATACTGAGAAATTCAGTAATGTGCCCAAGAGCCCACAGCTAATAAGTGAGAGACCGGCATCCTTGAACCGGGCACTCTGGCTCCAGAACTCTTTATAGACATGTTCTCTGCCCTTACAGTTTCTTATTAATAAGAGATAACCAGTTTGAAGGAATTGTGTAAAATACTAATAATTTAAAATGTGGGCATATTGTTTTATTCTTTATCGATTCTTTTTTTTTTTTTTTTTGGTCTTTTGTCTTTTTAGGGCCGCACCTGTGGCATATTCCCAGGCTAGGGGTCTAACTGGAGCTGTAGCTGCCAGCGTCCACCAGAGCCTCAGCAATGTGACATCTGAGCCACATCTCCAACCTACACACAGCTCACGGCAACACGGGATCCTTAACCCACTGAGCGAGGCCAGGGATCGAACCCACAACCTCATGGTTCCTAGTTGGATTCATTTCTGCTGCACCAAGAGGGGAACTCCCATTCTATTTTTGATTCACCATCAAGGATCTTCCTCTTCACTAAAAGAAGCCACATTCAACTGACTCACTGGCTTAGGACACTGGTCCAGACTAGAAGGGTTTTAACACATAGAAAGTCCACATTCCATAGGAGCTATCTTAGCAAAAGGGAGAGGGATAGACGGGAGATAAGCAGAAGGCAGAGCAGAGAAGGGAGAGAGAGAAGCTAGAGGGCAGACACCAGTCACTGCTTAAAATTTAATTTTAACGAATTAAATTAGATTGAATCACAAATTCAGTTCCTTAGTGCACTCGTCCCATCTCAAGGGCTCCATCGCCATGTGTCACTGACGCTGCCATAACAGACTACATAAATATAGGACATTTCCCCCACCGCAGAAAGTTCCATGGGGCAGTTCTGCTGGAGATCCCTCATCCTGAAGAGTCGGGTCCTCCCTATGGCTGATCTGGGTGTGGGTCACAAGAGACCTTCTTACAGCAGGGACTCTGCACACCAGTGACAAAGCTGGTGAGCAGAGGGCAGTAATCCCAAAGAAAAACAGACAGCGCCTCTCCTTCTGTCACCTGTCACCTGTCCCAGGGTTGGGCTGAAAGAGAAGAGGCTCTTTTCCTGGTGCTGGGATGGGAGCACGAGGGGTCTCGCCCCCACCCCCTTCCACGGGGGCCTGGAGCTGCCTATCGGGGCTCCTTCAGGGTGTCTGCCTGCTTGGCTGGTGGGCAGAGAAGCAAGAGCAACCGCACCTCCCAGTCGGCATTTCGCTCGGGGCCTTTGCTCATAGGTGCTGCTCCATTCAAACTGTTCAGGAGCTGCCCAGGGTCTAAGCCTCTGAGCTCCTGGTCCTGCCCTTATGTGTCTGTTGAGTAAGAGTTCTTTTTGTGTGTGTGTGTGAAATGCTTATTTTCTCACCCTTGAGCCTCTGATTCTCCTTAATTTCCCCACTTACAATAAACTGGCAGCGATGGGTGATTTAGACAGACTGGTAAAATTAAATTTTAATTTAGGCCAGAAAGAAGTTTACTAAAACAGCGCAGATATAAACCCACCGAGTGGGGTAGCACCTGAGCTAACTACTGTCCCATCCCACCCTGTGTCACCGCCTCACTAGTTCCGTGTCTGGTATCTGTTTTTTCCCTTTCAATCCCACCCCAGTCTGAGTCCCTGGGTCACACCTTGCATCAGGTCCATTAGTCTCCCTAAAGACGTGCCTGCTCTAGGCTCAGTCTCCTCCAAAACACGTGCATTCAACAAATACCTACTGAGCATCTACTGCCCTTGAACTACTGGGGTCAAGTAGGGAGACAGCGATGTAACGAAATAGATATAGACATAGAGACATGTAGAGGAATGTATTTGCTGGTTAGTATTCCTTTAGTGGCAAAGGATGGAACATTCCAACTGGCTTACGCTAAAGAAGGGAACGCATTGGCTCATGAAGTCTAAGAGTCTATCTTGCACTGAGGTGGGGCGTGATCCAGAGGCTCAAACGATATCACCAGTAGACTCCCACTCACTCCTTTCTAGCAGAAGTTTCTAGACGTTCCTAGGCCAGAGTTTGAACTTGACCACAGCAGTGACAATGCCGGACCCTTAACCCACTAGGCCACTAGGGAACTCCCTTGCTCTCTTATTCCTGGCATCATTCTCAGGCACGTGTGATGACAGGAAGCCTTCTGGCAGCCTGAGGCTTAACAGTGGGAACATGTGTCTCTCCCCAGGAGGCCATGTCATGTCCCAGGGTTCCCTCTGACCAGACAGACCTGACTCACCTGGTCACCTCTGGGCAGTGGTTCCTTAGTGCTACTGGCTAGACTCAGACCACAGCTACTCCTGAAATGGGGGAGAGGTGGGTCACAGAACTGTGCCAGAGAAGGGGCACTTGAAGCAGACAAAAACAGCAAGTATCTCAAAGGTATAAGCAAGACATACTGAGAACATGGAGAAACAGGTGCCTCAATCGGTATGCAGGTCAAGGAAGTCTTCATCGCAGAGGGTGAACCTGAGTTGATTCTTGCAAAAAGAACAGGATTTCACAGGGGAAGGTGTGGGAGTAGGAGGCGGGGATCCCAGCAGTGTAGCAAGAATGGCCTATGCCGTCCCCAAAAGAGAATGAACTGTGTATCCATATTTTTTGTAGCAGGCAAAAAGTCTGGTTAAAAGCCAGGTTCTGAGCACTATTCACAACAGCCAAGACATGAAAACAACCTAAATGTCCACTGACAGATGAATGGATAAAGAGAATGTGGTGTGTATATACATGTATATAACACACACACACACAGGAATACTACTCAGCCATAAAAAAGAACAAAATAATGCCATTTGTAGCAACATGGATGCAGCTAGAGATTATACTAGGTGAAGTAACTCAGGGAGAGAAAGACAAGTACCATGGGACATCACTTACATGTGGAATCTCAACTGACACAAATGAACTGTCTACAGAACAGAAAGGCTCAAGGACAGAGAAAAGACTTGTGGTTGCAGAGGGGAAGGAGGTTGGGGGGAAGGGTGGGGTGGGAGGTTGGGCTTAGCGGATGTAAACTCTTGTGCAGGGAGGAGAAGCAACAGGGTCCCGCCGTAGAGCACAGAGAACTGTATTCAGTATCTTTTTTTTTTTTTTTTTGTCTATTTGCTATTTCTTGGGCCACTTCCGCGGCATATGGAGGTTCCCAGGCTAGGGGTCGAATCGGAGCCGTAGCCACCGGCCTATGCCAGAGCCACAGCAATGCGGGATCCAGCTGCGTCTGCAACCTACACCACAGCTCACGGCAACGCCGGATCCTTAACCCACTGAGCAAGGGCAGGGACCAACCCGCAACCCATGGTTCCTAATCGGATTCGTTAACCACTGCGCCACGACGGGAACTCCTATTCAGTATCTTTTGATGAACCATAATGGAAAAGAATATTTTTAAAAAGAATTATACATGTATATACAGGTATAACTGAATCACTTCACAGAAATTAACACAACGTTGTCCATCCACTATACTGCAATTTCAAAAATAATCAATACATTTGAAAAATAAATTAATAAATTAGAAGCCAGGCTCTGGAACCACAGTGCCTGGTTTGAAGCCCAGTTCTGAAACTTACGAGCTGCATAATCTTGACCCGTTACTTAATAATTTAAACCCCTTGTTACTCAACTGGGACTGCGCTCACACCTCCCAGTTTTCCCATCTATAAAATGGGGAAAGTAACCCCTCATAGGGTGGTCGTCTATGTGTTGATGTATCTAAAGCACTTTGCAGAGGGCCTGACACATAGACGGTGCTAAAAATCATCAAATAAAATAAACTGTGTTGACTGAGGAATGCTGTGCTATAACCTAGTTGAAAAATTAACAGCCTACTCACAAGTGGGTTAAGAATCTGACTGTAATAGCTCTGGTTGCTGTGGTTCCATCCCTAGCCTGGTGTCGTGGGTTAAAGTATCCAGCGTTGCTGCAGCTGCAACAGAGGTTGCAGCTGTGGCTTGGTTTCAATGCCTGGCCCAGGAATATCCACATGCTGAGGATGCAGCTAAAAAAATTAACAATAGGCGTTGCCATCGTGGCACAGCAGAAATGAATCTGACTAGGAACCATGAGGTTGAGGGTTCGATCTCTGGCCTCAATCAGTGGGTTAAGGATCTGGCGTTGCCGAGAGCTGTGGTGTAGACTGTAGACGTGGCTCGGATCCTGTGTTGCTGTGGCTGTGGGGTAGGCCAGCAGTTGTAGCTCTGATTGGACCTCTAGCCTGAGAACCTCCATATGCCGTGGTGCAGCCTAAAAAGCAAAAATAAATAAATAAATACATACATACATAAATACAGGCCTATAATCATTTTGTGTAAGGCAGTACAAATTTGGTTTAAAAAAATCGCGGCCAGGAGTTCCCGTCGTGGCGCAGTGGTTAACGAATCCGACTAGGAACCATGAGGTTGCGGGTTCGGTCCCTGCCCTTGCTCAGTGGGTTAACGATCCGGCGTTGCCGTGAGCTGTGGTGTAGGTTGCAGACGCGGCTCGGATCCCGCGTTGCTGTGGCTCTGGCGTAGGCTGGCGGCCACAGCTCCGATTCGACCCCTAGCCTGGGAATCTCCATATGCCGCAGGAGCGGCCCAAGAAATAGCAACAACAACAACAACAACAACAACAACAAAGACAAAAAAAAAATCGAGGCCAAAGAACGTCACTTTGTCTTTCCCATGAGCATTTATCCAGGCAAAATAATCCCCATGCCTTCTCACATGTGAATCGGCCCCTATCCAGTCATACTGTCTAAGCTGTGATCGACAGTTCCTCCTTGTACAGGAAGTGTAGTTTCTCTTTCCGGCTTTTGTTTCCTAAGGTCTAATCTTGCAGCCTTAGTTTAGCAACCTGTTGCTCAGTTTAGCCCACCCAGCCTCCTGAGACCACAACCTGACCCAAACCACCACGAAGAAGAGAAATTTAATAGATTCCTACACACACACACACACACACACACACACACACACACACACACCCCACTCTGCTGGTGTACATTTTATAAATGTCAGGCTCTGAAATCCGGTCAATGGTCTTATTATTCGTAGACTCTGTGTTAACACTGTCTCAATTACTGAGTGAATGTGTACACAGCAGGGCCCGAGTTCTCCTTCGGTTTCATTCTTTGGAAACCCGCCAACCTCCACCCTTAAGAAACAATGACTTTTGAAATGGTCTGAGCAAAAGGAAATACACTTCATTTGCAAGGTTTGGTGCAGTGGGGGAAAGAAAGGAAGTTAGAAAAAAGTTTGTGGTGAGGTCAGGATACCGCCGGGCGAGGCACAAAAGGATGCGTCCCGGGGTCACACTGTCTGGGTTTGGACCCAAGCTTTGCCTGTTCCAAACGCAGGGACCTGAGCAAATAACTTTTTATCAGAGATTTGGTTTCCTCCTCTGTAAAATGAGGGTGATGAGAGTGGCAACCCCATGGCAGTAGCCGGCCCCCAAGAAGGACCCCACCTCCTGGCCTTTGTGGCTCCATTGTATCGGGGGTCTGTCTTCCTTCCTTCCTTCCTTCCTTCCTTCCTTCCTTCCTTCCTTTCTTCCTTCCTTCCTTTTCCTTCCTTCCTTTCTTTTTAATTTGAAAGTATTTTTTCCTTTTTTCAAAATTAAAAAAAAAAACTTTTTGCTTTTTAGGGCCACACCTGCAGCGTGTGGAAGGTCCCAGGCTAGGGGTCAAATGGGAGCTGCAGCTGCCGGCCTACACCACAGCCACAGCAACACTGGATCCAAGCCATGTCTGCGACCTACACCACAGCCCGTAGCAATGCCGGATCCTTAACCCACTGAGGGAATCCAGGGATCAAACCTGCAACCTCATGGATACTACTTGGGTTTGTCACCTCTGAGCCACAACAGGAATTCCCTATTTTTTAATTTTTTATTATAGTTGATTTACAATGCTCTATCAATTTCTGCTGTATAGCAAAGTGACTCAGTGAAACATATATATATACTTTCTTTTTCTCATGGCTTCTATCATGTTCCATCCCAAGTGATTCGATATAGCTCCCTGTGCTGTACAGCAGGACCTCATTGCTTATCCACTCCAAATGCAACAGTTTGAATATACTAACCCCAAACTCCCAGTCCATCCCACTCCCGCCCCTGCCTCCTCTCAGGGGCTTTCTGTGTGACCAACTGGATATCGCACAGTGGTGGAATGTCACTTTCAAGGCTCCACGATGCTTGCTTAAAACGGGAAAGAAAACTTTCCAGTGGCTTCCCATTCCTCCCTTCTTAGGGAACAGGAAATTTCAGTGACCCCCCCACCCTGATCACCAGGCCCGGATGGAATGAGCAGCATCAGGGCACACAGGCATCCCATGTAAAAGGCGATGGTTTTATTCTTTTGAAATAAATCTGGGGTTCAAGAAGTGTGAGTTGGGGTTCCCACTGTGGCTCAGTGGTTAACGAGTCCGACTAGTGTCCATGAGGACATGGGTTTGATCCCTGGCCTCGCTCCGAGGGTCAAGGATCCGGCATTGCGGTGAGCTGTGGTGTAGGTCACAGACGTGGCTCAGATCCAGCGTTGCCGTGGCTGTGGCACAGGTTGGCAGCTGTAGCTCTGATCTGACCCCTAGCCTGGGAACCCCCATATGCTGCAGGTGTGGCCCTAAAAAGACCAAAAAATAAGAATTAAAAAAAAAGAAGCATGAGTTATTTTTCTGAATGTGCCTTTGATGTCTGATTTTGCTCTTAGCTACCAACCTCATCAGAAGTATCTTCCCTTTCAATTACCCACTCAAACTTTACCGCCTCATTCAAGAAGAGTTTTCGGCGTGGGATAGACACGTGCACACAGCAGTCATTTAGTGCAGGTGGAAAATATGAAATCCCTCATATTATTTAGGTATCTGCTCTGTTTCATAGGCATGAATTCTGAGACAGAAGCAGAAGCAATTATAGTCTGTGCTACTGTTCTTTCAAGTTCTCTTAGTGGGGAGTGTTTTCTCTGCCCCTGGTTAAGATCTCCTGCAGACGCATGACTTTTCTGGACACTTCGGTCACACAAAGTTCTAGGGTCATGTTTCACAAAGGGCAGCCTCAATGCAGAAGGCAGAATGTATCATAGAACAGAAACAAGAAACCAGCAGAACTAAAGATTCTCCTCAGCCAAGATAAAGCAGGTGCATTGACTTAATGAACGAAACAAAACAGTGATCAAATCAGGTCTGACAAGAAGGTAGCCACCCTCCTCCCATGCACAATCGATATTATTAAGGCGGTTATTTAAAATAAATATTTATATTCACTGCCATTGACAATGCACTTTGCCCTCAATGTATTTTGTGCCTTAGATATTCATTAATTATATTAACCCACGTAGAGAAGTCATAAACAAGCCAATACATATTTATTGAGGATGTGCCCCAAATTTTTACTGATATTAGTTAGCAGTTAAGAAATTTAAGAGGAGTTCCCGTAGTGGCGCAGTGGCTAACGAATCCGATTAGGAACCATGAGGTTGCGGGTTCGGTCCCTGCCCTTGCTCAGTGGGTTAACGATCCGGCGTTGCCGTGAGCTGTGGTGTAGGTTGCAGACGCGGCTCGGATCCCATGTTGCTGTGGCTCTGGCGTAGGCCAGTGGCTACAGCTCCGATTCGACCCCTAGCCTGGGAACCTCCATATGCCGAGGGAGCAGCCCAAAGAAATAGCAAAGACAAAAAAAAAAAAAGAAAAAAAAAAAAAGAAATTTAAGAGACCCCTGCTTTATGGTTCAACACAAGCCTTCTAGGAAGATGTCCACTGATTTTTCTTTTTTTTTTTTTTCTTTGTAGGGTCACACCCACAGCATATGGAGGTTCCTGGGCTAGGGGTCAAATCGGAGCTGTAGCTGCCGGCCTACACCACAGCCACAGCAATGCAGGATCCGAGCCATATCTGTGACCTACACCACAACACTGGATCCTTAACCCGCTGAGCAAGGCAGGGATCGAACCTGCATCCTCATGGACGCTAGGGAGATTCGTTTCTGCTGAGCCATGACATGAACTCCCTTACCTTTCCATTGAATTTCTACAGCGTCTGCAGACTGGTCCAGCTGAATACCCTTCAATTATTCAGTCTCCCACTCCAATCTTTAGTGGTTTCATTTGATGGTCTCCATTTTCCCAAGAGGTTTATGAACTTCCCAGGAAGAAGCAGACGTCCATGCTGCTTGGTACCTACAGAAGGTGACTGATAAGGCTGCCGAGTTGTGGTTATCTGGACGATTTGGTCCGTTTGATTCCTTAAAGAGCAGAGATAAATGTCAAAGCTATCACCACCTATCATTTAATTTCCAATTTGATATTATTCTAGTTTAATGATTCTGCTCAGAAATAAAGAGGAAACATTTGGGGACTGAGAGATTGAGAAAGTCTGGGAAGCCAAACCATCCTAGACCAAGCAATAACCTCAGCTTCCACGGTGGGGCTTTTCTTTCTGCCCTTCTTCCTTCCTTTGTTCCTTCCTCCCACCCCTCCCCTTCTGTCATTCCTTCCACCTCCACTGAGGACACACCACGTTGTCGGCACTGAGCTGGGCGCTGTGAGACTGTCAAGGGAACTCACTCGAAGGTAGGCTTGGGAGAAACTTGCTCCCTTAACTCCTTTGCAAACAGAGAGAGGTTGAAAGACACAAATGCAAACTCACTGGAGGACAAGAAATATAGACAGTTGATTTTCCTTAATTGCAGCAATTATGTTTCATAAAGTCACCTTGAACATAAAATTAGCGAATCCTGAACCGTGGCTCCCAGTGGAAATATAGTAGGATCTTGACAGCCTCTGATCATGACGTTTTCATCAGCCAGTCAATACATAACCTTGTCTCGTGTGTGTGTGTCTGTCTCAAGGCACCTTATTTACAGCTGCTTCATTACCACCTGACTCACGGCCAACAGCACGAACTCTCATCTGGACAAAGTTTATGTAACACATGTGCCTTCCCCAAGGGGCACATCGCAGCCTTCTCATCTTTAGCTTGGGGGGCATTTTAAACAGCGAAAGCACCAGAAAAAAACAAAACAAACAAACAAAAAGCACTAAATAGACCAAACGACACATGTTCACCATGTCCAAGAAGCAGAAAAGGACAGTGAGCTCATTTCCAGCTGAGACTCTGGGAACGTGCGCCTCTGGCCACCTGAAATGTTCATAGCTCTGCCTGTTGCTGCAAATGACCACAGAAGGACAACGAGGATTGATATGGGGGCAACAAATACATTTTTGCAAGTAGGCAAATTCACAAAGATGAAATCTGCAAATAGCAAGCCACATCAAAACCTGGCTACGATGTGTTCACCCAAGGCATGTCCTTAGCAGCGCTACCTCGGACCTGAAAATCACCCTAAAGTCCATCCAGCATAGAAGGGAGAAAGACATGGTGGTCAGTCCACACGTGTCATATTGCACAGCAATGAGAACACATACTGCGCACGCGTGCGCGTGCATGCGTGTGTGTGTTGTGTGTGTGTGTGTGTGTGTGTGTAACATTTGCACTGAGGAAAACAACAGACCAAAAGAGAAGGGAAAATACATTAGGGGAAAAAGCAAAAAACAAAAACCACAATAACAACAAAAAACCCCAAAGTGGAGTTTCTGTCGTGGTGTAGCAGAAACAAATCTAACTAGTACCCATGAGGATTCGGGTTGAATCCCTAGCCTCTCTCAGTGGCTTGGGGATCCAGTGTTGTCATGAGCTGCGCTGTAGTGTAGGTCGCTGACACAGCTTGGCTCCAGCCCTGCGTTGCTGTGGTTGTGGTGTAGGCAGCAGCTGTAGCTCTGATTCGACCCCTGGCCTGGGAACCTCCCTATGCTGTGGGTGCGGCCCTAAAAAGCAGAAAAGAAAGAGAGAGAGGAAGAGGGAGAGAGAAGGAAAGAAGGAAAGAAGGAAAGAAAGAAAGAAAGAGAAGAGAGAGAAAGAAAGAAAGAAAGAAAGAAAGAAAGAAAGAAAGAAAGAAAGAAAGAAAGAAAGAAAAGAAATCCAAAGAAAGAAAGAAAATACACCGGGGAAATATTCCTGGGGAAAGGGGCCAGGGAACAGAGACGAGAGTAGGTCTCCTAGCCTGGGACCTGGGTGCACTGCTGAGCCCCGCGAGGTGCGTCCGGTGTGTCCATGAGAAAGGAAGCGGGTCTGGCTGGAGAAGAAGCTGCACTTGGGAGCCAAGAGGAAGCAGCTTGGGAGGCAGGTGGAGAAGGAAGTTCGTGCCTCAGCTTGACAAATGCCATCTGCGGGAGACGGTGACAAGACGTCAACTATGCGAACTTCTTACAGGAGTTACCTCCAAATGCTAAGGTAGGCAGGCCTTTTATAAGAAATGACAAAATAGCAGTTAGTTCCTCAATCACAGGTTTGTAGATGAGAAGACTGTTGAGGAACAAAGCCTTGAAGTTAGTCTTTGCTGACAACCTGTTTCACCAGCAAGTGGTAATAACCTGCTCTGTGGGTGAAACAAAAACAACTGGGCTCAAGGCCAACCAATCTGAGACAGAAGTGTTGTTTTTAAAAATGCAGCCCTGTAGACACTTGTCAAACCCCACACATGCTTTAGAACAAAAAGTCTAAGTACCTGTCCTGATGAAATGCCCTTGGCTACTTTGTAGGAAAAATACAAGCAGAGCTGGAATCTCTGAGTCAGGGAAAAAAAAAAAAACAAAAAACCACTACCAGTGCAGGTAAACCTTGCCATCAGCCACACCTAGAAAAGAGACAGAAACGACCGAGGGGAAAATAAAGTTTGGTCTAAACCAGTCCCTGGACCGAATTTTTTGCTTGTAACTGGAAAAGAGCTTCCCTTCCTGCCTGAGCCACCTTTGCTTGACACAAGCTGGGAGGTTGCTGGGTTTGTGTCTTGGACTAGAGATTTGGGCTTTGCCCCAGTGACTGATGCTTGGCTTGGTGCAAAGGTCCCACAGGAAATTCCTGGCATGGGTTAAAGTGTCCAAACTTCAAAGCAGCACAGCAAAACCTGACTACAATGTGTTCACCAAAAGACTCCTTCTGCAATATCCATTGCAGCACTCTTCCCAGAACTGAAAATCACCCGCACATCCACCCACAGCAGAATGGAGAAAGAAATCGTGGTGTGTCCGCACGCGTCATCTATGCAGCAATGACAACAGGCGGATCACATTAGGGTGTTAAGGGGCTACTGATTTTTGAGGGTCCAGGCCAGGAACTCCAGGAGGAGTCCGGCCCTGTCTGATTTACTCTGGAATGGAATTTCCTCGGACTCCCCAAGTATATTTTGAGCCTCTAGGGCCGTTGTTTAGCTTCACGTGTTCAAGCATCCCCCAGGGGTCTTGTGCGGATTCTGATGCGGTAGGTGGGGCGTGGGTGGGGTGGGGGCTGGGATTCGCTGCTGCTGAAACCCACCGTCCTCCTAGGTTAGGAGAGACGGTCCTGTGACCAGCAGGGATGCTCGGGCTGCAACCCAGGGCAACCCGACAGCCTCTCGTGTTCAGGCTGGTGCCTCCTGATGGCACGAGCACAGAATCAAAGGGCAGACTTCGGTGGGGGACCAGGTCACGGGTGAGGGAGGGGGAGAAAAAGGACGTGGAAGGAGGGGGCGGGTGGCGGGGAGGCGGGTGACTCTTGTGCTGTTGTACGAAATTGGGAGACCGCTGTCGTATTCACCTTTCATTTCTCTCTCCTGGGCTCCCCGAACCTCTTCTTGACAGGAAGAACAGAGCAGGAGATGGGAATACAAATCTCAAATTCTTGCCTGAGGCCGCGCAAGCAAAACCCGGATTGAATAGAGACATGCAGAAATGAGTCAGGGCTGCCTCAACCATCTTGGGAGCTCAAGATGAAAAAAAAGGTGGTTGGAATCCTTTCTCTTCACCCATCGGAAGGGTGAGGACACTGCAGGCACCTGTTTCCATCAGGGAAAGAGATTCCACTAGGCTCCCACAGGGACCCAGCCTGGAGGGGAGGGAGGCAGAGTCCTGAAGGGGGGCGGGTTGGGGAGCCGGGCAGAGGATTCCAGCTCCTGCAAGAGCAGGAAAGAGCTGAGATCTTGGGCAAGTTGCACTCCACGTGCTGAAGCAGACGAGTGGGAGAGAGCGCAAGGCTCCAGCTTCCTGTAAACAAGAAGTCACACAAGGCTGTTTTGGGTTTGGTTTGTAGTTTGGGGTTGGGGTGACCTTTATTTTTTAAAATATCCATACATATTTTTTGGAATAGGTAATATGTCCACCTACATCAAAATTCAAAAGACTTCTGCAAATATTCCTGCTGTTCTGATTTTGTCATGATCAGGGCCGGCTCCATATTCACTATATTGAGACCAGGCGTGATGTGGCCCCGGACCTCATTCTTTCCCTAGGTCTGGTTTTATAAATGCTGGTGATAAACCAAGTCTGATGTATAGGCTACATCGTATGTGGGAAATGTCTGTGACTCGAGGTATCTGATCAACTTCGAGAAACACAGCACGGCGCGTGTAATAACTTTTGAAGATAACCATTACTAATTTGCTGATTACCAGTTGCCATTAAGTGACTTGCAAAAAAAAAAAAAAATCGAAAGCCTTAACAGGTTCGCCTACGTCTCACCTCTGTTTCTTAGCCACCTCTCTTCACTTCCCCACTGGCAAACAGTATCATGAGGGTTTGGAGAATATTTTCCAGAATATTTTACATAGCTGTGAGCAAATTTTATGGATATTCTTCCCCCGGGACACAAAAAGAGGAAGGCACCCACAGTCTTATTCTGTCAGACGCTCCGACGAGACGCTGATCCTTATCTTGCCAGATGTGGACTCTGATTCCAACCATGCTTCCGTCCCCCAGGAACCCCAATCTGTTGCCTCTACCTCTTCACGGTCTCTCAGACCTCTGGTGTTCTCTCCTGGCCCAGTTTTCACACTCTCTTGGCAAAACCAGCCCTAGGCAGCCACGTCTACTAAAAGGGCAGAAAATATCTAGTGGCGATGTTGATGAAACCTTGAAGGCTTTGAAGCAGGGTAGTGAGATGCTTAAATCAGAAAGAAGCCTCTATTGGAAAACATAAGGCAGAGGGAAGCAAGCCTATCCGATACATAACTTTTTTCAAACATCTGCAATAATATACAATAAGGTGGTGACAAATTGATGGACAAGGGTGAGTACCTGGGGCAAAAGTGATAATCCCATCCAACTGAGACCAGGTGTCTTGGTAAAGACTCTTCTCCGCGGATATCAGAAAACCCGAAATAACACTGTCTGAAACAAAGCGGAAGTCTCTCCCTCTCTCTCAAGGAAAAGAAATTCAGTCCATAGGGGCCGTCCAAGATCATCAGAGGCCTGGCTCCTTCCCGCCCAGGGCTCCCTATATGCTGCAGCTCTACAACCCTTAGCAATAGTTCCAACCTCATGATGCAATTCTCATGAGACAACTTGGCAGTTGGCGTGCTAGCCATCAAGTCTGTATTCCGGATAACAGACTAGGGAAAAGGTTTTAAAAAATAATAATAAAAGTCTCTGTTAAGGACACTTCCTAAAAGTCATAATTGGCAATTCTGCTGACCTTCCATTGGCCAGAACTTAGTTACAATGACCATAACTGCAAAGAAAGGGGGAAATGTAGTCTTCTGGGAGCCACGTGTCCAGCTAAACAATGAGGGCTTTACTACTAACGGTGAAAATAAATACAGATATTGGTGAATAGCTAATGATCTCTGCCACATCAGAGGCATAACCTGAAGAGGAAAGAAGAGAGGCAGATTACGGAGGAGCATGCGAGACATTGGATTAACTTGTAGGAGTCTCTGCCCTCCGAATTGTTCTTTTCCCCAACACCTCTCTGTTTCTGGCCCCATGCCTTGGTTCTTGCTACTATTTTCACCTGGAAAGCTGCCCCCCTCCCATTGCCCATGCTCAATCCTATAGGCTCTACCATTTTTCCTATTAAAATCCCCATCTCAAATGCTATACCATCCACGCTATTATTCCTCTCGGTCCCTAAAGGCATAGAATCTGTCCCTCTAGAACATCATCTCAACACCATGCTATCTTAGGTCATAGGTATAATTCATTACAGAGCGTTAAATTATCCAGCAGGAAGGACAGACCCTCCCTGCACTCTATTCTAGGTAGCACAGGGTAGCAGAATGCACTTAATTCCTGTCAACTGCACCGACTACTTAAAGAAAAGAAAGGGAGTTCCCGTGGTGGCGCAGTGGTTAACGAATCCGACTAGGAACCATGAGGTTTCGGGTTCGATCCCTGGCCTTGCTCAGCGGGTTAAGGATCCGGCGTTGCCGTGAGCTGTGGTGTAGGTTGCAGACGCGGCTCGGATCCCGCGTTGCTGTGGCTCTGGCGTAGGCTGGCAGCTACAGCTCCGATTCGACCCCTAGCCTGGGAACCTCCATGTGCCGAGAGAGCGGCCCAAAGAAATAGCAAAAAGCCAAAAAAAAAAAAAAAGAAAAGAAAAAGAAAAGAAAGGTCTCTGTGAAGCATGGGGAAAAGCAATGAGAAGGTTTTACACCCTTTTAAGGAAAGTGGTCACACACCAATTGCAATTTCCTGAATTTCCTGAATGTAAATGCATTTCAAAACATGTGATTGTTGCTAATGTCGCAAACTCTTTTTAGAGGCCTAATTCAGTGTGATCTGCTTCTCATTTTCCAGGTCTTCCTAAAAAACTCATGCTAACAAAACGAGGAAAAATAAGTACTGAAATTATCAAAATGGGCAAAATAAAAGCCAGCGGAAATAATCAAACTAGCTAATGTGTAACAAACGAGCACCCCAGGCCAAGCACAGTGCTGAGCACTTCACATGTATTATCTCATTTCATCCTTTCAACAACCCCATAAAGCAGAAGTAGCTCAATTATCCTGAGGGGACTGAGGCCTAGAGGAATTAGGTAATTTTCCAGGTAGAGTTGTAGAGCAGCAGAGCTGGAATACCTCCTGCTCATGGCTCTGTCAATATACGTACATTGATTTGCAAAAACTTTATATAAATCATCTTTTTCATTCTAAGATCTCCTTTTGTAGGTACACTCTGATATGACCCTTATTTTATAGAAGCAATAGAAAGCTTCATTTTCAAAACTCTTCTCAGACATTGCAAAAGAAGACATACAGCTGGCCAAGAGTCACATGAAAAAATGCTCAACATCACTAATTATTAGAGAAACGCACATCAAAACTGTAATGAGGTACCACCTCACACCTCAGAATGGCCATCATTATTAATTCCACAAATGACACATGCTGGAGAGGATGTGGAGCAAAGGGAACCCTCCTGCACTGTTGGTGGGAATGTAAATTGGTACAACCACTATGGAGAACAGTATGGAGGCACCTCAGAAACTAAATATAGAACTGCCATATGATCCAGCAATCCCACTGCTGAGCATATATCCAGAGAAAACTTCCATTGAAAAAGATAACATGCGCCTCTCTGTTCTTCAGCACTATTCATTAGCCAAGACATGGAAACAACCCAAGTGTCCCATGACAGATGAACAGATTAAGCTGCAGTACATATACACAATGGAATACTACTTGGCCATAAGAAAAAGAACAAAATAATGCCATTTGCAGCAACATGGATGGAACTAGAGACTCTCATCCTGAGTGAAGGAAGTCAGAAAGAGAAAGACAAATACCATAGGATATCATTTATATCTGGAATTTAATATATGGCACAAATGAACCTATCTACAGAAAAGAAACAAACTCATGGACATGGAGTACACACTTGTGGTTGCCAAGGGAGAGTGGGAGGGAGTGGGATGGACTGGGAGTTTGGAGTTAGCAGATGCAACCTAATTGCATTTGGAGGGGATAAGCAATGAAATCCTGCTGTTTAGCACAGGGAACTATATCCGATCACTTGTACTGGAACATGATGGAGGAGAATGTGAGAAAAAGGATGCATGTGTATGTATAACTGGGTCGCTTTGCTGTGGAGCAGAAAATGACAAATTTTATTCTAGTTGTAAGTCAACTATAATACATTTTTTTTAAAATCAAATAAAAACAGTTCTCTTTGCTGTACACCTGAAACAAACACATTATAAATCAACTATCCTCCAATAAACTTAAAAACATACAAACAAAACCAAACAAGGAGTTCCCCCTTGTGGCTCAGTGTAAACGAACACAACTGGTATCAATGAGGATACAGGTTTGATCCCTGGCCCCCCTTAGTGAGCTATAGGTGTCAGACATGGCTCAGATCCTACATTGCTGTGGCTGTGGCATAGGCTGGCAGATGTAGCTCCGACTAGACCCCTAGCCCAGGAACTTCCATTTGCCTGCAGGTGCAGCCCTAAAAGCAAAACAAAACACCAAAAAAAAAAAAAGCAAAAGTTCCCAGTGTGGGAACTTTTTAAGCCACATGAGGAGTTCCCCTCGTGGCTAAGTGGTAACAAACCTGACTAGCATTAATGAGGGTGCAGGTTCCAACCCTCGCCTTGCTCAGTGGGTTAAGTATCCAGGATTGCCATGAACTGTGGTGAGGTCGAAGATGCAGCTCAGATACAGGTTGGCCGTGGCTGTGGCTGTGGCACAGGCCAGCAGTTACACCTCCCATTCTACCCCTGGCCTGAGAAGAACTTCCATAGGTCGGGGGTATGGCCCTAAAAAGACAAACAAGGAAAAAGCAAAAAAAAAGAATCCCACATGGCTTCTCAACTCAATCTCTGAGGATGTGGGTTCCGGGTTCATGGGCCCAAACTTTGGCATATGTTGCAGATGCAGCTCATATCAACACTGATGGATGTGATCAATGCATGGGATACCAATGCATTGGATCAAGGCAGAGGCATCGTAGGCAACAGTTACAAATCTGACTGGACCACTAGCTTGGGAACTTCCATCTGCTGCAGGTGTGGCCATAAAATTAGGAAAAAAAAAAAAACAATGAAACACACAAAAAAATAAAATAAAATAAAAGCTATTCTCATTCCACCATCAGCTATAGATAACACTCCTATTGTTTGTGCATTGCTATTTCTCTACACTTTAATATGGGAGTCAGTGGTATTTTAGAAACCAGTTTCTATGAGATATCTATCTTTTGATTAATCCATTAATCAATTTGAGGAATTTGTGGTTGTCCGTGGCTGTCTTCTTGAGCACAAACACATCAACTCTGTGGGTTCCTGGGAATCAGTAATTGAAAGATGGTGATATTGACATGTTTTACTGAAACAAACAAATGAACAAACAATCCTTTTTCAGTAGGAAAATAATTTGATTGTGTATTCCTTGTCTCAGTCAGTTCTACTGCATCATTTTTGTCACCCTGTATTTGCTAGCATGCAGAACACTTTTACATCTCAAAAAAGTTTGCATTAGATTTGCAAAGGTCAATCATGTCAAGGATTCTTAGGCCCAATGGAATTAGGATTTATGTAGGTGTAATGTATTGGATTTAATAATTTGGGACGTTTTTCTTTTGTTTTTCTTGTCTTGCAAGGGCCAACACAAAGATATCCAAATGTAAACCTATCTTTCTGTTGCTGGGGCCAAATTTGTTAGATCACTTTGACACAGAATGGGGCCACTCTCCAACTGCTTAATTCATCAAGCACCTCCCCCGCCACCAGCTTCTTCAATCTTCCAATTCCTCTTTTTCTAGAAATCCTTCTACCTCTCTATCTGAACATGTCAAAGCTTCCCTCTCCCTAAAAACAGTAAAAAACATTTTCTCAGCACTCCACTTCTCTCTATTCCTCTTTCTTCTTCCCTTCTCACAGGGGCCACTGGAAATAGGCCTCTACCCCATTTCCCCTCTGCTCTGTTATTGCTCAATCACTGCTCTCTAGTGTCCACCTTCAACCAAACCACAAAAGTCAACACACTCACCATTTTCTCACCTCTATCTCATTGCCAAATCCAAAGAAGACCATTTACTTCTTATTTTAATGGCCCTCTAGGCTGTACTGACATTGCTGGTTGGCTCTATTCTTTTTTTTTTTTTTTTTTTTTCATGAGCACCTCTTATTCTAGCACCACCCTCTCTCTTTTTAAAAAAATTTCAGCTGTAATGAGGTAACACTGAGAAATAAAATGTTGATATTTAAAATGTACATCATGAAGATTTAGGGTACATATACCTTGTGAGAGGGTGCCTCTCCGCCTCCAAACTTTGTTTCTTAAATTCTGGTGTTCTTCTAGTTTCCAACCTGTTTCACTGCTCTTTTTACATACTCTCCTTGGGCAGAGCTAACCCACAGCCAGAGTTTCGTCCATCACATTATGTGATACTCTCATACCTGCCGGAAACATCCCCAGAGCTACAAACGTAAAACTTCCCAAGCGTCTCATGGACAGCTCTGCTCCGAGTTCCATACACTTTCAAACTCTGTTTGTCCCAGATTAAACTTTTCCTACTTAAGTCTGTTCTCTTAATGTTGTCTCCACCTCTGGTTAATGATCATCTGACCACTGAAGGAAGAATCTGAGAAACCACCTTAGGCTCCTTCTTAATCTGGGAAACCACTTCTCTCAAGTATTCTTTCCATTCTTTCCTCTCTCTCCTTACTTATTACTTACCCGTGTCAGCCCCCTGGCATCTTCTTCCTAGACTATGTAACAGCAGTTTCCTAACTCTTCACACTCTGGTTTTGCTACCTTTCTCTGAATGCTCCGAAGACTACCAGTGTTCCTTTGATAACAGGAATCTGACCATGTCGCTCCTCTGCTGAAAATTCTTCAACGAGTCAATTCCCCAGCCATGCATTCAGGAGTAAAGGTCCAGCTGGTTAGGTCCTTTGAGATGGGTCCTTTTCCAGTTGTCCCAGTTTCAACTCTTAGGTCTCATTTTCTTTAGGCAAGTTACGCTTCGATCCTTCCTCACCTCCAGGATGTCCCAGCTCTGCATTCCCCCTGTAGCCACTGCACGCTCATATCATAGAACTGTCTCATTACAGAACATCTAAGTTTCTAAGATGGGAATGTGGCTTATTCGTTCAGATCTGGAAATGTACGTAAGAACCAGGGCATTGGGTGTTGAATTGACAGAACTGAGTTCACTTGCACTGGGTTGCCAACACGGCATAGCACCAACAAAACAGCTTTAAGGTATAAATCTGACAGTCAACTTGACTGTTCCTTTCACATTTGCTCTTTAAATGTATGAACATTTCCGTCCGTCCGTAAGGAAAAAAAGGCTTTCTTGTGCCTCCCCGTCGGGGAATCGAACCCCGGTCTCCCGCGTGACAGGCGGGGATACTCACCACTATACTAACGAGGAACTGCACGGGAGTCAACTTTCTAACAGACTTCTTATCCCTTTTTGCCCCGCCCAGCCATTATATACAGAGTTGACATTCTGCTGTTCTTGTAACTTCCACCGAAGCTGAATGGAACTAAAATGGAGGCTCTCAGTTTCATCTCTCAGCTTACTTAGCTCCATCGGCCCATCTTTCATCTAACTCTCACCCTCTCCTCTTTCTCCTCCTTCCCCTCGGGGAGCAATATCGAGCCACTTCAGCACCCCTCCGCGCGCGCACACACACTCCCAGGGAGCAAAGCGCACTCCTTGTCGCGCTGCACCATGGGACGTGTAGTTCCATCCATGCCGTACCCCACTCTTCTCTGACTTCAAGAAACTTCCCTTCCCGGCTGGCGCCACGAATCCCTCCTCCTCTGCCTTACCGCTCGCCCTCTTTTCCTCGTTCTCAGTCGAGTAGTCTGTCTGGCAGCTGAGTGTCGGGTGCGCATCGCGTGCGGCGGGACTCCCCACAGCCATGCCGGAGGTAGTGGATACGTGCTCCTTGGCCTCCCCGGCGTCCATCTGCCGGACTACACACCTTCACCTGCGCTGCAGCGTCGACTTTACTCGCCGGGTACTGACCGGGACCGCCGCGCTCACCGTCCAGTCTCAGGAGGACAATCTACGCAGCCTGGTACGGTGGGACAGCTCCCAGTGACCGCCTCTCCCCGGCCGCCCGCCTTCCATCTCTCACCCCGCTGCGGCCCCTTCCCAGTCCCATGCGCCTGTCCGCTTTGCGCAAACCGCGACGCTCCTGTGCAGCCCGCGACCCATATTCTGCACCTCCTTTTCAGCCCCCACTTATTGCTCAGCATCCCCTTCTTCTGCCCCAAGGCACCCCATACCTTTCCCTCCCAACCCAAATTGCGTTTCTGCATTCCTCCCTCACTCCCTATGTTTACCAATCTCCTTTTACACCCTTGTCTCCAAAGCCCCGTTCCCAGTCCCTGGACACATGCTCGTGCCCACTCCACGCCCCACTCCTCACCCAGCGCTCAAGTTTCATCTTAGCACGAACCCCCTCTCCCACCCCCCATAAGACTAGTTCCCAGCGCCAATGCCTCTTGTCCTCTCCCGGTTTCCTGGGCCTGCAGCCCGGAACACCCTCCTTAGGCCCCTGATTGCTTCCAATTCCCCCGCACCTTCCTCAGTACACGGTCTCAGCCAAGTCTCAGACCCTGTATTCTGCTGATGCTCAGTCCCCCTTTTTCTCCCAGGCCCCTTATTTCCGCCCAGAGTTCTGCAGATAAAACCTATCGCCGTCTTCCCTCACTCTCCAGCCAGTTCTCAAACGCCCTCGAATTCCCAGCCCTGCTTCCATGCTTCCAGTCTCTGCTTTCAGACTCCACGTGCAGCTCTTTCTCTCTGGGTTCATAGTTCTTCCTGCCTTTGATTCTTATCACCCTTCCCGTCCAATAATTTAAGGATGGGTGAGACATTGAAGTTCTCTAAGAATGTCTCATTATAATTTATTAATAGTTGGTTCCAAGAAGCAAGTAATATTGCGCTTCTTAGAAAATATGGGCGTCTACAAGCTCTCTAGCCACTCGAATGATGACAAACTTGCTTAGATTTGTGGAATATTATTAAATTATTTTATCTGCACAACATAACCTGTTTTCAGTGTTCTTACTCAAATTGTCTGGTATTATTTGGATTGTATCTTCCACCTGAGGAATTTCATAGATAAGCATTTTAGAAATAAGAGGAACAAGACAAGACTAGCCACACTGTAGTGGTGTAGTGTAGTGATAGCTACTAAAACCCAGCAATAAGCAATCAGATAAGGTTATGTTGTGGGCTGGACGGCTGGATATCAGTGGGGTCAATTCACTGGTCATAAGAATAAGTTTCGATAAGAGTTGGTGGTTTTTTTCCTGCTTGAGCAATAGGCCTGTATTTTGAGTCATTAATATGAACTAATACAGCCCATAACTTTCTTACTCTTGGTGCTTTAACATTTTGCTAGACTGATTCTGATGTAAAAAATAGGTTGACTCCTCTATGCATTGATGAGTAGTCACTAGAAGTACTGTAAGGAAAAAAAAATAAAAGCTTTATAAGCAAAACGATAACTATTTTTCTATAGGTTGTACTTTGGTCTGTTTGAAGTGCCAAGCTATGGTTCATTGCAGGCGGCTGTCCTCAGGCAGGACCTGCGGAACTGAGGTCCTGTTTCAGTGCAATCTCTCCTTTTAGTAAAAGCAAGTGAATTTTGAGTTTGTCACTGCTTAATATGACCTTGCGCTGTCGCTTGTTTTGTAAAAGTAAAAGCTTTACCTCTATTCCATGAGTAAGCAAGAGTCAGGATGCTTACCTTTTGAAGGAAAGGTACCCTTAGTGCCCCAGTCTAAAAACCTGCCCATTGTTTTCGCATTCCCCACATCTCAAGAGCAGATTTTAAAATTGTGATTTCTAGTTGTCCCATCTGTTTCGTACATTAGAGTGAAATAATAGTCATGTTAGATTTTAGGCAAGGTAAGCTAGCTACAGTTCAGGTACATCTGTTTGTAACTGTTTGCTTACTTGTAATAACCTGAAGCCAAGAGTTTAGTTTTATTTATTCAGAGTTTTTTCCTTCCTCCACTGGATCATGGGCTCTTGGAGGTAGGGGCTATGTATCCTGGCCCTTTGTATCTCAAGTTCTGAGTGGAGCTCCTGGCATACAGAAGAGACTCCAGAGTTTAAGGAATTGATGGATGAATTGCGTTAGCATGCAGTGCCTGAGCTTGATGTGGGCTGCACTGAGAACAGTGCTCACTGTATCTTAAAGGTAAGGGGGCATTTTCTCACCACCACCAACAGAAAGGACCCAGGGCCAGCATTGGATGAGGACACCGTGCATTTTTTTCCTGTCCATGCTTGGGGTCCATGATGCGGGGGAATGTTGAAGGAGCTCTGTTAGGGTGAATTCCCAGCTTTTCTAAAACTCCCTTGAAAGTTTTGGGTTATTTATACTGAAGTTAGGATGTCATTTGTGGTTTAACTTTCAAGCATTTGTGTCTTTATTGGAAATTTTCAGTTCTTTAGGGTTCTTTCAGTTGGTAGCGCAAGGAAGTTGTAATGTCTTGGCCAAGATCGTAGATACTATTAAGCAGCAGAAGCCAGGAATCCAATACAGATCTTTCCGACTCTGCAAACTCTCAGGTCTGCACTAAGTAAATGGTGGAGCTGAGGATCAAATCAAGGTGTCGCTTTGGTTCTCGTTTTGTTTTTAACACAGAGCCTCTTCATCCTTTCAGTATAGCTCCCTGCCAATAACGTAAATAGAGGCGTAATAATGGGGCATCAAGCTTTTTAATTTAAACCCTGCTTTGTTGCAGAAAGAATTTGAGACGGCTGAAAATAACATAGGCAGTATGATAAGGTTGAAAATAATTAAAGAATTTGGAGGAAGAGAGAATACGCATGGGGGAGGGGAGGAAACCACGTGGCCTAAAGCCCAAGACCCATAAAAAGAAGTAGATCCTGAAGTTAAGGTGGAGCTTTGCAACAGCCTGTGCAAAAGAGAAGCAGTCACACACGCCACGGCAACTGGTCAGCGGCTTAGAAGTGTAATTCTTTTGGGGGGTGTTATTTAAGGAGGGTGTTATTATTTACTATAAAGTAAATTTTATCCTCAGTAACCTCCTGCCAGGGCTGTTTCTTTTAACTGTATATGGGTATCTTGGCCTTACACATAGTTGGTGCTCAATAAATAATTATTGAAAAGTACTAATTCCAACCTGTCCGCTCTCCAGTTTCCTTTGCTTTTTTTTTTTCTTATTGCTATTCTTGTTGTGAGCCACACGGGAAGTCCTCTCATTGCTATTCTTGATCAATTGCTTAATAGCATTTATCAGTGCGATTTGAAGGTGAATTTCCTAAGTCATTTGGGCATGATAGCTGAGGGTAGGACTTCAGATCAACAGCTTAAACTTGCAGTTTCTATTTTCTCCCGGTCCAGGACTTGCTTCATGCATTAATTGGCACCTACTGTTTCTCTGACATAGTGTTCAACCCTGGGAATGCAAGCCTAACTAACATTCTCTCTTTTTTGAAGAACCCTCAGTCTAATAAACCATTATAATGTGGTACAGTAAGTGCTACAGAAAAGAGCTGGGCCGACTGCTGTAACAAACAGAGGATATGAAAAAAGCTTCACAAAAAAGAGTTATAACAATAACCTGAGTCTTCTGATTCTAAACAGATTGGATAAGTCTAGGCAATACAGAAAATAGAATATGTTCCACTGGGAAATGACCCAAATAAGTCATCCTTATGGTTATAAGAAGAGTGTAAACATAAGTTGTTTATACACGTGAGATAGTCCAATCAAGTTTTTACCATAAATCAGATGGTCAGAAATAGGTACTAGAATATGAAGGGACAAAGGAGTAACTTCACTATTCTGAAGATATAAAATCTAATATTTCTGGAATATGCAAGTGCCAGAGATAAATCAGTTCTAATTTAGAGTAAGGGCAACAGTTGAGGCACCTCCCCTGAAAGAGAGAACCTGAAAAAAATAAATGCCCATTGGGAAGGAAACAGTGATGCTCATAACAAACTTGGCTGCTTTTTTTTTTTTTTTTTTAATGTCTTTTTGCCTTTTCTAGGGCCGCACCCGAGGCATTTGGAGGTTCCCAGGCTAGGGGTCCAATCGGAGCTGTAGCCGCTGGCCTACAGCACAGCCACAGAAATGCCAGATCTGAGCCGTGTCTGCGACCTACTCCACAGCTCACAGCAATGCTAGATCCTTAACCCACTGAGCAAGGCCAGGGATCGAACCTCATGGTTCCTAGTCGGATTCGTTAACCAATAAGCCACGATGAGAACTCCTGTCTGCTTTTTATAAAAAAGAAAAAGAAAGTAGAGAAAGGTTAAACCAAGATGGAAATTTCTTTCCAACCAAAAATTGTTGACTTCTGAGAGATAAGAATAAAACTGATAAAATTTCCTGAGCTTCTCACCCACAGGTAACTGATATAAAAGAGGCGACCGGAAAGTGGCTGTTTCTTGGCAGTCTTAACTATGCTATTCCAGGCCAGATTTCAAGGGAAAGATGCCAGAAGTAGGAAGATTAGATAATGGCAGTTCTTTTTTTCTTTCTTCCTTTTTTTTTTTTGTCTCTTTAGGGCTGCTCTTGCAGCATATGGAAGTTCCCAGGCTAGGGGTCGAATTGGAGCTGTAGCTGCCAGCCTATCCCACAGCCACAGCAATGCAGGATCCAAGCCTCATCTGCAACCTACACCACAGCTCATGGCAATGCCAGATCCTTCACCCACTGAGCAAGGCCAGGGATCGAACCTGAGTCCTCGTGCATACTAGGTGGGTTCATAACCGCTGAGCCCCAATGGGAACTCCGATAATGACAATTCTAATAGTCCAGGGCCTGACCTGGTCGTATGGGGATAGTCTAAAAGAAGAACTTGTTAACTGGCCATGCAGGATCGGGAAGTGGGATCAGTTGTGGATTATTTGAATGTTTTAAACCTTAGCTATAAGGTGAGGAGTCCCACCAATGGATGAGAGGCATCAGGGGAGAGAGCCGACTTCAGAGACATAATGGTTAGCCTTGGTTTTAGAATTTCTAGAAGCCTGTTCAATATGGGGTGATCGTTCCTGTGGAAATACCAAGCAGGCAATTAAAGATATCTGCTGACGTCCTGGGCAGAGGATACGACTGAGAAATAGATGAGGAGTCATCTGCACGGAGGTTCTAGGGAAAGACGGGGGCATGAACGCGAGCTAGGGCATGGAGAATACGGTACGAAAATCAAAAGGCCGAGGCCAGCACACGGGGATACATCCCTACTGAGGAGTTAGGAGGGGGAGGAAAAATGCATTGGCCAAGCAGCACGGATGTGTGAACGTGAGCCAAGGAGGGGGCTTCAAACAGATGGTGTGGTTCCTTAGGGCTATGAGTGGACAAAGATCAAAGTTACTAAACAGAAAAGACCTGTTGGTCCAGAGAACAGCCTTTTCAGGGGCAGAGGAGCGAGAAGCCGTAAGGAGAGACGGATGAGGAAGTGGACACAGCAGCCATAGGTTGCCCTTGGAGTTTAAGAAAGGAAGGAGAAAAATAGAATCGTTATCAGAGTGGGCAGAAGGATTGGGTGAAGTTTTAAAAATAATATAGCAGGCTGGGAGTTCCCGTCGTGGCTCCGTGGTTAACGAATCCAACTAGGAACCACGAGGTCACGGGTTCGATCCCTGGCCTTGCTCAGTGGGTTAAGGATCCGGTGTTGCTGTGAGCTATGGTGTAGGTTGCAGACCCGGCTCGGATCCAGCGTTGCTGTGGCTGCGACATGGGCCGGGACAGCTGTAGCTCCCATTAGACCCCTCGCCTGGGAACCTCCATATGCCTTGAGGGCAGCCCTAGAAAAAGACAAATAAAAATAAAAATAACATAGCAGCCTGGTTTAGGTTGTTTGGAAACAGTCTTGGGGCACAGGAAGATTGAAGATCCTAGAAAATGAGATTGGTTGATCGTTAATGAAAGGGTATGGTTTCTAGGGCTCAGATAGAAGATTCTTGGGATGGAAAATACTCAGGCACTTGCTTTGGGCACTTCCTGCCCAGAGCATCTGTCCCTAATCTGCCTTGGCAAGTAGATATGTTCTCCCAAATGAATTTTCTTCGTAGCAGAGACGTCTTGGGAGACAGAAGCTGAGGCATTTCAATTTAGATCTGACTTTTACTTAGAGCCAGACATTTGTGTGACTATCCCAGAATTACCTAACAAAACATACACGTAACTCTTAGAACCCCCAATGTTTTGGACCCTTCATAGAGTCCCATGAATTGGGACCTGTGCGACCTTTCAACTCCTTGAATTCCTGTATTTCACTGTGTCTCTGACTCTCCCTAAGCAGCTAGTTCTACTCTGCAATCATTGAAGCCAGCCTCTAACTAATAGAATTTTCCCTGGGACATAAAATGATTTTCTTATCATGTAAAAATATTAATTTAATTCTAGACTCTGGATACAAAGGACCTTACAATAGAAAAAGTGGTCGTCAACGGACAAGAAGTCAAATACACCCTCGGAGAAAGACAAAGCTACAAAGGATCCCCCATGGAGATCTCGCTTCCTATTGCTCTGTGCAAGTACGAAGGTTATTCCGTCTCTCTATGTTTGCATTTAATTGAGACTTTTTTCATTCTCTATTTTTACCTGTGTGTATGTGGTAGACTGACGCTTATACTGAAAATGACATGTTCCTAAGATGCTGAAGAAATTCATTCTGTGCAATACTCAAGAATAGGACTTTCAAGAACTGTTACTTCGTTGCTCATTGTTTTACGAATATCTCGGGTGATGGTGAGAACGTGCTGTCTGAAGGAGGCATTTCAGGATCACCCGGGAGGCTTTTACAAGCTGCACAGTTTTCACCTCCTCCCCCGAGGCCAGCCACTTTTATTGATAGAATAACAGCAATGACAAACATAAAACCATTTCTACATACCAATCCTGATATAAGGGCTTTACATGTATTCTTTCATCAAATCCTTATAGTAACCCACTGTGGTATGATCTACATTTTATAGATGAGCAAAGGGAACCTCAGAGAAATAAGTAATTAATTTAAGCCGGAATTGTCATTTTCAGAGTCTACCCCCACACCTTGATATACTGGGGAGAGAAAGAAAGGGGGAAAACCATTGACCTAGAATAAGGTCAGTCTGCCCCCACCTGTCTGTCAGTGGCCAGTATTTTCATGCCTGCTCTTCCCATTTAAGGAAAAAAAAAAAAAAGGAAAGACACGTAATTTGTGAGATATGTCATTAGCCATATTCTACAGTGAAACAACTGTAGCAAAGGGAGTTCAAATAAGCTGCCCAAATTCACAGCACCAGTCAGTGGTAGTTAGAATTCAAACACAAGCACGACCGCTGGTCTCCACGGCTCTTGCTAGTTCCTGATCAACAGTGCTGCTCGATCTACCTGGGGGAAGGACCAGTTTTTGTTCATTCCAATCTGCCACATTGTAAAAGGCAATAAAAAATTGAATTACTAGGAAGAAGAGATTAAATACAGCACTTTTTTTTTTTTTATGGCTGTACCTGTGGCACATGGAATTTCCTGGGCCAGGGACTGAATCCAAGCCACAGCTGCAACTTACACCACAGCCGCGGCAACGCCAGATCCTTTAACCCACTGCACGAGGCTGAGCATTGAACCGGCTCCTCTGCATCGGCCTGAGCTGCTGTAGTTGGCTTCTTAACCCACGGCGACATAGCGGGAACTCCACAGAATGTATTTCTTATCATTAGGTTCAACAGACTAAAACTTTACTCCCACGTTCTTAACTTACCTTGTCCAGTAACTAGTTTGCAGACTAGCACTCCCCGATGTTTCGTCCTGGCACCCACCGGGGTGGCAGTTGAAGTTTCAAAATCATTTCTTCTACTTTCCCACTACTGTAAAAGAGTAAATGATATCACAGAAAAAAAAAAAAAAGTGAGGTATTCAGCTGATACTAGTTCCTATTACATCGTCATAAGCAGTTACCATGTAGGGAAAAGGACCCACCGCCTTGCTAACATGCCTAGAAGGTACTCTCAATTGGTAATGAGAGCTTGTAAAATATTATTTATATTATTGGTGCATGAATTATGAATTCAGATGTTAGATTGAATTATACTCTACTCATGCCTTTGTTCCCTTCATCCAGAAATCAAGAAATTGTTATAGAAATTTCTTTGAGACGTCTCCAAAATCTTCTGCTCTTCAGTGGCTCACTCCTGAACAAACTTCTGGGAAGGAACACCCCTATCTCTTTAGTCAGTGCCAGGTAAAAAGACTTGGAATTACCTTATTATTCCCACCTCATGCAGCTGAATGAGGCAAAGTGGACCGTGGTCATATGGTTACATAGGTCTTACCTGAGCAAGAATTTTTATTTTATCTTATGTTATAAAAACTCCATATATTTTCATTTACATTGCTCACTTATTAACACATTTGAATATTACTTTTAAAAAGAAACTTCCTTTAATTTGAAAACATGTCTACCTAGATTGGACTGTCTGGGTCAATTTCATATTCATACCCTCAGTCCCTGGCATAGAACTTGGCATAGAGTGGGCACTCAATAAATGGTCATAAAACGAAAGGAAAACAATCATAAAACAAAATATACACTTGTTATGAAAACTGCTAACAGTAAAGAGAAAGTGAAAGATCAGATTTCCTAATCTTTAGACACCATTGCTCAAAGGTAACCACTGAGTTGGTGTGTAGCCTTTCTGGATGTTTCTAGTACATTTACAACTGTATATATCATGTAAATGTATTGAGTGTGCCTTTAAATGATATGATTTAAACTAGATCTGTTTTCTGTTTAAAAACTAAGAATAAATAACCACATAATTAGAGATAATCTGTCACAAAGATAAAAAGCTATCAAACTCTTTTGTAAAAGAAAAAAGTCAGTTCTTTTAGTAATCAAATAGTTTGCAATGAAAGGAACTCACTTCATTAAACACTGACTATATTTCCAAGCATTGTGTTAGGTACTTTGCATATTTAATCCTTTTATTATTCCTGTGTGATAGATATTATGGTAGATTCACATTTGAAAGCAAATCTGTCGAAATGAATTAGACATATTTGCTCTCTGTTGCCAAGTGAAATGGTCTTTTAAATCTAAGAAACCCAGAATTCACTAATCTGGAAGCAATACCACATTCTAAGCAAGAATGTACTGATCATGCACTCTCTGTCTCTTATCTGATTTTCATCAGTAATACTTATGGAATGTCCATAAACTAAACTTGGCAAGAATTGCAAGACTTGTGAGTCTTAAGAATGTGAATTTTGAACATCTCATTCTATTTCTCATTGGAAATAGTTTTTGAAATAGAGGAAAGAGATTTCAGTTAAATTAAGAAATGATTGCAGTTGATAGGAAGCATGTAGCCATGATTTTGTTTGATCAGTTTGCTTATGGCTGTTCTGCACACATGTTTTCCTAGATTTGGTTTTATCCAATGAAATACATATAACCCCCTGGGCATTGCTGAGTCACATGACCAGGGACCATGAAGAAACTCTAGAGGCATGGTCTTAGAACCTTGTTTTGGGAGAGAGAAGCAAGTGGCTCTTCTGGTTCTAGTTAATCCATCTAGAGGTCATTTGAGATCCCATGTCTTTGGAGATCCGAAGTGGAAAGAGCTGAAGGAAGTTTGCAGAGGCATGAACTATACCTGATAACAACTTCAGAAAGAGATGCTAGTATCACTGTTCCTTTAAGCTCAGTAGACTGTCTCAGTGAAGCTAGGATTCCTTGCTCACCACCAATAGATGCAGACTTATCTGTAAATAGGTCAGGATATAAAATCATAGCTACTCTAGTCATCTTCTCGATGGAACCAGTGTTTATGACAGATTGATGTGTCAGCAAAGAAACGCTTTACATATAATGTGAATGAATATGTCTAGATGGTGTTGAGACTTTTCTTTCTCCCTCCTTGTCTCCCTAGTGTTTCCTTTGAAAGTTTGCTACAAGATCAAAACGTCAAGATTCTAGCAACATTTACCAAGTATTCTTCAGACCACTGGCACCAATTTAGATATTAATAATTAACCAGAGAAAAATGTGTTTCATGTTGATATAAGTATGAGAATTCACACAGGTTTCTTTATTGCAGGTCTTCCAGAGCCTCCAGAAGCTAATGTTCCTAGTGACTCTTCCAGACAGGGATGTAATAGGCCATGGTTCTCAAAGTTACCTCACCGGAGAGCCCTTTTTTCTCAGGGTTCCTAACAGCTCCTCACTAGACACTACTGTTACTTAGAAGTCATTGCTTAATATTGCTTCATGGACTGTTAAAATGCAAAATCAGATTTCTTTGTCCACAGATCTGCTTTTGCTACTTTAAAAGAATTGAAGAAATATGAGACATTTTATTTTTAAAAAGAATGTCTAAGAACAATGCTTCAATTTTAATGGTTTCTTAATGACTTGATTTATGAGACAAGGAAATAGGGGTTTCTTTTGTTCTACTCCCCCTCCTAGGCCATCCACTGCAGAGCAATTCTTCCTTGCCAGGACACTCCTTCTGTGAAATTAACCTACAGTGCAGAGGTAAATATCACTGCAATTATTATCTGAATTAAATGATCCAACAGGTATTCTGATAGGGATTACATTGAATCTCTAGATTGGTTTGGATGGTATGGACATTTTAACAATATTAATTCTTGCAATCCATGAACATGGGATATCTTTCCCAAATGATCCATATAAGTAAATGTGGTATAAATGATAAGCAGAGGTAATAACAGAATTTTATAGCTAGAGGTATTTTGCTTAGTTAAATTCTACCTGAAATATGTAAAAAAAGAGGCTATAGACCTCCGTTTTAAGGGCAGTTTCAAATATAAGTGTTAAAAAAAAGGAAGTGAGTATCATTTTGATTTTAAAAGGAATTCAGAATTCTGGACCTGAAGACAAGAATTTGGGGACAACTCTTTTTAACTTGAAACAACTGGCTTTTGTAGGCATAAAGTTTCTATAAATGCAATATCTATCTAGGTATCCTAATGGGCATATATTGCAGGCTTCTCTGTATACTTTTCCAACTTATTCTTGCTGTAGGTCCTGCTAATCCCATAGGAAAGGGTGAACTATAATTAATAAATAAATACAATCCCAGAGGCTAAACTTACAAGCAAATAGAACTGAGGATCAACCTATATTTATGGGGCCTTCTTGATTCCGAGATCTCCTCACAACCAAACCACCCCTAGCATAGTGCTGTAGAAAACCACACTTGGAAGCCACGAATCCCATGTTCTGGACTCTTTCCCACCACTTAATAACCGCATGACCTTGGCAAGTCTTATAACCTCACGACCTCAGTTATCTCATTTGTGTAACATATCACTGCCTAAATGAATGGAGGAAGCGGAACCAGATTATTTCTGAATGCTTTTTAGCTCCAGCATCTATGGTTGCTGCAGCACTGGTTCTGGAGCCCATCTCAGTAATAGATTTGAGGACTGGGCCATGCAGAAAGAACATGGGGGCCTAGCACTGTGGGCATGGATGCTCGCTAAATCATCAATGCTCAGGGGATGGTCCTTTAATCAGCATTCATTAGAAGTAAAACTTTCAGAATCTTGGAGCTAGTGTCCATGTTTAAGTGACCATATGGTTTGCCCCGTAAGGATCTTTCCCATACAGATTTCCAGAGGAAATTATTTCACATCTCTCAGCAAGAAGTTTAAGTTCCTCATACTCATGACCCTTAAAAAGTAGACTTTGTAACGCCAGGCTTATGTTTTAAATACAAAATTGGGAGTGACTGTCGTGGCACGGCAGAAACAAATCCCACTAGTAACCATGAGGTTGCAAGTTCCATCTCTGACCTCGCTCAGTGGGTTAAGGATCCAGCCTTGCCGTGAGCTGTGGTGTAGGTTGCAGACATGGCTTGGATCTGGCATTGCTGTGGCTGTGGTGTAGGCCAGCAGCTATAGCTCTGATTTGACCCCTAGCCTGGGAACCTCCATATGCCGAAGGTGCAGCCCTCAAAAAAGACAAAGACAAAAAAAATTAAAAAATAAAATTGCTCAGAATTGTATTCTCTGTTGTAAAGGGAGCATAGCATCCTTTTGAGTCTCTTCTGGAGGTGTGGAGGGTGCACGGGTGGTGGCTGTCTGTGCTAGCCTTGGCGCTGGGCTCTTCATTTGTATTATTTATTCCTTGCAACATTCCTATGAAGTATGATCCTCATTTGATGGGGAAACTGAGGCTCAGGGATTAGATGCCCAGGTCCATGCAGTTAGTAAGTGGAGGAGCTGGGATTTTCATCAGTTTCTACTAAATGCTCTTAATATGGATGGATGGATGTTTCACATACACTTTTAAAGAAGCCAGTTTTACATATTGCTAATTCTCTTTATAAAACTTGAGAAATACGAATGTATTGAGTTCATAGTCTGTTGTATCAATAGTCAACAAGGGGGGAAAGAGTTATTTTACATAGAACCTTTTATTTCTAACTGGCAATGACTCTTCCTCTCAATTAGGTGTCTGTCCCTAAAGAACTGGTGGCACTTATGAGTGCCATTCGTGATGGAGAAGCGCCCGACCCAGAAGACTCGAGCAGGAAAATATACAGATTCAGCCAAAAAGTAAGATCTTAGCGTGTAAATGTGTGTTTTAGTTGTTGGTGAACTACAAGTAGCTTTTACCCATCCGGAGACTAAAATGGCTTTTCAAGTACTTCCGAATTTTTGTTTGTTTTAATTGTATGGCCGCACCCACGGCAAATGGAAGTTCCTGGGCCAGGGATTGCATCCAGGACACAGCCACGACAACACTGGATCCTTTAACCCACTGTGCTGGGCTGGGGATGGAACCCAAACCTCCACAGCAACCTGAGCCATTGCAGTCAGGTTCTTAACCCACTGTCCCACAGCAGCAGCTCCAATGATTCAGAATTTAGAAAGCAGCTTCTGCTTTTTGTTCTTTGCATTTCTTTTTCTTTTGTGTTTTCGAAATACCTGGTTCCGCTCCCAGCATCAGTATTGAAGAAAGAGGTTGCTGGAGAGGCATCGTGAGTGATGGAAAATGATCCGTTCCCCCCATCCCGTCAGTGGCAGGCTTCCTGTTTCTAAGTTACAGGCTGACCTGCGCTAGTTCCAGCGCGTGGGCATGTGGTGGTGTAGTATTTACAAGTGGAAGAGCTGTCTTAGGCTGAATAGCAATCTGTGGCAGTCCTTTCAGTTAAAATTCCCATGTAGCTGGTAATTTGACTTGTATCTTTGACCTTAAATCATAGTATGTCTGTATGTTTATGCTTTTTAAATCATCCTCCTTAACAGAACCTGTAATTGTGCCACTGTGGACAGTTTTACCCCCACCCTAGTTTCCCGGAGTCGAAGCTCCCAGACCTTCAGCATCCTTTTGACTGCTGGGTTATTTTGTATGTCTCTCGAATATACCAGGAGTGGTTTTTTTGTTTTGTTTTGTTTTGTTTTTGTCTTTTTGCCTTTTCTAGGGCCACACCCATGGCAAACGGAGGATCCCAGGCTAGGGGTCAGATCAGAGCTGTAGCTGCTGGCCTACACCACAGCCACAGCAACGCGGGATCCGAGCCGCGTCTGCAACCTACACCACAGCTCATGGCAACACTAGGTCCTTAACCCACTGAGCAAGGCCAGGGACCACACCCGCAACCTCGTGGTTCCTAGTCGGATTCGTTAACCACTGTGCCACGACGGGAACTTCCAGGAGTGGTTTTTTGAATTAAAACATGTTTTTAATTCAAGAGAAAATGACAGCACACATAAGAGAAAAACACAGTTGCCTTCTTACGTGTTAATTTTTGTGAAATGCTGAAAATGGACCTTGTAAATACTCTGTGCAATCATGTTTTTCACATTTCAGAAGTTTTCCTTCCTACTGCGATAAAAGAGAAATAGACGTTTTGAAATGTTTTTACTTCACAATTTTAAACTATTTGACCCTCAAAAATGAGAAAGATTTGAGAAGTATAAGAGGAAAGTAATCTACACTAATGTTTAGAAATTTGAAAGGGAATTTACTTACTTTTGATTACAAAATATCTTATCCTGTAACGTTTTTAAACACTGATTCAAGCATGCTGTGTGTGTTTTGTTTGCCCCTTTAGGTTCCGATCCCCTGCTACTTGATTGCTTTAGTCGTTGGAGCCTTAGAAAGCAGGTGAGCTTTTGAATGAAGTTGGAGGTTTATGAAAAGATTAAGCCTTCGGTGCCTTGAACCTCTGTCAGGACTAACTGGTAGACCATTCGTGTGTTTCTCAAGGTAGCAAGCTGACTCTAGAAACCTTCAAATCGAATCTGTACCAGTCACCCCTTAGATTTTCCAAGTATTGGAGAACAAGCAGGCTCTTACCTTTAGTTAGAGATCTGGAGCCTAAAAGAAGTTTGAACGCGTCACTTCTCCTAACCTCCATTTCCCCGTCCTTGAAATTACACTACCACCCCTTCCTACCTCATTGGGTGGCTATGGGAAACAAATGCAATCAACAATTTGAAAACACTTGGAAGCCTGTAAATATTACAGAAATACAAGATATTTATGAAGATTTTACCAGCAGCCAGAGTGCCCTTCTTTCTTAACCTCTTGGGTTTTTTTTGTTTTTTTGTTTGTTTGTTTTTTGCTTTTTAGGGCCATACTTATGGCACATAGAGGTTCCCAGGCTAGGGGTCAAACCGGAGCTGAAGCTACTGGCCACAGCCACAGCCACAGCCACACTGGATCTGAGCCGTGTCTGCGACCTACACCACAGCTCAGGGCAACACCAGATCCTTAACCCACTGAGTAAGGCCAGGGATTGAGTCTGTGTCCTCATGGATGCTAGTCAGATTTGTTAACCGCTGAGCCACGACGGGAACTTCCCTCTCTTGATTGTTCTTATTTCAAACAACTGAAAATTAAGAAAGGCTGTAGCAGTCCCATTCTTCAGATTGCCCAAAATGTGGGCATAGCGAGCAAGTCAGCGAACTCAATCAAACTCAGGTTGTAGCTCCAGCAGTTAACCAACGACTCCTCGGGCAGCTCACCTCTCAGAGACTATCTCCTTCCCCGGAAAACGAGGAATCATCGTATGTACTTCGAGGGAGTTTTGTGAGGATTAATAGACCTGACATATGTTAATCCTCACAAAACATGTGTTAGGCCTGGCCTGTGGGAGGCCCTCACTGCGTGACAATGATGACAGTGGCCCCAGCAGCAATGATCAGGTGTCATTTAGGTACCAGCCCCAATGCATTATCCCGTTGAATCCTCACAACTCTGTGGAATGGATACAATTTTTTTTTTTTTCTCATTTTACCAGTAAAGAAATTGGTGTTCAGTATGGATTTTTTTTTTTTTTTTGTCTTTTTAGGGCTGCACCCTCAGCCTATGGAAGTTCCCAGGCTAGGGTGTTGAATCACAGCTACAGCGGCCTACACCACAGCCACAGCAATACCAGATCTGATCCGAGCCTCGTCTGTGACCTACACCACAGCTCATGGCAACGCTGGATCCTTAACCCACTGAGCGAGGGCCAGGGATCGAACCCACAACCTCATGGTGCCTAGTCGGGTTCGTTTCCACTGCGCCACAAGGGAACTCCAGATGCTCAGTATGTTTAAATAACCAGCTCAGAGTCACAGTGCTAGGAAATGTCAGAGCCAGGACGCACTCCTAACCCATCTAACGTTAGCGCCTATGCTCCGCTATCTAGAGTGGCTGCCTCGAAACACATGAGGCTTGAGATACTCAGTAAGCGTAAAACACATGCTGAATTCGAAAGACTTGATATGAAAGAAAAGCAGGCAAAATATTTCACTAATAATCCTTTATGCCGAGTACGTATTGAAATGATAGTATTTTAGATATATTGGGTTACACAAAATATATTAGAATTAATTTCATTTGCTTCATGTTGCCTCTCTTAAAAAATGTGGCCACTAGACAGTTTACAGTTGCACGTGTGGCTCCCATTTGTGGCTCTCATCCATTTATGTTGGGAGCCACTGGTCACCGCTTCTCCTCACTGGTCTACAGACCAGTGGCTTTGGCATCACCTGGGAGCTGGACAGAAATGCAAATCCTTGGGTCCTATCCCAGACCTACTAAATCAAAACTGGTATTTGAACAAGCTCCCTAGATAATTGGTATACAAATTAAAGTTTGAAAAACACTTCCCTATAATCCACTGCCTCTCAGGGGTAGGATATCAAGGCAAAGTCTTAGGGTTTGGCACTGCATACAATTTTTAAGATAAATTTTTTTTTTTTTTTGCTTTTTTAGGGCCGTACTCACAGCATATGGGGGTTCTCAGGCTAGGGGTCAAATCAGAGCTACAGCTGCTGACCTACACCACAGCTACAGCAACGCCAGATCCTTAACCCACTGAGCAAGGCCAGGGATGGAACCCGCAACCTCATCGTTCCTAGTCGGGTTCATTGACCACTGAGCCATGATGGGAACCCCAAAATGAAATTTACAGAAAAAAAAAAAAGACAAAATTGACCATCTTAAACCATTTTTTAAATGTATAGTTCAATAGTCACTAGTGTTAAGTATATTCACCTCATTGTGAAATAATAGCTCCAGAACTTTTTCTTTTTTTTTTTCTTTTTTTTTTTTTTTTGCTTCTTAGGGCGCACCTGCAGTGTTTGGAGGTTCCCAGGCTAGGGGTCGAATCGGAGCGGCAGCTGCTGACCCACACCACAGCTCAGGGCGAGGCCAGATCCCCGACCCACTGAACAAGACCAGGGATCAAACCCACAACCTCATGCTTACTAGTCAGATTCATTTCTGCTGCGCCACAACGGGCACTCCTCCAGGACTTTTTCATCTTAGAAAACAGAAACTGGGTGCCACTTAAACAACAGCTCCCATTTCCACCTCCCTCCAGCTGCTAGTATCCGCTGTTCTACTTCCTTTTTCTCTGAATTTGACTGCTTTCGCTACCTTGTCCTTTTGTAACTGGCATATTTCACTCTGCATAATGTCCTCAAGTTTCTTCCACGTTATATCTTGGGACGGGATTTCCTTCTTGTTCTGTTTGTTTCTTCTTTTATAAAAGTGTTTACCCTCGAAGTGCATAACAGAGTTTACATGACCCCTGTTCTGGAATACTCTCTTACTAGGCCACGATTGGGTTTCTCTGGCTGTAAGATCCATAAAGGTCTTAGCAGAGCCAGTAAGCTAACCTTGGGGGGCGTGTCACATCTCAGTTTTCACTTGGCCAGACGTGCAGAGAGGCAGATTTATGATGCGGGTACAGCAGGAGGTCAGTACCTCCGAGAAGCCATTTAGCCCCACCACCTCCCCATAAGCACAGGGTAAGGCACACGCCTTCTGGAAGGATTTGGGTATAATATTTAAATCTTTCCCAGAACCAGGTGAGTAATTTGCCTTGAATTTCGTTTTGATCGAGCCTTTTCATTTTGCAGGCAAATTGGCCCAAGAACGTTGGTGTGGTCTGAGAAAGAGCAGGTGGAAAAGTGTGCTTACGAATTTTCCGAGGTTGGTCATAAAGTTGCCCCTTGCAATAATTGTGGGAGACCAGAGATTTAAGAGTTTGAATATGAAATGTGATGTTTTCAAATAATGGGATAAAAGAATCGAATAATATATCTTATGTGCATTTGCGGTTGATGAATTTTTTGGAATCATTTTCATTTAAAATAAACATTAACTGATAGCCTTCATAGAAAGCAAAGTACACTTTTAAGAAATTATGGCCGTAATGAAGACATGTAAATATATCTGCATTAATTTTCCAGACTGAATCCATGCTTAAAATTGCAGAAGATCTAGGAGGCCCCTATGTTTGGGGTCAGTATGACCTATTGGTCCTGCCACCATCCTTCCCTTACGGTGGCATGGAAAATCCTTGCCTCACTTTTGTAACTCCTACTCTGCTGGTAAGTGTAAAGATTTCTTCATTTAAAGTTGACTTGTCCCCAAACATAAGCCTAGATGTGAAGAACCGTAGACTCCTAAGAATATATTCTAGAACATCTTTTCTCTTATTTATGTACCCTTTGTTTCTGAATGTATTGCTTATTGTGGTATTATCATCTCATATGTCTAAAGAAAATAATTTGGCCCTTTGGGTCATTTTTTCAGCAGTAAAAAGAGAATAAATTCTCCGTGGTGTGTCCTAGACATTAGTGCCAATGAAAGTTCACCTGATTTACAGAATATTCACTTTTATACAATGATGAGAGTTGGAGATAGTTGGAAGAAAATAGTCTTGCCGCCAAAATAAAATTAAAATGAGAAATTAACATGATAGGTTCAAAGCCTACGGGGAACCCGTTTTCTTCACCAGTTGTTCAGGCATTTGGGGGTGCTGGGGGAGGGGTGTTGTGTCACAATCCATTGATGAATTATGTATCCAGACAGAGAAACTCTAGCGTTTACACTTGGCATATAGATCCTGGCGAAACACAAACACAACTCAGTTTACCATGACCAGGCAAAGATTAGCCCACTGGGTAGCTGTATTTTTTCTGCCTCTGTCGGCTGCTTCACATCCTTCCTAGAACCAGGTGAGTAATGGATTAGAAGTAAATAAATAAACCAAAGCACCCCATTGGAGACATAGGCTACTCCAGACTTTTCTTAACTATCCTGCTGGTAACAAAGAGCAGAAAAGTACGTAAGGATAAACAGGAGTGGATATGAAGAATGGGAAGAGGAAATACGCTTTCTGGAAGTTCGAGCCAAGGACACTTGCTCTTCCAGTACTGGAACAAGTCCCAAGAATAGGGAGAGGAAGAATGATGCTGTCTTTTAGTCCTCTCTTGCTGTTTCATTTCATCCATTCATGTCCCTTTTGAACTCTTTGGAGTAAGGAGGACACACAGTGGACCACAAGTGCCAGAATACTACGTCTTGACATAGGCAGTCTTTTAGGGGCAATCTATACTCTGATTACTGAAATACTAAGGTAACTTTCTTCTTTTGTAGGCAGGTGACAAGTCTCTCTCTAATGTAAGTTACACTTTATTATCATAGTTTTACCCTTAAGAGATTATTAAGTCAACTGATTTTAAAATATCCATTGTATTATATTGAAGACATGGTTATAAGAGAACTTGGAGATTCTTGTGGCGAGACGTTATTACATTATCAATTAGATTTAATGGATTTAAGGACAGTTTATGGTTTAATCTCTTCTTATGTCTATGCATTTTTTTTTTTTTGTCTTTTTAGGGCAGCTCCTCAGCATGTGGAAGATCCTAGACTAGGGGTTAAATTGGAGCTGCAGCTGCCAGCCTATGCCACAGCCACAGCACCACCAGATCCCAGCCATGTCTGCGACCTACATCAAAGCTCACAGCAGTGCCAGGTCCTCAACCCACTGAGCAAGGCCAGGGATTAAACCCACGTCCTCATGGATACTAGTTGGGTTTGTTACCACTGAGCCACAATGGGAACTCCATTTACGAAATGTTTTTAATGGAGTGATGTACCATATTTTTTTTTGTCTTTTTGCCTTTTCTAGGGCCACACCCATGGCATACGGAGGATCCCAGGCTAAGGGTCGAATTGGAGCTGTAGCCACCAGCCTACGCCACAGCCACAGCAACGAGGGATCCAAGCCGCATCTGCAACCTACACTACAGCTCACGGCAACGCCGGATCCTTAACCCACTAAACAAGGCCAGGGATCGAACCTTCAACCTCTTGGTTCCTAGTAGGATTCGTTAACCACTGCGCCACAATGGGAACTCCCCATATAATATCTTTTAAATAATAGTATTTTGTGTCTAATTATTTTAACTATGCTATACTTTTTATACTTTTTAAATTGTTTGCTAAATTGTGATTTTTTTTTTTTTTTGCTAAATTATGGAATTCCTGAATATCTCAACCAATCTTTAAAAAAATTAAATGTGGAACTAGGAAAACTAGAATGCTTAGATAATGAGTTATTTGAGGTTGAGATCATCAGTTTCACCACCAGTCACTTCCACTATTTCCTTTAGGTTATTGCACATGAAATCTCTCATAGTTGGACGGGAAATCTGGTGACCAACAAAACTTGGGATCACTTTTGGTAAGATGTACTGTTTCTTTGTTGGTTCTTGTTATTAATTAACTTCTTATCTTCCACCACTCTGTACCTGTGTACATCTTGTTTTTCTTTGTCATCATCTCTTTGATAGACGGGCATTTTTTTTTAATGGGGTCATACTTGTCGCAACGTCAGGTAGAATGGAGATTTTCCATTGATACTTGCTATGTTTAGTTCCCGGCACGGTAACATTTGAATCCACGAACACAGGAAACCATGGCTTAATTTCCCCTGCTGCCATGCTCTGGGCTGGGCTTCTGAATCAAAGGCAAGGAAGCAACCTAAGCAGTCCGCTTAGACTGGAGTATTCGTGCTTTACAATTGCTTTGCTCTGTGGATACGCCAAACAGAAGCTGTCGTGTTGATTCAAATGCCTTTTTCTCTCAGCTGTATCAGTGTTTTTATTTCTTACATTTTTTTTTCAGGTTAAATGAAGGGCATACCGTGTACTTGGAACGCCACATTTGTGGACGATTGTTTGGTGAAAAGTTCAGACATTTTCATGCTTTGGGAGGATGGGGAGAACTGCAGAACTCGGTAAATGAGTCATACTTTTAAAAGCATCCCTCCCACGTTGTGTAGGTGTTCCAAACTCAGCTGGGAAAGCAGCATCACCAAGTAGCAACAAGAAAGGCATTGTTGGGCGGGGGGGGCGGTCAAGCAGATCCTGGGTGATGGTCCACTGTTAACACGTTAGTCTTTGTCCTTGTCAAGTCCTTTCCTGACTAGTAGGATCCATGGGTCTTTGCAATGAGTAGAGTCAGTCAGTTACTGTTTGAATTTTATTTGGTGCATTTATGTCATTTTTAAGTGCTCTCCTCTGAGAGCTGAATTTGCAGACCAGGCGTTGACACATTTTTTCTCATCTTTTGTAAGAATAAAGCCTGTTATTGGGCAAGAAATATCACGGAACCTTCCGCTACTAGCCTTTCCAGAAACGTATGCGAACATCCTACCATTTCCAGTCTCTAACTTTGTGTAAATTCCCTATTCTCTAAAGTTAGGCAATGGAGTGCTCCAACACTTCCTCACTCGCTTGTTCGCCTGGTGGTAGCCAGTCTTCATGTTTGAACCCTCCTCGGATTTTGTGTCTCGCAGGTAAAGACTTTTGGGGAGACCCACCCTTTCACCAAGCTTGTGGTTGATCTGACGAATGTGGACCCGGACGTCGCATATTCCTCAGTTCCCTACGAGAAGGGCTTTGCTTTACTCTTTTACCTTGAGCAGCTTCTTGGAGGACCAGGCAAGTGGTTGGCATTTTCTGATTTTTCCCTTTGAGGGGAATAGAATTTTTAACTATTGTTTTTGCTCCATTATTTATTTCTACCGGTTCATTCTGTAGCGGCTGAAGGGATCTGTACCATGTTCTGATGTTACTTTTCTGCTTAAAATCTTAAATAACCCCTGAGTGCTAAATTATGCGGCATAACAAAAAAATAACTCTTCGGGATCTGAAAATTAGGAAAATAGTATGTGCTTGTTGAAAACACTTTGATGGTGTGGAAGTTTAGAGGGTAGTAGGTGAGAGACCCTCCGTTTGGTGTGTATGGCTCCAGATCTTTTTCTAAGTTTAAATGAACACATATAAATTATATATATATAGTTATATAAAAAGTTATTTTAATTATAAAAAACAGATCAGGCTATATATTTGTTCCACATTTGTTTTTTATTTTTTATTTTTATTTGTCTTTTTGCCATTTTCTTGGGCCACTCCCGCAGCATATGGAGGTTCCCAGGCTAGGGGTCTAATCGGAGCTGTAGCCACTGGCCTACACCAGAGCCACAGCAATGCAGGATCCGAGCCGCGTCTGCAACCTACACCACAGCTCACGGCAACACTGGATCCTGAACCCACTGAGCAAGGACAGGGATCGAACCCGCAACCTCATCGTTCCTAGTCGGATTCGTTAACCACTGAGCCACGCCGGGAACTCCCACCACATTCGTTTTTTAATTCACCAGTGTTTCATATACATCCTTCCATGTCAGAGCTTACAAACTCACGCTTTTTAATGCTGTCGTAGTATTTCATCATACAGATGTGCCGAGGCTATGTAACTTTCCCCGTTGATGGATGTTTAAAAGTGCTCTCTTTTGTCTTTGGACTTTGAAGGCCCCCCTCCCCTGGATCCATCTGTCTGGCCAATATGATTTTCCTCCTTTCTAGTCATACAAAGATCGTTGCTTTTAGAACTTGTGTCATGTGTTTCTTTTCTGTGTCTTGCATCATCCCCTTACCTCTCATTAGGATTTCTCCTCTCGCTTCCACCAAATTACATGTGTTCTTCAAGGTCCAGCTCAAGTCCTGCCTCTGTTTTTGAACATTTTGACATTCTTTTATTCTTAAACCCTCATGGGTTTCCTCCTCTCTGCATGTTCTAACGCTTTGGTACAGTGAGAGGCACCAAGAAGCGTGTTACGTTTATATGTTGCTGCTTTTCCATTAATTGACTTTTTTTTCTCTCTCTCTTCTTCTTTTTAAAAACTCACAGAGGTTTTTCTAGGATTCTTAAAGGCTTATGTCGAGAAATTTTCCTACAAGAGCATAACGACCGATGACTGGAAGGAGTTCCTGTATTCCCACTTTAAAGATAAGGTTGGGTTTTAAAAGCTTTGTTGTTTTTCCTGCCCCAAATATCTTTATTTACTGGCGAGTTGTTCAGCTGATTTGAATTACTTCATAGTAGTACTGGTCTAGAATATCAGACTCAATCTTTCCTTGAATGTTTTCCTACTTGAAATGTGACCTCAGCAACATGCACTAATGTGTAGAACTTTCCCATTTCAAAGCAATCCGCAAGAGATGTTGCGGAAATGAATGCTGTGTGTGCGCTGAATTTTCCTATTTTAAGTAGTTAACAGAGCGCTATTGATTACGTTTATTTCGGGAAAGAGCGTTAGAAATTGTATGAAATGTCTCTGTAGACAGGATTATAGACCTGAGGACCGAAAAGTCTGTTTTCGATTTCTTTTTCAATAGCAAAGATTGTTTTGCAGCAAACGAGGTGTCCCTTCTGTTCCCAGGTTGATCTTCTCAATCAAGTCGACTGGAGCGCCTGGCTCTACTCTCCCGGGCTGCCCCCTGTGAAGCCCAAGTAAGAAATGCCCTGCGAATGCTCTCCCTGGCATCCTCCTAAATCCTGGCGCTCCCCAAAATAGCTGAAAGGCTTTGATGCCTTCCTGAGGCTGTTGACTAGTTTGCCCTGAGAGTCGAATTCTTAGGGCGTTAGACTCTGAACTCTGAGGTCGAAAGACTCACTTCCATGACAGTGGCATGGTCACTGCACATTATTAGTTCCACTCATTGCAGGTGGTTTTTGAGGGTCTCCTTTCTGCACGAGGAGGACGAGCTGTATGGAAAAGAGTAAGACAGCGCCCTTCCCTCGAAAACCTTAACCCAGAAGGCTCACTTTCGTCGTTACCACCGTGTCGGAAGCGACCAACCCCGCTTCCAGAGGAGGCACCTTAGGCTTAGCTCGGGGTCCAGAGTCTTGCCGAAGGTGGCACAGCAAGTAGGGAGCTGAGATTCAAACCCTGGTTAGGAGGTGTAAACCCTCCCTCGTACTGCCTTTGAAACGAAACCCGTCCTCACGTCAGGAGCCTGAAGCCCCGTTTGCCAGCCGTCGCGTGAGGACACTGACTTCTTGGTGCTGCAGCCTCCACCCTGAGTACTCGCCCCAGTTAGGTCCCGTCTCGGCCCAAGATCCGCTTCTTCACGGAAGCATCCCTTGACCTCGCCCACCAGGTCAAGCCTCCCATCTCGGGTTCCTCGGAGCTGTGTTCCACCCCTTCACGCCCAGCCTTTGCCATAGTCGGAACCTGAGATTTATGTGTGTGATTCTCACGTCTCTGTCCTTCACACACTGAAGCAACAGGAACACAGGGCTCCTACCTGGTTCGCCCATCACTTTTCTTAGGCCCTTGCCCTCGCCCCGGGCTAATCCTTATTTTTTTTTTAATTTTTTATTTTTTCTCTGTATAATGAGAAGGAAGTTGCAGGCACCAAGAAACAGACCAGCCAAAGGTTTTTTTTTTTTTTTTTTTTCATATGAAATGGGTGCTAAGTCGTGTTCTAGTCCAAGGGGATTTACTGCCTGAGCAGGCCGGGACCTCTGATCCCACTGCCTTGAAGGCAAAGCAGAAAAGGCTCTGTCCGCAGCCCGACTGCTTCATGAAGATGAAATGGCAGCTGATTCAAAGAAGGTCGCTTCTTTGACCCCTTTATTATCTTCCCAGGGCCCAAAGTCTCTGGAAGCAAATTCAGTGATAACGTCTAATCAGCAATGTACCTCAGTTTGGGCCCCTTGGGGCAGGCACACCCCTGATCTCTAGAAGAAACCTTTCACAGCCCGCAAGCGTGATTTATGGACAAAGGGATATTTTACAAGAATTCTGCACACACCCACACGGTCTCTTCCATGGCCGCAAAATGTATGATTTGTCATCTAAGTTGAAAACACACAAATCTTAGCGTTAACTTGCTTTGTGTAATAGACTTTGTTGATTCTGCTTTCTTCTGAAAAGAGAGGAGCAAAATCACCTGATTTCAGAGTCGCCCGAGGGTGTCCTGTGACGCTATTATTTCCCCATCATCTAGAGCAATGCTCGCCACATAGCAGTTGCTCAGCGATCTACTGGATCTTTAGGTGGTTGGAATGACGGAATGTAAAATCCACGAGAGCAAGGACTGTGGCGTTTACCATATTGTTCTCAGAGCCTGGACCTGCTCCTGCCGTCCAGCAAACTAAACATGCCCAACTCAGTCCCAGCTCCTTCAGCACGTGTTGGTCTTTGCTGAGATGTTTTGGCCTTCTCTCCAAAGAATAATCCAGTGTTTCCTTCCTTTGGGATCCATCTGGATTGACACCAGTGATATTTAAGTCAAGTAGAAGACTTCCTATTTCCATCACCCTGGAGTTCTTTATTTTCAAAGAACTTTGAAATTTAAGTATGTTCTGCCCCTTCAAACAGCACTGATCCAAAAGCATGTCCCTTTAAATAAAATTTAATCTTGAATATTTTTTCATCTTTGCAGTTATGATATGACCCTGACCAACGCTTGCATTGCCTTAAGTCAAAGGTGGATCACTGTGAGTAGCAATGAATGAGTTGTGACTCATTTTTGAATTGTACAGATAGGCTTCTACTCAATGAAACAGGGGAGCAGTGCTTTACTTATAACTCATGTATTTGGGGAGTTCCCGTCGTGGCTCAGTGGTTAACGAATCCGACTAGAAACCATGAGGTTGCGGGTTCAATCCCTGTCCTTGCTCAGTGGGTTAAGGATCCAGCATTGCCGTGAGCTGTGGTGTAGGTTGCAGAGGTGGCTCAGATCCTGCGTTGCTGTGGCTGTGGGGTAGGCCAGTGGCTCCAGCTCTGATTCGACCCCTAGCCTGGGAACCTCCATATGCCGCAGGAGCGGCCCAAGAAATGGCAAAAAGACAAAAAAAAAAAAAACTCACGTATTTGGAAAAACTATTCGTAAGTCAAAATTATACCATATCAGCCCCCGACATGTAAAGAGTTAGTTTTGAGGAGAGAAACAAATGGATGAAGATGGTATTCGTTCTGGTTTTTCTTGATCTTAAAAGAGAAAGGGGCAGGGGATTGTAGGCCTCTTGGCGGAGAGTAGGTAATTTTGGGGAAGGACCAGGGGACTCTTAGAAGAGCAGATGGGGGGTATGAGAGGTTGTAACAGAGTCTGCCTGGGCGTGGAGAACAAGACAGGAGTAGAAAGCTCCAGGTGTTGGAAACACCCACTAAGAGCCAGAAGAAGGACGTGAAACCAAGTCAGGAGTTAGGCAGCTCAGGAGAATGGAACAGGAGACCAAGGGAAAAGAGATTCTAATTTTAAATAACATATAAACATCTTTTGGAGATCCTCATAACATCATAACAAAGTCAAAGCGTTACTAACTTTTAGGTCTAAGTTCAAGGGGGTTTTTTGGGGGGGGAGAAAATGCAAAATCTAGCAGCTTCTGTCGGAGGAGTGGGCTGGTCATGCACATACGTACCTCCTCTGCCCACCTTGCCCTCCATGCAACCATGACCATGAATTTTGGTTTCTCATTCCCGTGCTTTTTTTGTGTTTTGCCACCAATGAATATATCCTCACTAGAAAGCTTAAATTTGCAAAATTTTTTAGCAGAGAATGAGATCTCTAAGTTCTGATATTTAGGGTGAGGTTCTAAAGGAAGAAATTCTGATATTAAGGGGCGTTTTGAAGGGGGAGGAAGGTATAAAATAATATACTTCTATACAAGGATGTATATGCACACATTAAATTTTCTGAAAGGATATTCAAGGACCTTTTTTTTTTTTTTTTTGTCGCTCTGCAGCACAGGGAGCCCCCAGCCCCAGGGGTGACCCATGCCGCAGCTGCAATAATGCCTGATCCTGAACCCTCCATGCCGGGCTGGGAGTGAACCTGTGTCCTGGGGCTGCAGAGACACTGCTGATCCCATTATGCCACAGCAGGACCTAGGAACTATTAATATAGGCTCCTAAGGAGTGGGCCTTGGAGACAGGGAACAAAAAAAAGGAATTTTTCATTTGGTTCTACTTGCCATTTAACTTTTGCAATATATTCCTTTTAAAATGAAAAGAAACCTGAGTTTAAAAAGAATTTTAAACTAGTTTAAAATGATTTCCTATGCTACTTAGGTTAAAAGCTTTATTTAATGTTCCTTAATCATTTCCTCAAAGATAGTTGGCAATGAATCCTAAGCTGAAAAGTATAGACCCCGCTTTTTTTTCCCTAGAGGATTTCCAAGATGAAATGGGGAAGGTAGAACGTGGGGGGGATGGAGGGAAAGATCATTCTGTGGTCTGGTCAGTTTGTTAGTGTTGATACTGAAACGAACATGCAACGTGATTATTCACCAAATTTTTGAATTGGCCTGTAAGTCAATTGACATATTTTTGTAGTGTTCCTTTACTTTGAAAATCTCTATACCATGGATGGTACAAAAGAAAGATGTCAATGAGTTTCCATCACTCTTCCTATTATAGTCTGATTTTTCTTAAGTAATGTAGATTTAGGAATCATATCAACTCTAAGAGTGACGCAATCTCAGAGTGATTAAAACAGCTATGGCTTAAATTTATTTTTTACAATCTTAGGCATCCTGGTATTTTTCTTTCTTCTTTTTTTTTCTTTTTAGGGCCATACCTGCCATATATGGAATTTCCCAGCTAGAGGTTGAGTTGGAGCTGCAGCTACCAGCCTACACCAAGCCACAGCAACTCAGGATCTGAGCCACGTCTGCAGCCTACACCATAGCTCATGGCAACACCAGATGCTTAACGCACTGAGCAAAGCCAGGGATCAAACCTGCATCCTCATGGCTACTAGTCAGGCTCGTTTCCTCTGAGCCACGACAGGAACGCCTTATTTCTCTTTTTCTTAATGTTTACTTTTATGCCAGATAAACAAATGCGTATTATTTAACTGTACACACAATGGAAATAATCAAGTAATATTTATTTTAGGCCAAAGAAGATGATTTAAATTCATTCAGCTCAGCAGACCTGAAAGACTTCTCTTCTCATCAGTTGAATGAATTTTTAGCACAGATGCTACAGAAAGTAAGTATGAGCTCAAAACACTAGAAACTAAAATGAGCATAAAGGCGCAGCACGTACAGTGGAACCCCACTTGGAGAAAAATATATTAATGGGGAAACTAGTGGAAGAAAATGATGCACAAAATCTGTTCGTTTACTTAAAGACATGTGTTGAGTGACTGCTGTGTTTAGTACTGTGCTGAATCTAAAAATATGTCAGAAAGAAATCTGCTGTGTCCTCAAAAGGTTTATAATCTAGTAGGAAGGTCGCATGTGCAAAACTGAACAGCAGAGGGAGGGATGTTCTAGGTATCATTAGAGAGAAGAGGAGAGAAGGCTTACCTCCAACTGGGGCAATGAGGAAGGCTTTTGGAGGAGTGGGCTGGGTTTGAGCAGCAAGGAGGTGGACGTTCAAGTCCCCAGTGACAGAGCATGCCCAGTACTGCAGGAGTAATCCCAGCTCTGGGAAAGAAGCTAATGAAGAGATCACTAGAAAGCTGCTGGATCCGATGTAGTGAGTCTTGAATGCCAACCTTACCGGATTCTAGATTTGCTTCTAGCCAAGCAGCAGAGGGTTGATCGTTTTTAACAAGAAAGGCATCTGATGAAATGGTGGACCGGGAAGACAATTCTGCTGGTGGCCGGGAGGGCTGGACCGCTGGTGAAGGTAGTTGGCAGGTGTACAGGAGGGGGAGGGGGGAGGGGGCCGGAGGGAAGGGAAGGAACAGGCCGCCGAGAGGGAGATCGGCGGGCGGAGCGCATGGGCTTTGGGGACCGACTGGCTTGGGGTCAACCGGAAGGAGCCCCAGCAGATCTGAAGGTTTCAAAACCAGGTAATTAAAAGAATGTGTGAAGCTGAAAGGAGATGCTGCGTTTTGAGAGGGAGAGCATGAGCGGGAGGTCTCAGAATCTGAGAGGGACGGAGAGGACGCTGAACCCACGTTCCCGTGGAATCGATCACAAAATGAGCAGCAGGGTTTTCAAGCACGAGGCGCCCGAGAGAACCCACTTTTAGCACATGAAGCCATCAGCACGGCTGCACACATTTCTGCAGCCCCGCCTGCCATGTGACCTAGAACCAAGAAGCAAGCAAGCCTGACGGGATGCCTGGGGAGCAGGCCCGGCAAACCCTGCGACAGGCGGGCGCCCAGGAGATGACCTTAGCCGGCTGGCCCCACCAGGCTGAACTTGGAGCTTAGTTGAGAAGACATCGTTTGAGAAGGGTCTGGCGGTCCATGAGAACAAGGTGGCTCATGAGCACAGAGGGAGGGTTTTGTAAGATGAGGCTGAGGCTGGCATCGAGAGTTAGCATCTTCCCAACCCGAGCTCTTCCTTCTCTCCTTCTCTTAAACTTCCTCTCTCTTAAGGGCCGTTTAACACGGATGCAGGAGTTTAAGACCCCCCTGCACCTGTACACAGCAGTTTGTGTTTCTGTGGTGAATCTGTCCCTCTCCCCAAGGAAAGGGTTTGTATTAATTCATTAGATTCTGAAAAGGTCTGTAATGTAAAAATGATACAACAGTGATTTTGTAGGGATATAGGTCATTGAAGAAGGGATTTCAGAGGAAACAGGCAGAGATGAAGCTGCCGGGGGAATCTGTGAGGAAACCCTTAAGAAATTGATGGAATGTGGAGAATGGAATACATTTAAGATTTTTAAGGTAGAAGGAAAAACTTGAAAGGCTTTGGAAAGGGACTGAAATCTAGTGTTTCTACATACCGAAAAGGGTGCGCAGAGTAATTCTCATTTAATTCTCCACGTGCCTCACGAACTAAGCGATCCCTCAGCTCCCAGGAAACCATCCTTGTTCAGGATAAGTGTGCACAAAGTTTATTTCAGTGTGCCTTGGTTTCTCTCATTCCCAGCTAACGTATTTCTATGTTATAACATTTTTCGGATTTTAATCTGGCGAAGAATTTCTCTCCAGCTCCTTTCTTCCAAGGAATCCTGTTGAAATGATACATTTACTTCTTTATTTTGCTCTTAGGCACCTCTTCCATTGGGGCACATAAAACGAATGCAAGAGGTGTACAACTTCAATGCCATTAACAATTCTGAAATACGATTCAGGTACATCATTTTAACTTGTCTCTGTGGAAGAAAGTAGAAAGCCAGTGTCACAGGTGGAGAAGGTGCAAGCAGCATATGAGAGAGACAGGAGCCTTGAGAAATCCCTGTCAGATTTACCGCATCTCTATACACAAATGTAATGTCTTCCAGGAGGGATTGCAACGTCTATAAAATGACAGTATTAATCTTTCTGTTCACATTTGTCCTAAGCTTCGCTTGCCTTCAAAAAAGCAATTAGAGTTAAGAATTTTCAGTGGTAAACAGGCATCCTTCCCCAGCGAGCCAGATGGGCTCTGAAATGGGACTGGTTAGAAATCTTTGATTCTCTTCATCTTTCTGAAATCAACTTTGTAGTGTGAGCTTAAATCAAAGTTTAATTCTTTCCGAAATTGCCACGTGTAAGGTCCCTGAGCACCTACGTAATCCAGAACGTTTAAAACATACGATCTTTTTCAAGAACCATCTTCATCTCTCTCTTCTCCAATTAGGAAATGCGATATAGAAGGATCTGAGATTGTCAGAATAAAGACATAAAGTCATGTACAGTGTAACTATAATGGGATTATTCCTCATTACAAAAGTAATTTTCAGGTACCCCTTGCTTCTTCCTTCTCGCTTCTCACCCCATCCCCTAAAAACCCTCCTTTCAGATGGTTACGTCTCTGCATTCAATCCAAATGGGAAGAAGCAATTCCTTTGGCTCTAAAAATGGCAACTGAACAAGGAAGAATGAAGTTTACCCGACCCTTATTCAAGTAAGAACCAAGTCAGACTATGCTTTAAGTAAGGAATGGGGAAGAAAAAAATCTCAAACAGACGATTTTGTTGTTGCTAAAATACTTTGTAAAATGCAACCTAAAAATGATATTTAATTTTTTGTTGTTGTTGTTGTTGTTTTTTAGGGCCACACCCATGGCACATGGAGGTTCCCAGACTAAGGGTCTAATCAGAGCTACAGCTGCCAGCCTGGGCCACAGCCACAGCAATACTGGATCCAAGCCACATTTGCGACCTACACCACAGGTCACGGCAATGCCAGATCCCTGACCCACTGAGCAAGGCCAGGGATCAAACCCGCACCCCTCATGGTTATAAGTCAGATTCGTTTCTGTTGCGCCACAACGGGAACTCCTCTAGACGTAATTTTAGAGTGGGATTTAACACTTCTAAATATCTAAAATTGAAAAGATTACATTCGTTTTTTTAGAGGCATTTTATATGGATTAGCTATTATGGGCTAAAGAGGGTTAGATGCTGCTGAAAAGAAAAGAAATCGAAGAAAATCGTATATGCCCAGAAAGATTTTTAAAGGCACATAGAAGATAATTAGTGAGTAGGGAAGGACCAGAAAAAGTGTCTGAAGTTAAATGCAAGAAGGATGGAGCAGCCAAACCTTTGAGATTCAAATGTTTCAAGGAGGTGGAAGAATAGTATGTTGCTTGATACATAATAAAGGGATGCCTGGTAAAATGGAAAAAAGTTGGACCTTGGCAGCAAGACACAATATATGAATATGTAAGTGAAGTTATTTTAACCATGGATTTGACAGGAATTCTGGAAAAAAATATAACCATGCCATAAATATCTATTATTAGTCTGTTTGCTTTTTCATTTACTTCACAGGGATTGTAAAATTTGCCAAAACCAATCAGGTCATTTTTTTTTTTTTTTTTTGCAGGGACCTGGCCGCCTTTGAGAAATCCCATGATCTAGCCATCCGTACCTACCAAGAGCACAAAGCGAGTATGCACCCCGTGACTGCCATGCTTGTGGGGAAAGATTTAAAAGTGGATTAAGGACCTGTCCATTGCTGACCTCAGACACTTTTCAAAATGGAATTCATAAAGAAATATAAAACGTTAGCTCACAGTTAACTAAAAATGTCTTCATTTTGGCTTTTCATTGTTTTGTCAGTGATTATTCTTTTCTTAAATAAAGCTGAGCTACTGCCCCTCCCATCCCTGGTGGCATGTTCTTTGTAAAGTGAATTTTAGCAAAGCTTTAACCTTTTGAATGATAAATGTCAATTTAAAAAATTATTTTACATTCTTTTTCTCCCAGTATGGTCACAATGTGTATCCGCATGTTGCTGAGCTCTTCTTTTAAGCCCTTTAATTCAAACCTGCTGCACGTCAAAAATTCAACATAATTAGGATTTTGCTTTTTAAATATCCTTAAACATGCATACTTGCTTGGATTTGTCCCAGCTGGCGGACATGGGAGGAACTCTCTCATCAAAATGTTTAAATTCTAGTGGGAGAACCCTGCTTCTCACTCCTGGATCCACCTGCTGCCCCACCGGACTTGTCCTGCCCTCCTGTCCGTTAGGGTCAGGTGGCCAACTGAATAGCACAACTTCCCATCAGCCTCTCGGGCATCCCTGAAGATCTAGTCAACCTGCCTCATCTCCTTAGTGGCCAGCAGACACTCTCCACCCGCACAGAGCGTGCAGCCCAGAGAAAGAAAGAATTCGAAACCACACAACAACTGCTCCAAGTATGAGAGTAACAGGATACCCCTATGATTGTAATGCAGTGCCCCAGGGTGACTTGGCACACAGTTCGGGAACCACTGTTGTATTCGTTAGTTAGGACTGTAAGTGACAGCAACTCCAGGGACCAGAAATCAGAAAGGAAAGAAGAGGCATATTTTAAGGATGCAGGGTAGGTAGAGGTTATCAGGATCTGAGGACAGACAAAACAGGCTTGACACCAGGACTACAGAGCCATCAGTGCTCCTGCCTGTCTCTTCCCGTCTCTCTGGTCCGCATTGCATAGTCTGGCCACCCCGCAGCCCTGCTGCTACAAATAGTTCTTACCACAGGGAGAGACTGTCTCGGTTTCAGATTCACAAAGCTGAGACGCTGATCCGGTTTGGGTCTACCCCCGGCCCAGTAAACTATCAAAGAGGAATGGTGTCTTAGAGCATAAAGTAGATGGGGGTATGTCACCATTAAATACCTTCTCAGAGTGCCAATATAGTAGGGAAAAAAGGCTTAAATAATAGAGCTCCCATTGGGGCTGAGCGGTTAACGAACCTGACTAGCATCCATGAGAACGCAGGTTCAATCCCTGGCCTCGCTTGGTGGGTTAAGGATCAGGCGTTGCCATGAGCTGTTGTGTAGGTTGCAGATGCGATTCGGATCCCAAGCTTCTGTGGCTGTGGCTCCGATTTGACCCCTAGCCTGGGACTCTCCATGTGCTGCAGGCGCAGCCCCAAATAAACAAATAAATAACAGCAAGTCCCCAAATGGCAGGGCAGATAGCAAAGAGGCGGATTCCTGGTCCTTCCTGTAACCCTGAGACTTCTCCCCTGTTCTCCCACTCCTAAGCAGCTCTCTCCTTTCGGACATGTTTCTACACCACAGTGCGATTCGTCTCAAGACTCTGCTCTCCCTTGTCTCCATGCCGGAAATGCTAGAGGAGAGAATTCAGCTCAAATCCCTGGTGTATAATCACATCCTAAGTGACTGGACTTCAACAAATCCAGGGACCTAGATGATGGATGCTTTCAGAGGCTTCCCCTGCCCAGAGGCCAAGCTGAAGTCCTTTTTCAGTTATCACTGATTTGGGTGATACTGAAAGTGAATGGGGGCAAGGGATGCCAAGTGCAGGATGCTAGGAAGAAGGCAGGGGGCGCTAAAGACAAACGTTCGTAAGGATTTGCCCGGGCCGGCTCAGGGGCGCCTCTACTTCCTCAATTCAGCTAATAAGCAAATGTTGAATGATTTGGTGCCAGGCTAGACAGACACATACTTTCTAGGGTGAACAAAAATGAGTCATTTCTATACAATACTAAAGAAGAAGTAAAGCAGCCCAGAGAAGGGCCACCTACCCCATCTGAAGGGTTTAGGGAACGCTTCCTTGAGCAGAGGCCTAAACTGAGTCTTAAGGGATCAGAAATGTCTAGCTAAACAAAGAAAGTTAGAATTGAAGGAAGAATAACATAAGCATGGAGTTATGGGTTTTCTGGGTCATGAATTTGGGCACAAAACAGTGGAAACAGCTTCTCTCTGCTCCACAGTGTCTAGGGCCAGAGCTTGGATTCCTCAAACAGCTGGGCATGACTTGAATCACTGGGAGCTGGTATCATCTGGAGGCTTCTTCCTTCTCATGCCTAAGGCTTGACCTGGGATTACTCAGAAATGGCTCAGTTGGGGCTGGCAATAGGCATGCCCAAGTAGTAGGGGTTTTCTCAAAGCACATAGGGTGTTGGACTTATTCCCTTTTTTTTTTTTTTTTTTTTTGCCTCACCTGCAGCATGTGGAAGTTCCCAGGCCAGGGATCAAATCCGAGCCGCAGCTGTGACCTCTGCCAACAGAGCCTTAACCCACTCTGCCACAACAGGAATCCTTACATGTCTTTTTATTCATCGGCATTGGTCACCAGAGAGTAATCACCACGAAGGGGGAGGAGTATCCTATTCTTTCATTTCCGGCACCTCGCATAGTATGGGGTGGTGGTGGTGTTGTTGTGTGTAACAGTCTTTTCAAGAATATTTGTTGGATGCAAGTAGGAGAAGGGGAGAAAGTTAAGATGCTTCACCTCTAAGGGCCTCAGTTTTCCAAGATACAGGAGCCAAGGGCTTCCTCTGAGAATTAGAGGAGGTGGATGTGGAAAAGGTCCTTATGGAGTGGGGTGACTGGGCAGCTTTCTGGCGGGGTTCATGGGAGGCAAACACCACCGTCTCCCCATCACGGGACCTTCTCTAGCAGAGCCTGCTACCCGGGCGAACACAGATGGAAGTTTGTTGTGATGACCCAGCGGACAGATTGGACTCAGAGCATAGGAATAAAGGAATTTCAAAGGGCCTAAGAAAGTGTCCCACTGAGTAACTAGGGGACCAGCGTCTGGAAAGTCCATGAGGAAGCCAGTTTGGGAAGCACTGGGAAGAAGGAACTAGCGGGAGGCCAAGTTCAAGGGCAGAGATGACTGCGGCGAGGGGAGAAGTGGAGGCTAGGAGGGTGTGGTCAGAAGGTGGGACCCTGGAATTTAAGATTTCTTATGTGGGAGTTCCCATCGTGGCACAGCAGAAATGAATCTGACTAGGAACCATGAGGTTGCGGGTTCGATCCCTGGCCTCGCTCAGTGGGTTAAGGATCCAGCATTGCTTTGAACGGTGGTATAGGTCACAGACGTTGCTGTGGCTCTGGTATAGGCCGGCAGCGACAGCTCCAATTAGACCCCTAGCCTGGGAACCTCCATATGCTCCAGGTGCCGCCCTAAAAAAAGACCAAAAAAAAAAAATTTCTTATGTGGATGAAATTCAGATGGTGATGAATTCCAGGGTACAGTCAGGATATGGGAGCGGGGGGCAGGGGGCTGAAGTGCAAGTTCCAGCGAGGCCCAAGGAAGGCCAACTCTTGCTTCATGTGCTTCCCGGGAAGGACATTCTGGGTGTGCGTGTTTTCCATGAGCCCCTGTGTCTCCATTCCCAACCGAAATCTGTTTTCGTGGAAACAAAATGTTCAGGCTTTTTCCTTTGGAATAATCCCATCTCCAGAAGCTGGCTCACCACTAACAGGCTGCTTAGTTAAAACACTGTCTTCCTTTACTGGACTCCCTTTCCCACGTTCTTCAGAATTCCTTAACACTAGTGGGGGTGCATCTAGAGCAGGGCGCAGTTATCCGTGTTGAAGACGCTTCCTTGGATTAGGGATGTCCAGGCACCAGGATGAAAGAACAGCAATAAAGCAATACAGTGTGTGTTAAACTCCAAGTGACAGCCAGAGCATCTCCGTTGTACCAGGTGCTGCTGGAAGGGCTTTCCATCGGGGAACGCATGCACCTCTCCCACCAGCCCTTTGAAGTAGGTACTATTATTATCCCCATTTTGTAGAGGAAGCCACTGAGGCCCAGAGAATCCAAGTGACTTGGCCAGAGGTCACGCAGCTAGGAAAGAGCTGGGCCCGGATTTGATCCCAGGTAGATACTCCAAACCCCGGGGGGAGGAAGTTAGTCCCCTTGCTTTTGGATGAGGAAAGACGGGCTAATAAGTAATGCTCTGCTCCAGCCTGATGAGTGAAGGAACTGGAGCCCCCCTCCCGGGGGGTCTGGGCTCTTCACCTCCAAGCCAGGGTGGCTCTGTCATCGGATGGTGACCTTCCGTTGTGGAAACAATCTCTGGCCTTGCTGTCTTCCTTTGGGGAGGGAAAGCTTCAGAAAACCTTAGTTTGTAAGGGCGTAGTTGCTCAACCCGTATTTGGGGAATAAACAAATGAATGATGATTGCCACACTCCCTGGTGTCACAGTTGGCCAGTGGGGAGCTTTCTACAGTTGAGTAACTCCAGATAAAGCCAGGAACACGGGTGTTTACGAGTTGCCCTTAAAGGTGGCGACGGCGGGCAGAGAACAGGGGAGGGTGACATGAGGGCCCTGAGCAGAGGCTGCGGCGTGCAGGCACTAGCACTGGGGTGGGCGGTGGGGCAGGTCCCAGGCCTTGGTGGCCGCAAACCTGGACGGCAGGCGTCCCAGCCTGCATTCCGCACTCCCCCCACAGCTCGGCTGCATAAACTCCAAGGGACGCCGCAGGGCCCTCGGTAAATATTTGTCCAAGGCGCACAGGAGTGAAGGCAGGAGTGGGCGGGGGGTGTGACCGTCCACCCGAGCTCTTCCAGGCAGCCGCACCTCGGGGGCCGGTCCCGCTCCGATAAAACTCTCCGCCGCCAGCGAGGGTCGCCCCGGCGCAGCCATGCCCAGGTACACGGTGCACGTGCGCGGGGAGTGGCTGGCCGTGCCCTGCGGGGACGCGCAGCTCACGGTGGGCTGGCTGGGCCGCGAGGCCGTGAGGCGCTACATCAGGAACAAGCCCGACAACGGTGGCTTCGCCTCGGTGGACGAGTGCGCTTCCTCGTGCGCCGCTGCAAGGGCCTGGGCCTGCTGGACCACGAGGACCTGCTGGAGGTGGCCCTGGAGGACAATGAGTTCGTGGAAGTGGGTGAGCGGCCAGAGGGGAGCGGTGCGCATCCCGAGGCCCAGCATCCCTGGGAGGGACGGTCCCTTGTCCTCCCCGCCCCGGGGAGAGACGCCCTGGCTGTGCGCCTTACATTCGCGCGAGCCCCCGCCAGGAACGTTGGGTTCTTACAAGGGAGACGTCCCAGCAGCAAAGACAAAATTTGAACTCAAGGCTGCCCTCAGCGAATCACTCTGAAAAATCTCTTTGCCCTTCAAAAGCAGCTCACCGGACTGGAGGGCAGGGGCAGAGATTTAAAAAAAATTAGATCGATTTTGTTTAACAAAACTTAAACATATTAAATATTGATATTATTAAATATTAAATCTGGAGTTCCTGATGTGGCTCCGTGGAAGGAACCCGGCTAGTATACATGAGGATGTGGGTTCGATCCCTGGCCTCACTCAGTGGGTTAAGGATCCGGTGATGTCGTGAGCTGTGGTGTAGGTGGCAGAGGTGGCTGGGATCCAGCGTTCCTATGGCTGTGGCTGTGGCATCGGCCAGCAGCTGCAGCTTCCATTTGACCCCTAGCCTGGGAGCCTCCATATGCTGTGGGTGTGGCCTTAAAAAGACCAAAAATAAAATCTATTAAATATTCAAAATTTTTTCATTAAATATTAAAAATATTAAATTTTAAAAACAAAAAAGCCGGTGACGGGGATGGATTTTAGGGCTGGATCTTGAACTTTCATTTAAACCCTTTCATGCGTGTCTGCCACCTACATCTCTGCCTTTTGCGCTCCTTTGTAAATGGGAAAGCATCCGAAGTCGTGTGTGAAGCAGCTGTTTCTCTAGAATTCAGAGGCTCGAGAAAGAAGAGCTCGTTGGGGTTAACCAGTGACACCGAGCGTGGCTCTCTTGTGGTCCTAAGAGGTCTCTCCCACACTCTGGTTTCAGTTATAGAAGGGGATGCCATGTCTCCAGACTTCATTCCATCACAGCCAGAAGGCGTTTACCTGTATCCTTTCCCACGGTCTCGCTGCTCTGCCCTGGGGTAACTCATCCCGCCAGTGATGGGGCTGGGGCTTTTCACCACTAGCCGGTATTCTCCTTGACCTGGCGACAGATACAGCAAATACCGGGAACCCGAACAGGTAGGTTGCCAACCACATCCTTTGTCTTAAGAAAATTAAGTCCCCCTCTTTTAAGAAGGGGGGAGGGCTGGCAAAATTTATGAGCCACCAGCAGCCCTGAGGACAGGGCTTCATCTGGTTCTGCAGAGTTAGGGAAAGGCCTCCTGCTTTTCCATTTCAAATGTTCCTTCTTCAGCCTCCTCTTCAGCAGGTTGTCTTTTTAACGAGCAATTAATTCCATAGCCACGGTAAACATCTCTGAGGGGTCAAAGCTAGATTCTGCTGGAGGCTTCCCCGCTCTCTTGCTTGAGCGACAAAGCTGTTCAAACGTGCAAAGACCTGCTTCTTTTTGCCTAGTACATCGCCTTAGATGGGGACAGCCTGACCACAGAGGATCTGGTCAGCCTGGGAAAGGGACACTACAAAATCAAGGTATGCTTGGAGGGAGGGGAAGGATGTCCCCTGACCTTGCTCACGGCACGCGCGTGGAAGAAGGCTTCAGCAAGCTTGTTTTCCTAGCTCACCCCACTGCTGAAAAGAAGGTGCAAAAATCCAGGGAAGTCATAGACAGCATCGTGAAAGAAAAAACGGTATCTTTTCTCTCTGTGTCATGCAGTGTCTTTTACAGACTGAAAAAACGTGGCCCGTGTCTAATTGTACAATCTCTGCTTTTTTATTATAGTTGTTTATGGCATTGCTACAGGTTTTGGAAAATTTGCCAGAACCGTAATTCCTGTCAGTAAACTAGAGTAAGTCTGATTTTTCCCCACCACACACACACACACACACACACACACACACGCACGCACGCACGCACGCATTTTTGAGATTTCGTTCAACAAGGGAAAAAATTCACATTTGCTCCAATTTACAGATAAGGAGGGTTGAGGCTCTGGTTAACTCACATGAGCTGATACAGAAAATGCAGGTTTGCGTGGGGTCTTCCATTGCCCCATCGTGCCTCGTTCTGTCCTTCCAAAGATGTAACAATTTTCCCTTCGTTTTCCCAGCTGAGGGGACCTTTTCACTGGGAGGTTTCTAAGAGAGATTTTTTTCCCTTTTTCTCTTTCAGGGAGCTCCAGGTCAACCTGGTGCGCTCACATTCTTCAGGTAACTCATTCCAAACGTTCAGCGCCTCCTGGATCTTGTTTGACTTGATGATGTACCCTTGGTCCTCAGGCTCTATGGGTTCTGCATCATGGATTCAACCACCTTGGGTGTTGGTTGAATCCAGAGATATGGACCCCGAGGATGTGGCGGGGAGGCTGTACTACGTTGCTTTGTATAAGGGACTTGAACATGCAGGGACTCTGGTATCCACAGGACGTGGCGGTCCTGAAACCAATACCCTGCGGATACCAAAGGATGACTATGCAGGACAGTGTCAGACCTCTTGTTTCAGCCACAAAGGGCTAGAGCGTCGCAAGGATTAGGTGCCAATTCAGCTGATGGGGAGGGAAGCAGAACGCATCAGATGAGACTAACTTTTCATTGAATCTCAGAAAAAGGAATGGGCCAGGTGGAAGGGCGGGGCTGGGGTGGGAGCATGAATGTCATTCTGCTAAGAGAGTGGTACATTCAGGGGACGAAAGTAAGGCTGGAACTCAGGTGATGAGTTGGTCGGGACAAGGCGAGATGGGGAAGGTCCGGGAAGAATCGGCTCTCAACAGACGGCGAGGGAGCTTGTGCTGAGGAGTCTGGATGCTACTCTAAGGGTGCTGGGGAGGGCGGGGGCTCACTGAAGTGTTCCAAGAAGGGGATCCGAGAAGCCCACCCTGGAGTCTCACGCGTGTCTGAAAGATGAGACTGGAAGAAGGAAGGCGACCAGGAGGAAGAGCGGTGCAGCTAGCCGAGCAAAGAAGTGGAGAGAAATTGAGATGACGGCGACTGGGGGTGGGAGGGGAGGAAAAGATTTTTGTTTCTCTTGGCGAAAACATCAATTCTGTTCTGCAGGCGTTGGGAAACCGCTAATCCCTGAGAGATGCCGGATGCTCTTGGCTTTAAGGATCAATGTCTTAGCCAAAGGATACAGTGGCATTTCCCTGGAGACTCTCAAACAAGTTATCGAAGTATTTAATGGTAATGCAGCAGACCCCCCAACGGAGCCTCCATGGAGGCTGGACGGGAATGGGTGGGGAGGCATTGATGAGACAAGACGACCTCAGATAACAGAGATGAGTGGGAAATGGGCCTGGCAAGAAGGAAGGAGAGCTAGACGGGGGTGGAAGGTGGGTGTGAGGCAAAGACTCCTGTGGACATTGACCCCGTTCTCTATCACCCTTCACTTGGCATTTGGCATCTTTAAGACTAGATAAGCCCCTTAAGTCTGCCCATGAGTGCGCGCTGGAGAGAACCTTGGGTTCAGTAGTGTTGGATTGGAATGTCGCTACAGAAGTGGCTTCAAATCATCTGGGAACCATAATGATTCCCGGATATCTGTCCCCAAGACCGATTCAGTAGCTCTGATTGGTTCCTAGGAATCTGAAATCTTCATGTTCCCCTGGTGGTGGGATAGCCAGACATAAATGTACTTCAGCCTCTTAGAAAGGTAGAACAGAAATACGGAGATTAAAGACTAGCTTGTGATCCGGAAGCTGTTCGGTGTCAAGAGGCAGTTCAACTCTTTGGAGCTTCCCTCTTGGGGCAGGAAAATTCCAGTATGGAGACAAGATTTGACATGTTTGGGAGGCCCCTGTCCCTTCCCCCAGATAAACATTCTAGGTCAATGCAAGCTTGGGGACTCTTTGGGGGAAAAGAGCGGGGAGAGAAGCAGGACTGAAGAGACACATAGAGCAAAACATACGCCAGATCTTCTATGCTATTTATATGGGCTATCCTATAAATAGGATACGCCCATCAGTGAATAGCAACTTGAATGAACCATCTAAAATACACAAGGCTGGACAGACTGGCAGTGATTCAACTCCGATTTCTACGCCCACCTGGTCTGCCCCACTCGAAGCCTAAAATCCCAGACTGTATAACCTCAGCCATGAACTCACCTATGCTTTACGGGTGAGCTCAGGGCACCTCAGGGTCCTGGAGTTTTGAAAATTCCCCAGGGTGAGCTGTGACCTGGAAGCCGACCTATGGAAGGCACTGCTGCACCTACTAACCTGACTTAGCAGTGGGAAAACGACTGCCATCGGTAGTCTGGGTTTACCTTGGAAATGGAGCCTCTTTCTTGAGTAACTTAGTGGGAACTCCCTCCAAAACAGTGCACATCCCTGAACAAGGGCTGGGGAGTTGGCTGACCGGGTAACTAGGAATTGGGCCGAACAGAAGAGCTAAGTCGCTCATGACTCCACCTACCCAGAGAATTCCTGTGACACCTGCACACAGCTTATCTTTCTAGAACAATTCGTATTCATTTTCTAGTGTGAACATTGACACGTTTTCAAACATTCTCCAGTCGCTTTTAGTGGCCTTGCACACCGTTTAATCTTATGGAAGTCTCTTAATTTTCTGCGGTTTTTTTAAATTATATTTTTTGCTTTTTAAGGTCACACCAGGCTAGGAGTCAAATCAGAGCTGCAGCTGCCTACCCACGCCACAGCCATGGCAACCCTGGATCCAAGGCACATTTGCAACCTACACCACAGCTGACAGCAACGCTGGATCCTTAACCCACTGAGGGAGGCCAGGGATTGAACCCATATCCTCATGGATACCAGCTGCATTCTTAACCTGCTGAGCCACAATGGGAACTACCTTAATTTCCTTTTTAGATGAGTTTTAACATTTTTGTTTCCGTTTTTGTCTTTTTAGGGCCACGCCCACGGCATATGGAGGTTCCCAGGCTAGGAGTTCAATTGGAGCTGCAGTGGCTGGCCTACGCCAGAACCACAACAATTCGGAATCCAAGTTGTGTCTGCAACCTACACCACAGTTCATGGCAATGCCAGATCCCTAACCCACTGAGCGAGGCCAGGGATCGAACCCGCATCCTCATGGATGCTAGTTGGGTTCGTTAACCACGGAGCCATGACGGGAACTCCCATTTTGTTTTTAGAAATAAGGTGGCAATGAGCACATCTTTAAGATACATTGCTGGAATTTCTAGAAATGGCCAGGTCAGATTAGAACATGCACAGTAAGAGTAAACAACAGGGCAGAAGACCAATGAGAAGGAGGAAGTTAAGGGGAGAGACAGTGATTATGGGGGTATGGGCTGCAGATCCCCGTTCTTCCGTGCAGCCTGATCTCAATTCTTTATGCACAGTGTTCTCCCAACCCTCTTCACACAGCATATCTTAGTGTGTCCTGGTTAAAATCTCTAAGGCCTGGAATTCCTGCCATGGTGGACTGGGTTAAGAATCCCACTGCAATGGCTCAGGTCACTGTGGAAGTGCAGATTCGGTCCCCAGCCTGGCACAGTGGCTTACAGGATATAGAGGTGTTGGCACAGCGGCAGTGTAGGCTCCTGTGGCTCTGATTCAGTCCCTGGCCCGGGAACTTCCAGATGGCACAGGTATAGCCATGAAAAAGGATCCCCCTTCTTCCCCTCCCTCCTGCCTACCTTCTTTCTCCTCCTCTCCTCTTTCTTTCTAAAGCAGCTCCGCCAGGTCCCCTAAGCCCTAGATGTGTTTGAGGCATTATCTTTCCCCGGGTGTCTGTGCCATGCATGATACGAGATCCTTTGGGGGTAGGTTTGTCTCAGGGGCAAAGGGAGGATGGCAGCATGAAGTACTCTTGATGTAACGGGTGCCTACTTCCTTCCCAGCCTCCTGCCTGCCCTACGTTCCAGAGAAAGGAACTGTTGGTGCCAGTGGAGACCTTGCCCCGCTCTCTCACCTGGCACTCGGGCTCATCGGGGAAGGGAAGATGTGGTCTCCGAAGAGTGGCTGGGCCGACGCGAAATATGTAAGACTTGATACCAGCTTCGACCTGCGCTAACTCCCCTACAGTGGGCACCGCTGTCCCCGCCTGCTTTTTATCACTTAATCCCCACGGCAGCGCAGTGAGGAAGCCACTGTTATCCCTTTTCTGTGCCTGTGACAACTTCGGCTTAGAAGTGTGGACAGAGTCAGGAGCCCAGCCTAGCACAGCACGAGTGTCAAACTAGGCAAGGCTCTCCGCTTCCACACGCAACTGTCAGCCTTCTGAACTTGGTAATCACCTTGGTAAAAAGGTAGAGCAGGCATTCCCATCGTGGTGTAGCAGAAACAAATCCAACTAGGGATCATGAAGTTTCGGGTTCGATCCCTGGCCTCACTCGTTGGGTTAAGGATCCGGCGTTGTCATGAGCTGTGGTGTGGGTTGCAGATATGGCTTGGATCTGGCGTTGCTGTGGCTGTGGTGTAGTCAGCAGCTACAGCTCCGATTCGACCCCTAGCCTGGGAACCTCCATATGCTGCAGGTGTGGCCCTGAAAAGACAAAAAGCCACCCCACCTCCCCAAAAAAGGTAGAGCAGCCAGTGTTAACTGCAGGGATTTATTCTGCACTGAAAGCACTTCCAGTGCCTATCCAGGAGGTCCCACACTGTTCCAGGTTGGCTTGGTTGCTGGTCTAACAGGTGCAGGGCTGTGGGTCTTAGCACTTACTTATGGCCTCTGGAAAGCAGACGCTCTTTCCCCCACAAGCTCTCCCCATGGTAGCCAATCAGAAAAGCTTGGTTTTGACAAAGATTTAATGTTTTCTTCATTCATCTACAAAGGTATCCGAGTAGCCCAAAGAATTATTTGAAGTGTCATCTCTGATCTCTTGCTGGGAGGTCCCCAAGTAGTAACTGACGGAGCAGAGGACCAAGGAGGGAGAAGTTAAGGGAATGGATAGTCCATCCGGGGGTCTGGGTTCCAGATCATCTTCCTGCTACGCATAGACTGACCTCGATTATTTGTTTAGATACAGGCTCCCCCAGGCACCTTCACACAGCCGATCTGAGCACGTCCTGCTCAAAACCTGTAATGCTTCCCATTGTCCTTAGAATAACGTCTAGAATTGAAGGGGCTTCCAAGAGTCTTGCTTGTCGTGTTCCCCCCCCCAACCCCCTGCCCCATCCTTCCCCACCATGGCTGAGCATCACAGACGCTAGAGGTTCCCCTGCAGCCAGAGTGTGCCAGGTCCTGGGCAGAGGGACCAGACATGGCCACTCTTCTCTCCCTCACTCACTCCTGTTCTGATACGTCCTCCGGGAAATGGCCTTCTCTGCTCTTCTGGTCCTTTTCCCCGCACTCCCACCCTCCGCCAAGTCCCTTCTCCCCTCCTCTGTGCTCTCTCCGCATCTTCTGTGATGATTTTCCACCAAACCGGACCCACTTCCTGCCTCCTGGAGCATGTAACATACTCGGACTGTAATTGCCCTTGAGCTTGTCACTCTCCATTTTTCCTGCTCTCAGCCCCAGCCCCACACCCAGAACAGAATCCGGCATGTGATAAACTTGTGAAATTGACAGAGTCAATGGTGCCGCCTCTGCCTTCTTCCCTAGAGGATCCATAACCTAGCGACTGCTTTCACGTCTTTTATTTCAGGGAAAATTATTCTGCCCATTTCCCCTCAGGATTTGGGTCCATCTCTGAGGCCCCCTAAGGCCCTCTTCATTGGTAGTCACACATCGGCCATACAAGTAAGAAGCCCTCCTCTGAGGTCTGTCAGTGTTGCGATAAGTAGGACAAGGGTAGAGGACTTTTCAGGTGCAGCTGGAGGCTGGGGAGTGTGGACAGGGTCGAGCCCATCCTCAGTGCACCTGCACACAGGTGTGCAGATGGGCTCAGGAAGCAGCCGTAAAAAAGGTGAACCACTGAAGTGGAAAATGAACCCAAAGTACCTCGAAACTAACATTCAGGGTTGATTCTGTAGACATGAGCCCCTGATTTAGATACAAAAATTGTTGGAAAGCTAAGTCTGCTTGCAGCCGAAACGATCAGAATCAGAGAATGAATAGTGAAGGTGAACGGAGCCAATTCATGTCAGTTTAATCTTTTACAAGACAGACCTTGGGGCTTAAAACCTTCTCTTGGATTTTGCATGAAATCAGAAATACTCGGGCCTTTCATCTGATACCCAGTTTTACCTTTGAAATCCTTCTATAGGTCCTGGCAGCTCATGGATTGAAACCAATTGTTTTGAAACCAAAAGAGGTAAGGAGACGCGGCGAAAATGTGTCCATCCTAACGAGCCTTTATGCCCTCTTTTTAGCCTCGCTGTTTTCTCAGAATAAACAGTTTCCAAAGTTGCTGTCAGTTGGTCACTGAAAAAGGGCTCTGCCATAAGCAGTTAAAAGATTCGCAGAGTTCTGGTCGTGGCTCAGTGGAAATGAATCTGACTGGCATCCAGAAGGATGCAGGTTCAATCCCTGGCCTTGTTCAGTGGGTTAAGGATCGGGCATTGCCGTGAGCTGTAGGTTGCAGACCTACGTTAAGCTTGGATCCCACATTGCCAAGGCTGTGACATAGGCCAGCAGCTACAGCTCCGATCCGACCCCCACCCTGGGAACCTCCACATGCCGTGGGTGCGGCCTTAAAAAGACAAAAGAAAAAAAAAGATTCTTCATGCCACGAATGCTTAAGGGTTATCTTTATTTATTATTGTTTTAATGGCCACACCTGTGGCATCCGGATGTTCCTGGGCTAGAAATTGAATTGGAGCTGCAGCTGCCAGCCTATGCCACAACACCACCAGATCTAAGCCGCCTCAATGCCAGATCCTTAACTCACTGACCGAGGCCAGGATCAAACCTGCATCCTCATGGATACTAGTCAGGTCCTTAACCCACTGAGCCACAATGGGAACTCCTAAGGATTTTCTTAGGAGAACTTAAACTTCAAGTCGGGATCTTAAGGATCCCTAAGAGATGCTGTGAGCCAGCGTCCCTCAGGATGCTCTAAGCCAAGAGTCTTGGACCAGGAATTTTTCAAGGAGTCTTGTCTACAGGGATGAGAAGTTGAAGAAGAAATGCAGCATATTTAAGAACTAAAGATATATTATATGCAGCCTATACTGAAGCTCCACAGATGTCTTGAGGGTGGAGAAACTTACCAGCTACTCCATTTGTCCGACTGATACCAATGATGTCACCTTTAAGGGCGTTCGATCCTTGAGTTACTGCCCTGCCCTTTAGAAACCATGAATCAACGTCATTCAGCTGAGGAGCTAACTCGCCTCTTACGAAAGCAAAAGATACAAAGTCAACTTGCACGTATGCCTGTTGCAACCAACCTTGGGAAACCTCTCTCCCCTTCTCCAAAGGGTCTGGCGCTCATCAACGGGACCCAGATGATCACCTCTCTGGGCTGCGAAGCTGTGGAAAGAGCCAGTGCCATTGCTCGGCAGGCTGACATAGTGGCGGCCTTGACCCTGGAGGTGCTGAAGGGCACCACCAAAGCCTTCGATACCGGTCAGCCTGGTTCTTACGTTTGTTTGCTGTTCACTCAGACAAAGCTGGGGGCAGCGCGAGGAGGGGGGCGTGGGTCAAGGTCTTTGGACACAGAAAGGGCGGGGGTGGAGGAGAGGGAAGCAGAACATTCAAGTGCCTGGGTGTTCGAAGTACGGCGGCCGCTTCATCCCCGTTACACCACACGGGATCCTTGAAATAAGCACGTTTCCCAGACAGACGGTGACCCAGAATGTTAAGCGACCTGCCCCAGACCACCAGCTTGGACTCCTGTCCGCTGCATGTTGTCTTGGGAATCTCTTAGGATTTGGGAACCAGAGCAAGACTAGGCTTGGTCACCATTAGCAAAACAGGAGAGAAAAATGATAAAAAGCAATGGTTTAGCTAGAAAGCGACTTTGAAAGACTCTACTCTCATATGGAGGAGCGCAGAAAAACTGTCTAAAAAGGACTTTGTTGAATGAAGTCCCTATTGAATTCCCTCCCATCGTGAGAGCCTAAATCCTTTTAGGGGAGGCTCAGGGTCTTGCGCTGAATGCCCAGGGGGCTCAGGGCACAGCTTGCACTCAGATCATTAAAGCCGCAAGAATCAAGTCCACAAGGACCCTCTTGCTTTTGGGGTTGAGCTTCTGATCCTGCGTGGAGGTCAAGGACCCCTGGGCTTTTGAGGGGCCGCGGCAGCACAGGGGCCGGTCCACGCACGCGGAGGTAGGTGGTTATTCTCCGACACGAATTGCTCAGGCTGTTCCTCCGTCATCCATCCTAGACATCCACGCGGTCCGCCCTCACCGTGGGCAAGTCGAAGTCGCCTTTCGCTTTCGGTCCCTCTTGGACTCCGATCACCACCCGTCCGAGATAGCAGGTCTGGGCCTGCTTGTGTGAGTGAGCTTATGATTTTGTGTTTTGTCGAGAGAATCGCTCGCATGACCCCGACCTCCCCCTCTACCTCTTTCACAGAAAGTCACAGGTTCTGCGATCGGGTTCAGGATGCCTACACCCTGCGCTGCTGTCCTCAGGTAACCAAAATGAGCACGTTTCCATTCTTTCGCCCAGTCCGGGGCGGGGAGGGGGGGGGGGGTGCGGGGAGGGAAGGTGTTAGGACAGCATGTCATGGTCACTGTCAATCCCAGGTTCTTTCCTGCTTCTATTAAAAAGTGTGTATGTCACACCTCCACTTATCTGATTCTTATAGCTTCGCTTCTATATGGGGAGCTGCCTGTTTCCCTTGGAATTGCTCTGTGCAACCCCCTTGTACAGGAATCCAAAAGACAGCTTGCTGTTTTGCTCCAAACCAAATTTCAACAACCCCAGGAGTTCCCATCGTGGCGCAGCAGAAATGAATCTGACTAGGAACCATGAGGTCGTGGGTTCGATCCCTGGCCTCGCTCAGTAGGTTAAGGATCCAGTGTTGCCGTGAGCTGTGGGGTAGGTCGCAGACGCAGCTCAGATCCGATGTTGCTGTGGCTATGGTGTAGGCCAGCAGCTGTAGCTCCGATTCAACCCCTAGCCTGGGAACCTCCATATGCCACGGGTGTGGCCCTAAAAAGCCGAAGACAAAAAAAAAAAAAATTAAACAACCCTAACTTGAAAAACTTCTCAGTAATAGCAGTACCCTAGCCAGCTAATGGTGTTTTATTGGTTCTCCTTGTGACCTAGAACCAGAACCAGCCTGCCAGGGATGTGCCCGAGAAAACCCAGTCACAGCCCAAGGGCCTGTCCATGTTGTCTGCATTTCACAGGCAGACATAAACCATGATCTATGAACCTGTGAGGCTTCCCTTCAAATGCAAAACGCAGATGACCTGACTTGGCCATGAGGCAGCCTGTATTGCAGATTTTACAACTCATTTGCACGTGCAATTCATTGAATGAGGAACTCCCATGCATTTCAAGAGTGAAACAACATTTCAGGTTGTGCCAAGTTCCAGTCTATAGTATAATGAAGAGTCCTCCCTGGGCTGAATACCTTCATTGCTTTGTACTCAGTAGGTTTGGTTCTAACTCAGCCAGATTGAAAACGTCTATGGGGAGAGACTTGCCAAGTTAGCTCCACAGTTAAAGTAAATCTCAATTTAAATGTCCTTGCTATGTTTTTTGTTGTTGTTGTTGTTGTTTGTCTTTTTGCCATTTCTTGGGCCACTCCTGCGGCATATGGAGGCTCCCAGGCGAGGGATCTAATCGGAGCTGTAGCCACCGGCCTACACCACAGCCACAGCAACGAGGGATCCGAGCCATGTGTGTGACCTACACCACAGCTCACAGCAACGCCAGATCCTTAACCCACTGAGCGAGGCCAGGGATCGAACCCACAACCTCATGGTTCCAAGTCAGATTCGTTAACCACTGCGCCACGATGGGAACTCCGTCCTTGCTATTTCAATAAGAATATCAGACTATGCGACTGGCACTCTTATCAAGTGTCATGCACGTAGTGACTCGTTTGCTCTTGCCTTCCAGGTCCACGGTGTGGCGAATGACACGATAGCATTTGTAAAGCACATCATTACCACAGAAATTAACAGTGCCACGGATAATCCTGTATCTTTTCACTGTTTCCTAAGTTATAATATCGAATTCTAGCTGGTACTTTGAAGCCCTGCCAAAGGCATCGGTCTGGGTGGCCTCTCTGTCGCTCCATTTCATCCCTGGGCTCTGGGGCTGGACGGCTTGTTTCTAGATCTGAGCTGGTGAAGTGACTGACGCAGATCTGTGAGCCTAGCCTCAGGTTCAGAGTCTAACCGGCCGTGCCTCCAAAACTAACTGATGAAATTAAACGGGCTGCTTTCAGCATCGGCTGAAGGGTTTCATGAAGCTATTTGCCCAAAAACCCCCTGCTGGGGTTGCTGGTGGAAGCATGAAAACCTCTGTCGCAAGGGTGGTGACGGAGAGCCCAGACGATGGCATTTGTGTGACCCTCCCCGGGGCTGGAGACACCCTGGCACACTAAACAGAAGGCCTGTGCCTGGGGTGGGGTCCATGGGGAAGGGCGGGAGCTCAGTTATGGGCCTAAAAGGCTCACAGTTGTAGACACAGAAAAGGGGAGCCCCAAGCTTGACTGAGTTAAAGCCACACCTGCATCTCTAACGCTTGGCAAGTCAGGGCGTTTCTCACACAGAGTCAAGTTCCTAGTGAACAGGTAGTGAATATTATTTAGTCCAATAAGCAAAAGTTAGCTCTTTGGAAAGTCTGTTGGTGCCTTTGTGAGGGTGCTTGTTGGTTGAAGGGAAATGCATTACGGGCTGGAAAGATGATCCCTGGGAGACCTCGTGTTCAGGGAGTCCAAAGCTGACGCTGACTTAAATGCGGCTGCAGCGACCTCTTGGCCTCCGCTTGCTGGGAACGCTGGCCCAGGGTCACTAAGTGGAGTGTTTCAAAGGTTTCCCGGGATTGATTGTTCCAGACCGTTTGGTGGTTGTTCATCAGCAATGGCTTCCATTCGGCAGGTTCTCCTAGGGAGCACCCGCTCGCCGTGCCCACTGAAGAAGGGGGATGTGCTTTTAAACTGGTGTCCAGGTCTCTGTTCTTAGTTTCAGCTTCCAGACGTTTGGAGGCAGGTACTAACCTCCAGAGGAGCACCGCCAGGAGGCTTGAGCATCTCCAATCCCAAGAGAAACTGTCATTTCCGGCCTCCTGTTTCTTGCCTCTCCCCCCCCCCCCCACCCCCCCCACCCTTGGACGGACCTGATCACCTTTAAGGGTTTTGTGGCTTTTTTTGCTTTCATGTCCCTTTGTGTCAATACCTGCTTGTGGAAAGACTCTCCTACCCTCCACTCTCCATCAGTACATGGGCGGCAGCCTCGGTGTGAAAAATGAGCCACTGGGGAGAGCGCTGGGATACTTGATGGGATCAGCAAGTGTTTTGCAAAAGCCTTAACCTATTTTGAAAGATGGTCTTTGCCAGCAGGGGAGAGACTATTTCTGGAGGAAACTTCCATGGTGAATATCCAGCCAAAGTAAGCTTTTTAGAAAACTGCTCCTGACCCTGAAAACCTACCCCCAGTTCCTCTAGGCCAACGGAATTGAGATGCTCTTTCAGGCCCTGGACTATCTGGCCATTGGCATCCACGAGCTTGCTGCCATCAGTGAACGACGAATTGAAAGGCTCTGTAACCCCTCCCTCAGTGAGCTGCCTGCCTTCCTGGTGGCTGAAGGGGGTCTCAACTCTGGATTCATGATTGCCCACTGCACAGCCGCAGCCCTTGGTAAGAGCTCTGCCCTTTGCACAGAACGCAAGCCTGTCCGTCTAAGGACCTTTCCACTTTGCCTGAAAGTATCACATTTTGTCTTTGAATGAGACCTAACTCTGTCACCACCTCCATGTGCATCTGACCTCTCTCAATACACATGCAGCAGGTTTAGAGAAAAGCATGCAAAATAAAGCCTCAGCAGCATTATCCTGAAACATAACGATACACTGACGAAGTTGTAAATAAGGGGGTTTCTATGATCGCTGGGTAGAAAACAGTAAGTCATCACCCGGGAACTTCATCTTTGTAGATTTTCCCCAGAACTCAATTTAAAGACTATCAGAAGGCAAAAGACAGGCAGTTCCCATTGTGGCTCAGTGGTTAACGAATCCGACTAGGAACCATGAGATTGCAGGTTCGATCCCTGGCCTCGCTCCATGGGTTAAGGATGCGGCGTCGCCGTGAGCTGTGGTGTAGGTCACAGACGCAGCTCAGATCCCGAGTTGCTATGGCTGTGGTGTAGGCCGGTGGCTCCAGCTCCGATTGGACCCCTAGCCTGGGAACCTCCATATGCCGCAGGAGCAGCCCTAGAAAAGGCAAAAAGACAAAAAAAAAGAAGAAGGAGGAAAAAGGCAAAGATGTTTATAGCTGCTGTGAAACCTGAACTGACCCAAACCATTAAAGTGAACATGCATCCCCTGAGACAGGCCAGTCCCTAAAAACATCAGGATGTGGTTACAACCTGCAAAAATCCTTATCAGCAGCGGGATGTCCTCTATGAAATTTCACCTGTAAGGTAGCAGATTTCTGACTCGAGGCTCTAAGGGAAAGAGAAGTCACTTTGCAACAGGGCCAGGCACAAAGGAAGTGTGAAGGGCTTCGCTTACATTTATTCATTTGTCAACCAATACCAAGAGGCAGGTACTATTATGTCCTCCGTTTCGCAGGTAAATACTGAAAGATCCGAGAAGTTCAGGGACCTACCCAATGCTGCACAGCTAGGAAGAAGCTAAGCAGGATTCAGACCCAGGCATTTTGGCTCCCCCATCTGCGCTCTCACTTCAATTAACGAGGATCTCATGTTGATGACTCCTTTAATCCTAAACTGTGGCTACCAAAATTAATAGCCATGCAGGACCCCCAGTTACATGTGAATCATTTGATGACTCCTTTAATCCTAAACTGTGGCTACCAAAATTAATAGCCATGCAGGACCCCCAGTTACATGTGAATCATTTGGCACATTATTTGGTACTAAAAATTATTTGTTTTATATCTGCAATTCACATTGAACTGAGCCTCTGGTAGCTTCTTCTAGCAAACCTCCCCAAGAAGCAAGATATCAAGGTGGTTCAGCAAGATCATAGGCTCTGGCCGTTTTGAGGATTACGTGAATGAAGGCAGGAAAAGCCTTACAACCTCGCTGGGCACGCCGTGAACACTAAACAAATACCAGCTGCTATTACTGTTACTCTTCACCCCTTCCTCAGATGGGTCTCACACTAAGTCTCAACACAGCCAGCAAAGCGCCCCTGAGCGTATCTTCTGTCCAGTATCTTCTATTTGCTCACCTGCTTTCTAACTAAAATAGTCCTCTAACGGGCAGCATCTTCTCCCAATAACATGGGGTGGGGGGAGTGGAATTTTCAGAGGACATGGGGGACTCTCGGGTAGCCTGGTTTGACTGTGCTTAGCTGCCCCAGCTGCCTGGCAAGTTTGCTCAGCTTGGTTTCAGCAGAGTCAAACTGATGGTTTTCTTTTGGGGGCCACTTGTAAGTTACCTTTCGGAAAAAGCCCCACCAAACCAGGTGATCCATCCAGCAGGTTTAGGGGCCCAGAACTTGCAGTACTGAAGCCTGGAAGTTCTGAGCAAACCAGGTCGAATGAGTCACCATAATTTATACTAGGTGACCTCAGGATCCCTTAGCGCATGGAAACGAACTGAAACTTCACACCGAGATCAACAAAAGAGAGGAAAAAACTCCTCTGAGTTTGACCTTTCCTGGCTTCTGAAGCTGGGGAGAAAGAACTCTGTAATCTGCATATTTAAGGTCCTTGGTCCTCTGGCCACAAATATAGCCATCCCCTGGCAATTTGTTAAAACAACAGAGGTTCAGGCCCCCCCCCCCCCGCTGGAAACTCAGCCTTTGCACTTTCACAAGATGGAGTGATTCATTTGTGCAATAATGCTGGAGAGACCCCAATCTCAGCCAGCTCTAGGATTCCCCCCGCCTCCCCTAAACATCCTCGGAGTCATCACGCCCTTGCTTCCGCCTGTGTCATCACTGACCCGTCTGACCTGTCAGTGTCCTTGCTCAAGGTGTGTGGGTCCAGCCTCCATCCTCAAACGTCACACCTGATTCCCATCCCGCCTCCTCTGGTGACATAACCAAATTGTTCTGCAGTATCTGGGGGGGGGGGCCCATCACCCCTTTCCCCCTAGTCTCCCTGGCAAGCTAAATGCTTCCAGTGTTTTCACCGTGGCTCTCAGCGTTCCCATCTCGGTCTTAGCTCAGAACTCACTATGGTTTTAGTGTCCTTCTCATGTGGGGAAAACAAAAAACAAACAAAAACACCCTTCCTCTTCCCAAAGTAACGCTAGACTGTGTGCTGCGTGGCTAATGGCCAGGCGTGCCTCGAGAGGGTACCCCATGCCCAGGGGCCCTCTGGGAGCCGGTGTCATTTTGGCAGTTTTCCTCTTAGGAACGTGCTTCCCTTCTCTGGCCTCTTGCAGTTTCTGAGAACAAGGCTCTGTGCCACCCCTCGTCGGTGGACTCTCTCTCCACCAGCGCTGCTACGGAGGATCACGTCTCCATGGGAGGATGGGCAGCCAGGAAGGCGCTCAGGGTCGTCGAGCACGTGGAGCAGGGTAAGGCCAGCCTGGGCTGCAGGCTTCGCTGATACACTGCAGGCCAGTGGTCCTCAGAGGGGGGTCCCCGCCGGCAGCATCAGCATCACCTGGGGACTCAGACACGCTAGGAAAACCAGCAGAAATAATCTGCGTTTAATGAGCCCAGCAGGTGACGCTGATGCCCGCTGAAGATTAAGGACCTCACCTGCTGGCCATGCAGTTCATCAGCTGGCTTTTTTGTTTAATGAAAAATTTCAAACATATTCAGAAGTGGAGAGTTGAGTACCATGGACCCAAAGATACATCTCATTATGATTCAACACTTAATACATTTGCTTCATTTTTTTTTTTTGACTGTTCTCCAATTATTTCCCAGCAAATCGCTATCACCGTGTTTTCGTTCTGCCTCCTTTCTTAAATATAAACACTTTTGTATCCACCACCACGAGGCCATTATCACATCCAACAAAAACCATCAAGGAGTCTCGGTATCAGCAAGTAAATGCTGCACATTTCCCAGGTATCTCGAGGTCTTTACAGTGGGTTTGGACTCAGGAAGGAATCAAGTCAGGATTCATGACCCACATTTTAAGCCTCTTTTCATTTGCAACAGTCTACTTAAAAACAGGTCAGTGTTCTGACAGAAACGGACACTCCGGTCTTACCTGTTAGCTTCTGTGGGGTGGTGCTTTTAACTTCTCTCGCCCACTGTTTTCCTGCCTCGGACCTTCGCTGGAGGAGATTTAGAGCCAAGCTTTTCGGCAAAGATAGTTCGTAGGTGGAGCCAAGTTGGCCCCACCTGCTCCTGCCTCCTTAATCGGCGCTTGATTATGTTTTAAAGAGAAATGGCCTTCTCGAGGCATTGTTCTCTGCTAAATGTTTGCAATTTAGGGGAGGCAGCTGGCTGACAAAAGAATATCCATCTTGTAAGATAAATGCGAAAGAGGGGAGTATTCTTTTTTGGGAAACTGCTCTGTTGAGATAGAATTCATATACCATACAATTCAACCCACTGAGATGGTGCAGGGACGTCGGGTTTGGTAGCGTTGTGAATACACCCTGAGTTGGGAGTCCGTGCTGCAATCGACTTTAGAACATTTCATCATCTCAAAAAGAAACCTTGAACCCCTTCCCTTTCACTCTCTCCTTCTCTGTCCGGCCTGGTTGGGGTGGAAAGACATGCGTCACTTGAGCACAGTGGATGAAACAGTGGAATAAAATGTTCTTTCTCTCTGCCCTCTTGGAAATTAGTGTCTAACCAGAGAGAAGAACATTGAGCAGCAACGGGGCAACTCTTGGTAGCACCAAACAAAATCTGGACTAAAGCAGAGCGTTCCAGGAGGCTGTCGCTGCACCTGACCTAGTCAGAGGGAAGAGAAAAGGCATTTCCAAGGAGTATTTAAGATTATGGCTTAAACAACAAATAGAGCCATCTACCTGGGGGGAGCGGAGCAGTATGAGTTTTGTAAGGAAGGGGAGGGTGTGCACAAACTCAGTAGCTCTGGGATGTGTTGGGGGTGAAGATACAAGACATCCAAGCACAGATGCCCACCTTCGGGAAAGAACCGGGGAGTTCCCGTCGTGGCGCATTGGTTAACAAATCCGACTAGGAACCATGAGGTTGTGGGTTCAATCCTTGGCCTTGTTCAGTGGGTTAAGGATCCCGCATTGGATCCCGTGTTGCTGTGGCTGTGGTGTAGGCCTGCAGCTACAGCTCCAATTCTACCCCTAGCCTGGGAACCTCCATATATAGCCCTAGAAAAGACAGAAAGACAAAAAAAGAAGAAGCTGGGGGTGGGGGGGAAGAGCTGGGATGGATGAAGGTTGGTGCTCTGCGAGAAGGCAGCTGACCCCTGCAGGAGGTCAGGAGAGAAAACCAGGGACAGGCACTTTGCATTCAGGGGAAAAGAGCACCTGAAATGTAACAGCCCCTGGCGGAAGGACGGAAACCTTATCAAAGGGGCAGCTTTTTTTTTTTTCCCCGTATTTGTAAGTTCCCCAGGCCAGGGATCGAACCCACACCACAGCAGTGACAATGCTGGATCCTTAACCCACTGAGCCACCAGGGAGCTCCCCAGCTTAAGAAGCTCAGGGCATCAGAGATCTGGAGTAAGATCTGAAGCCCAAGAAACAAGCACAGACATCTCAAGGCCCAGGGGGTGGGAGGGGAGAGGGACGAGGATGCTAGGTCAGGAAAAGCAGTCTGTTCTTTTTTTTTTTTTTTGTCTTTTTAGGGCTGCATCTTGGGCACATGGAAGCTCCCAGGCCAGGAGTCGAATCAGAGCTGCAGATGCCAGCTTACACTGCAGCCACAACAACGCTGGCACCACAGCTCACGGCAACGCCGGATCCTTAACTCACTGAGCAAGGCCAGGGATTGAACTCAAGTCCTCATGGATACCAGCTGGGTCCATTACCGCTGAGCCACGACGGGAACTCCACAGTCTGTTCTTAGTGAAAGGAACACAGGTAGAAATTAGCCTCAGATGTCAATAAAACGAATGGCATCCATTTTTAAAACCTGGAGAACATTCCTGCAATATTTTGAAGTGGAACTGATACTCACTTGCTCAGGATGGTTTTAGTTCATATGAATCATACTCTGTTGAGGTGAAGAAAATATTCATGTGAAACCTGAAGGTATTTCCATGCCTCTTAGGATATTTTAAGTGTATTTCGTGTCTGGGGGAAGGTGGTTATTCGGCCACTGAACATCAGCTTATTTCGAAATAAATGAGAATCATAAAAATCCAGGTAAATCGAGGCACATGGCACCCTTTGCATTTGTAACAATGAAGTACATGGTTTTTAAATCCCAAGTGATGGCATGAGGGAGAAGTGATGGTTGTGGATAGCAACCAAGAGCCTTCAACAAAACGCTGCGGAGGTGGCGACCTAAGGGCTTCCTGACGTGTTGCACGTTTATCTTGCAAACTCACCCAAGAAGCTGCCTGTTATATGCAGGAGCAAAATCTGCCACTTTCCCTGCTCATGTTCTCCAACCAAGAGGCCGGGTTTGCGCCATACGGGTAGGGGAGGAAGTGGGAACCATCACCCAGTTCTGATCCCGAGTTCCGGCTCCGCAAAAGAAGTGTAAGCACTTAGTTCATGAGATGTTTGACTTCACCAAGTTCCCAGTTGCTTACATGTAAAGGGAGGGGACTGGCCTAGAAGGTATGACATTTCTTCCGGGTCCAGAATGGATTCAGTAGCTTTATCGTTTCTCCTTGTGACCTGGCTGTACTCAGCAGTTTGTAACATGCTTCCTAAATTTTAGGATAAAAAGTCAAATTGGGGGGGTGGGGTGTTGTTGTTCTTTTTTTGTTTTGCTGTTTTTTGTTGGTTGGTTTGTTTTTGGCCATGCCTTGGTGTGTGGAAGTGCCTGGGCCAAGGATTGAACTTGCATCACAGCAGCAATCCAAGCCACTGCAAGGATAATGTCAGATCTTTACCCCACTGCACGACAGGGGAACTCCTAGAAGTCGAGTGTTTTTAATACTTCCTTTCAGTTAACTGCTTTGAGCGGCCTGCTCAACTTTAAGCTTCTAAAGTATTTTCTTGGCAAATAATGGCATCCAAAGTGCTTTACTTTTGAATTATATTTCTGTAAAAAAAAAAATTCATTAAACTGTATCAAATACAGAGATTTGTAGATTTCATTACTCAGAAGTGGTTGCAAGGTATGATACATACCATAAGAGTTTGTAGCTAGGAAAAGACAGTGCCAAGATTGTCTTATCAAGAAACATAAAGCTGGCAAGATATCAAATTCTAGAATTTCAGTTTTGGTGGATTTGGGAGCCTTTGAAGGTCTGAAGCAGACATTAGAGAGTTAGTCTCAGGGTAACCAAAGACTCTTCTGCACATTCACTGGCTCCTTCAATCCTTTACTGCGCCAGGTAGTAGTATTTCAGGACCTAGGGAACAGCAAGACTGAAAACAAATTGAAATTTACACAAAGGTGGAAATAGGAAGCAGGTCATCCTTCTTGATCGGAAGGGGAAAGCTGAGACATTTACCTGAGAGCCTCCCCTTCTTACCATTAAAGATGCAGCCAAGGGGTTAGAAAAGCAGATTTGAAATGGTAACCAAATACCAGGGCAGTTTCATTCCGCCAATGGCCTGAGAACCAACCACCTGTTAGTTGGCAGGCGATGGCCATCAGCTCGCGAGGGGTCCGTGCTCCTGGAGCCTGAAGTCAGACTGTAACCAGCCACCTGCCTCCCTCCTTGTTTCAGTGCTGGCCATCGAGCTTCTTGCCGCCTGCCAGGGCATAGAGTTTCTGCGCCCCTTGAAAACCACCACTCCCCTGGAGAAGGTCTATGACCTGGTGCGCTCTGTCGTCAGGTAAAGTCACACAGGCCCCTGCAAAGTGACGCCCTTTCAAACCTGTGAACTCGGGCAGCGGTTAACGTTGGCTGATGGTTTGATGCGCTTTCTCTGTAGGCCCTGGATTAAAGACCGCTTCATGGCCCCGGACATCGAGGCGGCGCACAGGCTCCTCCTAGAGCAGAAGGTAAGCTGGCTCCTTGGCTTCTTTCTTAGTGTGAGGTTGTCGTGGGGAAGCAGAGAGGGCGTGGGGAGGGGGGAGAGATTGCCTTCTTTTGGTTCCTGGCTCTTCTCAAGAAGCTACTTGATAAGCTCCTGAGTGTCCCGTGTTGCACCCAAACATTGGCCATCGAAGGATCAGAAGCTGAAATGAATTCTAAATGGAATTTGGGGGCAAGTTTTCATGGGGAGAAAATAAGATGAATTCCACTTTCCTCCCCGCCAAAAAGATGCTCTTTTATTCAGTATTACTTTCTCTTCTGTAATACTGTCACCACCACCAGCGCCTGGTCTAATGACTGAGTGGGCCTGAAGAGAAAACACATCCCAGGTTCTTATACAAAAGGCACTGGGGTGTGTCCAGTGCACTGGTGTGTCCTGCCCACCACCGGGGGCGAGATATGGTTTCTTCTCTTCACCGCCTCTTTCCTCTGGCTGCACTGACAATGGACTCTCCTAATAGGGGCAGATGGCGAGCATGTGGACTCATTTTTAAAATATATTTTCGAGGAGGTCCTGGTGTGACTCAGTGGTAACAAACCCAACTAGTTTCCACGAGGGAGCACGCAGGTTCGATCCCTGGCCTCACTCAGTGGGTTAAGGATCCAGTGTTGCCATGAGCTGTGGTGTAGGTCGCAGACGTGGTTGGATCCCACGTTGCTGTGGCTGTGGTGTAGACTGGCAGCTACGGCTCAGATTCAAACCCCTAGCCTGAGAACCTTCATATGCCAAGGGAGCAGCCCTAAAAAGACCAAAAAAAAAAAATTAAAGTGCTTTAAGCCTTTTGTAGTAATGTGTAGGTATCATGCTCCCTAGATTTGCTTGATCTCCCCTGAAAGCGCTGCTCTGTTCTTGGGGCATGATTTTTTTTTTCTTTTGACCCTCACCCCTGTCATCCTAAGTATTCCCTGCACCCTTGAGGGGAAAGCCCTTACTTGCTGCCAACTTTGGTGCTAGGAGAGAGGGGTGAGATCAGCCTTTTTTGAAATTGAAACGTGATTGACATAGATCATTACATTAGCTTCAGGTGTACAACCTAATGATCTGATATTTATATGCTGTGAAATGGTCACCCCAGTTAGTGCAGTTAATATCCATCGCCATGCTTAGTTATGCTTTTTTTCTTGCACTAAGAACTTTTGAGATCTATTCTCTTAGCAACTTTCCAAATCTACAATATGCAGTATTATTAACATCATCACCCAGTGATGCATTGCAGCTCTGGGATTTATTTATTTTACAAGTGGAAGTTTGCACCCTCTGACTACCTTCACCTCCTTCTTCACTCACTCCCCTCACCCTCTGCCTCAGGCAACCACCAGTCTGTTCTCTGTGTCTATGAATCCTCATCTGAGATATTTGTCTTCCTCTGCTTGACGTACTTCACTTAACATGATGCCCTCAAGGTCCAACCGTGTTGTTGCAAATGGCAAGAGTCCCTTCTTTTTTATGGCTGACTAATATTCCACTGCATATATATGTGTGTGTATCTCACAATTTCTTTATCCATCTAGCCACTGATGGACACTGACATTGTTTCTGTGTCTTGGCCATTGCAGATAACACTGCAATGAACATAAGGGTACAGATATCTTTTCCAGAAGGTTCGCTTTTGAAAGAATATGTTTTCGAAGGTAATACAAAAAAAAATAGGGAATGCTCCTTCCACTGTCAGCAGCAATCAGAAAAGCAGCAGCTATACATCAAAAACTGGGCCTTCATGTGAGAAGATGTTATGCTGGAAAGAGAATAGGTTGGGGGGTGGAGGGAAACACTAAGCAAGGGTGAGAAGCAGTGCTGCCCCAACGGTCAAGTGCACGTGAATCTCTGGGGATCTTGCTAAAAGGCAGATGCGGAGTCGCTGGGCCTGCAGTGGGGCTGACATCCTGGCTCGTCCCAGGGGGACGCTGATGCTGCTGGTCCAGAGGCCACGCTCTGAGTAGCAAAGGTCCAAAGAACAGAGCACCTGTGTCCTGGAAACAGAGCAAGAGGAAATCCTCTTATCATTGAGGGCTTGCCTTAGAAAACACACAGGCCCGCCCCGGGGAAACTTTCCTTAATTCTATCCACACTGAATTCCTGAGGTTTTGTTTGTTCCCTGGCTTGTTTGGCTTTAGAAGAGTAAGCAGCTGAAACCCTTTGTGCTAACATTAGAAAAGTTTTGGACTTTGTGTTTTAAAAGGTGTTTTGAAAAGCAACCAAAGACCAGTTGACACAGGTCATGTGTCAAATGGCTTCTTATAAAAACAGAAGAAAAAAAAACCACACAAACAGCTGCTCTGTATCTAGTCAGGTAGAGATAATGCGACTTCAGATGAAGCCGATGTTTAATGGCTTGTGCAAACCAAGCTGTCATCACTTTGTTTTGTGCTTGCATCTCAGGTTTGGGAAGTGGCTGCACCATACATTGAGAAATACAGAATGGAGCATATTCCAGAATCAAGACCTGTCTCTCCAACAGCATTTTCACTGGAATTTCTGCACAAGAAGTCCCCCAAAATCCCAGAGTCCGAGGATCTTTAATGCGTTCCGCCGTGGCTTAGCACATCTGATGGTACTTAGTTTCAAAGCAAGCAAACAGTATCTTGCTGAAGAAGAGACCTGAGGACTTTCTAGTGGATCAATCTATTCTATAGTCCAGGTCCTCTAATACCTGCTCTAGTTAGGCTGGTGACAGTATTACATTTACTAAATCTAGTCCCGGGTTCTTGTTGAGCTGGTTAGAGACACCCCTGGTGTTTTCAGACGATAGGAGTTTTCTTGTTTCTTCACCATATCAAAAGGCCACTCACTCTTAAGGGTGAGAAGAGCAACCACCACTGCATGGTTCTTTAATTCTTTTTTTTTTTTTGTCTTTTTGTCTTTTTGCCTTTTTGCCTTTTGAGGGCCGCTCCCGCAGCACATGGAGGTTTCCAGGCCAGGGGTCCAATCGGAGCTATAGCTATTGGCCTACGCCTGAGCCACAGCAACACCAGATCCTTAACCCACTGAGTAAGGCCAGGGATCGAACCCGCAACCTCATGGTTCCTAGTCGGATTCATCAGCCACCGAGCCACGACAGGAACTCCAGGTTCTTTAATTCTTAACATCAGATGAACTCAAATCTAGACGGCATTCTTTTCCAAAAACATTGTACTTTCGTCAATCTTTTTGGGTTTTTTTTTGTTTTTGCTTGACAAGCTCTCCACTAGTTAACTTTGACTGACTGACCCATGCCAAGATGTGACAAATGTTCCTTACTGTGTCTTCATAAACAATCCTTTTTAGGTCATGATTTGGAAGCCTTTCTTTCTTTATTAATTGAACCCTAGTGAAGAATAATCAAGGGAGTTCCTGTTGTGGCTCAGGAGGAACAAGCCCGACTAGTATCCATGAGGATGTGGGTTTGATCCCTGGCCTTGCTTAGTGGGTTAAGGATCCTGTGTTGCCATGAACAGTGGTGTAGGTGGCAGACGAGGCTGTGTTGCTGTGGCTGTGGTGTAGGCCAGTAGCTGCAGCTGATTTGACTCCTAGCCTGGGAACTTCCATATGCTGTGGGTTCAGCCCTAAAATGAGAAAAAAAAAAAAAAATTGGTCAATAGGTCAATAGGAGACGTTTGCATAAAGGAGTGAAGGAATGAATATAAAGATTGCTATTGGAGTGGCTCTTATCAAAATGTGCATTTCATATTTATCAAATGTCACTACAAATATCAAAAAAAGAATTCAGGCGCTTGAACTGGAGTGGGGGGTTCATGTTACCACTGCCTTCCTATGTGTTAGGAAGCTATTCACATTCTTATAACCCTGCCTTGAGGAGGCCCCTCATTTCACTGGTTGGGGGTCTGGTGTGCAGAGGTCAGGCAGCCCCTCCCTGGGGCGGTAATCATGCCAACAAGGCCCTAATGACAAAGGGCAGATGGGGCCCTAGGACGTTACCCAACCTGTTCCCTCCCCGCCAAAGAAGATAAAGAAGCTCCCGGAAAGGCTTAAGTGGAATTGCCTGGATGAAGGGTGAGTCATGTGACTTCCTGGCTTCCTAAGGCTGTGCCTTTGCACACACCAGTGCAAACAGGAGCAAGGCACTCCACGGGCAGGAGCCTGCAGCCATGGCTCTAACCACTGCGGCTGGTCAAGAAAAGGACACACATGCTTGCCCACTTGCCCAGGCACAGCCTAACATGGGTCCAGCATGTATTTCACAATAGAGTCTTCTGTTTTTCTAAGAGTTTTATGGTGTCATGACTTTTTTTGGGGGGGGGGGGGTCTTTTTTTTTTTTAGGACCACACCCGCAGCATATGGAGGTTCCCAGGCTAGGGGTCGAATCGGAGCTACAGCTGCCAGCCTACACCACAGCCACAGCAATTCAGGATCCAAGCCATGTCTGTGACCTACACCACAGTTCACGGCAACGCTGGATCTTTAACCCACTGAGCAAGGCCAGGGATTGAACCTGCATCCTCATGGACTCTAGTTAACCCACTGAGCCACAGTGGGAACTCTGAGAAAGGCTATCCTAACTGTAGTTAATTACATTTCTAAACTATTTCATCAGTGAATGTTAACACTGTAGAAAATGCCTTTAGGAACTAGGATTGACTCACATGCTTTGTCTCTCTTTCCCACTGAGGAGCAGCAAGAGTTAGAGGATCCCGACTTCTGCCCGGTGAGCTCACCTGGGCTTCTTCACCTGCCGCCTCAGGGCAGCCAGAGAGCAAACCCCAAACCACAAGCATCCACTGTGCCACATTTGCTAAAGGCCTGTTGGCCAAAGCAACTCACAAGTCAAGCCGAAGCCAGTTTGGGAGAGGAACACAGGGGCGTGTGATTTGGGGGCTCTTATTGTCAGGACGTGCCATGTGCATAAAATTCCATACATCACCTGAACCATTCCAAAGAAGCTACTTGTCATTACCTGTGTCTCATTTCTAAATCGGGCCACTGAATTATTCTCTCTTCATTAAACCTTCTAATTGTCGCATGCATTGCAGAACCGTTTTGCACTTGGGGGATCATGTGGGCTGAATGTCTTAATTTATTTAATGTAAACACTGAAATTATACCAAAAAACAAAACCAAATAAGAGCTAGAGGAAACACATAAGGTGCAGGCTTGGTGCAGGGGCAGCTGCAGGAGCAGGCCTGGTTCATCTCGAAGGTGTCCTGTTCCCTTTCCTGGGCGATTAGTCCAAGAGACAGCAGAGGTTGCCAGTGAGACAGAGAATTTGATGGGAGGCTTCAAGAAAATGCTTTCTCTCGGAGCACCTATCATAACTCAGTGGAAATGAATCTGACTAGCATCCATGAGGACTCGGGTTCGATCCCTGGCCTGGCTCAGTGGGTTAAGGATCCGGTGTTGCCATGAGCTGCGGTGTAGGTGGCAGACTCGGCTTGGATGCCGCATTGCTATGGCTGTGGCTGTGGGGTAGGCTGGCAGCTGCCGCTCCAATCGGTCCCTTAGCCTGGGAACCTCCATATGCCATGGGTGCAGCCCTAAAAAGACAAAAGAGTAGTTCCCGTCGTGGCGCAGTGGTTAGCGAATCCGACTAGGAACCATGAGGTTGCGGGTTCGGTCCCTGCCCTTGCTCAGTGGGTTAAGGATCCGGCGTTGTCGTGAGCTGTGGTGTAGGTTGCAGACGCGGCTCGGATCCTGCGTTGCTGTGGCTCTGGCGTAGGCCGGTGGCTACAGCTCCGATTGGACCCCTAGCCTGGGAACCTCCATATGCCGCGGGAGCGGCCCAAGAAATAGTAACAACAACAACAACAACCAAAAAAAAAAAAAAAAAAGAACTGAAATTTGTTTGCTTGGTTTTGGCCATGCTCGCATCATGCAGAAATTCCTGGGCTGGGGATCCAACCTGAGCCACAGCAGCAACACCACCAGATCCTTAAGCCACTGAGCTACCAGGGAACTCCAAGAACTAAAATTTGAAAAGTAGAAACAAAATAGGAATTTTTTTTTTGTCTTTTGTCTTTTTAGGGCCGCACCTGCGGCACATGGATGTTCCCAGGCTAAGAGTCGAATCAGAGCTATAGCTGTCAACCTACACCAGAGCCACAGAAATGCGGAATCCAAGCCACGTCCAAGACCTACACCACAGCTCATGGCAACGCTGGATCCTTAACCCACTGAACGAGGCCAGAGATCGAACCTGCGTCCTCGTGGATACTAGTCAGATTGGTTTCTGCTGAGCCACAGTGGGCACGCCCTAAATGAGACTTTTATGCTGTGTCAACCTATTGGCCGATCTGCTTTTCCCCACAAAGGCATGTCTGTGATATGCCGTCATTTTATTCATCTTTGGAATATTTGCAATGATTCCCTGTGAAGGGGTTGCATGTTTTGAGATTATCCTCACAAATGGTTTACTTGTTTATAGGTCCGGGTGCACATGTTAAGACAAGTGAATCCCTTGAGTTTTTCAAGTGGGTTAACAAAACACTGAAACATATTTAAGTAACACCATCCTGGTAAACCGCGAAGGTATTCCAACTTGCAATGTAACTATGGACTTTCTATATAGTCAAAGAGTCTGCTCTTTCTTTACAGACCTATTGTTTTTTATAGACGACTTTTCCTTTAACTATAACATATTCGATTAATTCATGATGGCCTCCAAACTGGTAAATCAAATGCTCCCATCTAGAAAGAAATCAAACATGACTTTAATGCATACACGTCCAAACGATTCATTTGTCAACAACTATTACTTTCAAAATACATTCTCTGAAAATGTCTCTGCACTTAGTCATTCATACGTGGGCTTTTTAAAACGGCAGAGCAAGATGATCATTAGTCTATGTGCTAAATCAAATAGCGTTTACCGATATGATTAAAGTATTTGATCTCAAAATCTTTGATTCAATGAAGTGACGCGCAAATGGTCACATCAGCATTACTTTCAATAGGGACAGTGGCTTATGACCCTGGAGAGCAGAGCTATGGAAGCTCTCCCTTCAGCTGAACACAGTGTCCAAGGGCTGGGAGAGGCTTGCGAGGGTCCAGACCCCATAGGATTCACAACTGGAAGATTTAGAATGACAAGACTCAAAGTGTTGCGTCAGAGGCCCAGGAGGCAGCCGCACACAGTGGGTGACTCATACAAAACCAGGTGCAGGAAAACTGACGCAAGGCCTTTGGGACCCAGGAGGAATGAGAAGTCAGACAGGCAAAGACTCAGAACCAGGGTGACGAGCCAGAGGGGGGACCTGCGTGGCCCAGGGCAAGCAGAAAAGGTCAGAATCCGAGAAGAAAAACAAAACCACATGCCAGAGGGCACACTCCGAAGTCCAGGTAAACAGAGCAGAAACCTGGAGATCCGTGAACGACAGAAGACGGACGGAGAGACCAGAAAAGCTGGTCACCTTCCGGGTGACTTTGCTCGGAAAGGGGCGACACTAGCTGTGTCACAGAACCCCTTGGTTGTGCAGCAGAAACCATCACAACGTTGTCACTCAATGTGCTGCAACCAAACTTTACAAAATGGGGGAGGGGGAGAAAGGGGTGACACTGAGAAGCCGGGGCAGCTTCTGTGCTTACACAGAGCCCGACACGACGAAGCAGGGGAGAGTGGGTAAAGCCGGGGTCCGTATCACGGGGGGCACACAGCGCAATGGCTCAGCGGGGAGAACACGCACCTGGATGAATTAATGATGATGAGATCGCCCTGTTTGCCAATTTCCAAAGATCCGTGAGTGTGAGACTTTCCCAGGGCATAGGCGGCATTGATGGTGGCCGCGGCCAGGGCCTCAGGCATGGACATTCTCATGTTCACACAGGCCAGATGCATGACCATGGGCTGCGAAGGGGAGAGAAGAGCATTGGAGACCAGTGGCAAAATGCCAGCTGCCACCTAGGACGTTTCTCAACACAGCACAACAAATAATGATAATTAAACATTTAAGTGGAACCGGCTGAATTAGTAATGACTAAATTTTCCCGTAAAGATTCTTATGCCTTGGAAAAGATTTATTATAGATGGTACTTACCCTCCCACCCCCATATGTATTTAATTTTTATTTGCACCTTGTTCACTTTCACACTTAATTGCTAAAACTTACTAAAAAAAACTTCTTTGAGTTTACGCAATTCTGAGAGGGGAAAGAGGTTACTGCAGAACCACAATGTCCCAGGCTGCCTCGAAGAATCACAGAACCTTCTTTCTCTAAGGCTGGAGGCATTCGAGTGGCATAGAAATGGCTAATTAGGAGTCCCCGTTGTGGCTCAGCAGGAACAAACGCGACTAGTATCCGTGAGGATGTGGGTTCAATCCCTGGCCTTGCTCAGTGGGTTAAGGATCTGGCATTGCCATGAGCTGTGGTGTAGGCTGCAGACACAGCTCGGATCCTGCATTGCTGTGGCTGTGGCATAGGCCGGCAGCTACAGCTCCGATTCGACCCCTAGCCTGGGAACCTCCATATGCCACAGGGGCAGCCCTAAGAAGACAGAAAATAAAAAGAAAAAATATTTTTAAAACAGAAATAGCCAATTATACTGGTGTCTATACTTTTCTTCTTGTTGGACAGGAAAATATTTTTGGATCTTTAATACATTTTAAAAGTGAGTGAAATCTTTTTACATTATACGCTTGGTAGAAGTTTCGTCGTCTGCTCCGAAAGGCACATTAAAAATAATTACCATTGAAAAACAATATGCATTAGGGTTGAAATCGCTGCCCAGAGCGACTATTACCCCTTCGTCTAACATCTTCCTGGCTCGAGGCTGCTTCAGTCTAGGGAAAGGGAAAAAAAACCATGTCAGTCTCTAAAAGTGGAGCGTTGGCAGAGTAGAAGTGCAGAATGGAAGCAGACTGAAGCTAGCCATGCCCTTTGGGTTCTGGAAGAAGAAACAGAAACTCAAGGTTAAGTGATTAGCGGTGGAGTCAGTCAAAACCCCAGGACTCCTGATTTTTAGCATCCTGCTTTTGACATCACTGGGCTACGATTAACTTCTTTAATCTGGAATTATCACGACCATCTTAAAATATATTCAGAGATTCTTACAAAGGAAGAAAAAGACAACATAACACTATTTTCAACTGTAGTAAACGGTTTTCTCCTCCCAAGTATAACCAAACAATGAGGTTTACACAATGCATTGTAGATTAACTTCCATCCTAAAACCATCCCTCAAGTGAAAACCACGTGCCAGGCACGAGAACCTCAGTCATCCTTGAGGCATCTCTCACAGTCACATCCGACCCATCAGAAAATCTTGTCAGCTCCATCTTAAAACCATATCCAGAATCCGGCGCATTTTCCTACCCCTCCGCCAACTCACCATCATCTCTTGCCGGGACATCTGTGAAATCATCCTAACTGGCTTTGCTGCTTCTGCCCTCCAGCCCCCTCAAATACGTTCTCTAGCTAGCAGCCAGAGGCATCCCTTAGAAAAATCAGTTAGATCATGTCTCTGTGCTTTTACCAACACTCAGCGGCTTCCCCGGGGCTTTCTGTCTGCACCATGAACTTGGCCTTTCAAGAGCTGTGCCTCCTTCTGGCCTCATCTCCTGCCTCTCCTCCTTGCTCAAGCCTCTCTGGCCTCAATCTTGTTCCTTAAATGCACAGGATGCATTTCTACCACTGCCGGTGATTTTTTGTTCTAGGGGGCTGTTCTGTGCACTGTAGGACGTCGAGCAGCCTCCTCGGCCTCTACCCACTAGATGAGAGCAGCACCCCTTGTTGTGACAACCAAGAATGTCTTCGGATATTGTCAAACACACCCTGAGGCACTGTCCTAAGGCCATAACTGCAGTCACATCCCCCACTCCAAACAAAACCATGTACCCCAACCACACAGAAGGCATCCGGTCCTAAGAGGAAATAGGAGTTCCCATCCTGGTTCAGTGGTAATGAACCCAATCAGGATCCATGAGGATGTGGGTTTGATCCCTGGCCTTGCTCAGTGGGTCAGGGATCCAGTGCTGCTGTGAGCTGTGGTGTAGGTCGCAAATGGGCTCGGAACCTGCAATGCTGTGGCTGTGGTGCAGGCTGGCAGCTGGGGCTCCCATTCGACCTCTAGCCTGGGAATTTCCATATGCTGCAGGTGTGGCCCTAAAAGGCAAAAAAAATAAAAAATAAAATAAAGAAAAACAGAAAAAAGAGGAAATAAACTGCCTCCTAACTGCTGGCCCTTCTAACCACAAACTTGATGGTGGTCACGGAAGTGGTCCAATGAGTCAGGAGACCTGAGGTCTCACGGTTGGTAGCACTGGGGCAATGGCAGCCATAAACATCGGGCCACGTGGACGTGATCCACGAAGGGCACACAGCAAAATCCCTGGGGAGATGCCACAAACTCTCCTTAGACCTCTCCTCTTTCTTCCCATGCCCGTGGTTTATGAGAATTATAGTTCGCACCTGCATCCTCTTAGAAAGTAGCTCATTCAAATTCGGAATGCTGTGAAATATCCCGAGCAGCTTACGCCTAGTTTTAAAGTGTACCACTGTTTTCTAATTATAAAAGCAATACACATGGATTTTTTCAGTTGGAAAATTCCAAAAACAAAGAAGAAAGAAAAAGAAAATCTGGGAGTTCCCGTTGTGGCGCAGTGGTTAACGAATCCGACTAGGAACCATGAGGTTGCGGGTTCGGTCCCTGCCCTTGCTCAGTGGGTTGGGGATCTGGCGTTGCCATGAGCTGTGGTGTAGGTTGCAGATGCGGCTCGGATCCCGCGTTGCTGTGTCTCTGGCGTAGGCCAGAGGCGACAGCTCCGATTCGACCCCTAGCCTGGGAACCTCCATATGCCGTGGGAGCGGCCCAAGAAATAGCAACAACAACAACAACAACCAAAAAAAAAAAAGACAAAAAAAAAGAAAAAGAAAATCCACTCGCCCCGATAATCCCATCCCTCAGACACAAGTTGGGTCTAAGCTCTTCCCTCGGGGTAAGTCATGGGAAACATCACCCTAGAAGAGGCATCTCTCAGGAGCTGGGTGTTCGGGAGCTGCAGGTTGAAGGGCTGTAAGGGTGATGAAGTAACACGGGGGCGTCTCGGGAGTCTGGGTCTTCACAGCTCGTAATCGCAGCTCTTGCATGAGGGTGAGAAGCAAGCTCACCTCAGCATGTAGGCAGTGGTGGGCAGGAGGACGGCAGCGCATCGGGCTGTTGCCATGGCAGCGATGCCCTCATCACTCACTTCTTCAAGGTGACTGACTGCCTGCGCTCCCAGTTCCGCCCCGAGCTGAGCAGAATGGGGAGAGAGAGAGGTTTCACCCACAGCAACAACAAATCAATAAAGGACCATCAAGCGGCTCTTCCTGCAAAAACAAACAGCACCCTATTGTTCAGCTTTCTCGCCGACTACCTGTCATAAGCAGAAGCCCCAGATGGGTAAAGTGCACATCCATCTGAAAATTAGCCAGCATGCTACTTGAAAAACCATTCTTACACACACATGCTTACTCGTGTCTTCAAACATTTGCTAAAACGGAACATTTAATGAATCGTATGAATTAGAATAGAACATGTAATACTGGTAGGAAAATCTGATTATTACAGCATCATAAAAGCACAAGAAAGGTATCTGGAGTGCAACTGCCCTCAGTGAAAGCACATGAGTGAAGGAAGCAAACTTGAGAACTGTGGAGTCATTTGTACAATGTGAGATGATCTTCTTGAACTTGGCTTTTCTCCAGATGAAGTTTGGGCTGGATCGTTCCACGAGAACCAAGAAGAGGTAAGGCTCTCATAAGAAGGCAAAGTGGAAACATGCATTAAAGGAGACTTCTCAACCTGACAACTTTTCACACCACACACACACACACACACACACACACACATGTGCACATGCACACACAGTACCCCAGGCTGAAAGGTGACTGATACTTGACATTACACTGCAGCCCCAGGAGGCTGCGATGCCCCCAGCAGGGCAGGGAGGAGACCCCCTCATCAGCAGCTGGCTCCCGTGGAGGAGCATTTAGTTGGGGGGGCCGGGGGGGGTGCTCTGAGGACAGGGCAGACGATGTGCCCCAGGGAGCGTTCCTTTCTGATCTCGGAATCCTCCTCACTCTTCCAAACTTGATTAGCTCACGCTGGGTGTGGACCTCTATGGAGTCAATGCACCAGCCACTCCCTACAGCCCAAAGTGTCTTTTGACCAACCCGTTCACATTCATCCCGCAAACTTCCAACAAACATGTACTTTCTAAAACCATCTGTATGCCAGGCGCTGTGCTAGCCCCCCGGGGGGGTGGGCTGAGTAAGAAGACGCGGGTGCCGTGCTCAGCGCAGGTGCAGGCCAGTAGGGATCACAGGGCGATTTTAATAACGTGGGCCAAGGACAAGGAGGGGCTGTAACCCTCTCTTGGAGAGGTCTGGGGAGGGTCTCAGAGAAGGGGTCGCTAGGATGAAACGTGCAGGGGAGGTAGAACCAGCCGCAGGGGAGTGTTCAGATTAGAGGAGCAACAGGTAAGAGCCACGGAAGCCTAGGTCACGAAAAGCCGTTTCCTGTGGCTGGTTTATGGTGCAGGAGGTGGAGCAGGTGAAACCGTGGGCAGCCAAGAGAGAGGCAAACAAAGAGGCCGGCAAGGACTAGATCCTGGTCCAGAGTTGAGAATTCGTCCGAAGGGCAATGGTAAGGCTTTCAGTGGTTTTCAGCCACGGAGAGGGGGGGAAGGGATGCACGGCCGGATCGGGGTCAAGGAACAGGTTGGAATGGAGGCGAGGAGGAGACGCGATGCCGGAACCCTGGTCAGAGCCGACAGTGGTTTGGGCGAGGCAGGGCGGTGGAGGGGAGCCAGAGACACTGAAGAGGAGAAGCGGGAGGAGTTCCCGGTCGGGTGAAATGTGGTAAGGGAGGGGGAGGGGAGAGGCAGAACCATGTCCAGGGTTTGACGGAGGCAATAGGCAGTGGCGGCACATGCTGGGGTGGGAGACCCAGGACAAGCATTGGAGGTGATCCTAAGAGATCATGCTGGGGAGTGCCCATCGTGGCTCAGGGGAAGCGAATCTGACTAGCATCCATGAGGACACAGACTCAATCCCTGGCCTTGCTCAGTGGGTTAAGGATCCGGCAGTGCCGTGAGCTGTGGTGTAGGTCACAGACGCAGCTCGGATCTTGTGTTGCTGTGGCTGTGACATTGGCCAGCAGCTCTAGCTCTGATTCGACCCCTAGCCTGGGAACGTCCATATGCCACGGGTGTGGCTCTAAAAAGACCAAAAAGAAAAAAAAGAGAGACTTCATACTGCTGAACACGGGGCAGTGAAGACACAGGTGCAGCATCTACATTTGCTCATATGCCCCAAAGGCAGTTGCTTGTTCAGCTCCAAGGCTTAAAGGAAAGACAGCTAGACCCATAGCTGCAGGTATTTCGTGCCTCTTACTCACTGCAGAACCCTCAGTGCCAAAAACAGGGCCTGGCACAGAGCAGACATGCCAATATTTGCAGAAAGCAGGAATAAATACATCTGGGAGAGACGTATAGATTTAAAAATCACCTTGGGGCTATCAATGGTGTGCTCCACTAGAATTCATCTGGATGCTTCCAGATTCTAGAAGGTGCACGTGCAATTAATCGACTGTGCCAGGGTGGCTTTGCGTGCCAATCCCAACAGGCTGCGAATTCAGGACATGAGATCACAAAGGTTCTCCTTCTGCTAGGGTCAACAGGAGGAGATGATAAAAGTAGGTGATCGGCAAAAAGTCAGGGACCCCAAGGCTTAACGGGACCAACCCGCACACCGTGCAAACACATCTCCTCACTCTCTGTCTTTTCCGAAGGCCACTCCTTCCTCGGAACGAACTCGAGTTTCCAGAGCAGGAGCCCAAGGTCAACCGTACCTCGGCCGCCTTCATTGGGTGGAGCTCGTCCCCGTGAAAGTTAATCTGCAGCCCCGTGTCTTTCCCACTTTGCAGGATCCTTCTGGTGGCCTCGAGATCGAAGACCCCTTTCTCACAGAACACATCTATGTTGTCAACGCGTATTTCTCCGTCTCTCCCAAGTTCCTGCAGCTTTGGGAGGTGGCTGTGGATGATGTCATCAGCAGCTTCAGGAGCAGTTTTTCCTCTGAGGGGAGAAGAGGCGATTACCACGGGGCAAGTTTAAAAAAACCGATGGGAGAAAGGGGTTTCTGGCACTCCGAGAACCTGAGAAACTGAAGGTAAATGATCCGAAGCCTCAGAGAGCTAAAGAAAGACTCAAAGTTACAACTCAGGATGCTTAGCAATTAATTGGCACAGACCTAGACAGCAGAGGTACTGATAAGACTTCCAGACACATGGACCCTAAGTTCAGAAACCCAGATGTCTCACCCACGCAGGCTGTCTTTGGGAACGCCAGCAAGGCCACGTGGCTGAAAAACTGAATCTTCTTGTCAAGGACACTTAGAGGACATCCCGGATGCTTCCCTAACAACGCGACTGTGGGCCCCTTACCAAGGCCCCAGCCATCACCCTGACTTTTTCTTCTTCCACAGTTTCTAGAAGCATCTGCCTGAGCCGTTCTGTCTCACCATTTGGGGACATGGCAGGAGAGGAGAGCAGGAGGCCCTGAAATTCTAAGATTTGGGGGTAGTTATATATGAGAAAGGGCTGGGCTCTCATGTCAGAGAGACACAGCGCTGCCATTTCCTGCCTGTATAACTTTGTTTTTTTTGTTTTTTTGTTTTTTGTCTTTTGACTTTTTGTTGTTGTTGTTGTTGTTGCTATTTCTTGGGCCGCTCCCGCGGCATATGGAGGTTCCCAGGCTAGGGGTTGAGTCGGAGCTGTAGCCACCGGCCTACGCCAGAGCCACAGCAACGCGGGATCCGAGCCGCGTCTGCAACCTACACCACAGCTCACGGCAACGACGCATCGTTAACCCACTGAGCAAGGGCAGGGACTGAACCCGCAACCTCATGGTTCCTAGTCTAATTCGTTAACCACTGAGCCACGATGGGAACTCCCTGCCTGTATAACTTTGGACCCATGATATAGATGTCATCTGGCCTCCTCTGGGCCTCAGGCTTTACCATCGGGGGTCAAGATCAGACCTCAGAGGCTAACTGGCACGTGGAGAAAATGTCTGTAAATTTCAGCCTGGTGTTTGTCACACAGAGAAGGCTCTCACTCGGCAAAAACCATCCCGGCAGGTAGACAGAGGCAGACTCTGAGGAGACAGTACTTAATACATGTTGCTTCTAATTTTCAATCATATAGAATAAGGGTGTTGTACAGCTGATTTACAGATGAGCAATTCATAGTCAGAGAAGTTAGATTATGTTCCCAAATCGCCCAGCTGAAAGTAGCGAAGCTAGATTTAAACCTAGGTTTGGTGTCCCTCCAAAGCCTGAGACTTTTCCACCATGTCACAATGCCTTTCCTACTGAAAAAAAAAAACAAAACAAGACAAAAAAAAACAGACGTCAGAGACAGGCTATCCCTAAAGTCTTAGGGCAGTTTCAGCTCTTAATAATTTCAGAAGTATAACTGCTAAAAACATACAACACCTATCATTGGAAATATTAATTCTGTTTATTTTCTACTTAATTAGATTTGTAAATGTTTCATAAAAATTTTCAATGTTCATTTTTTTAGTTCCTCTGATTGAAGATGTCAAACAGAATATTAACGTTAAAGTTTGATTTTTCGAAGTTCACAAAACAATGTGAAAAATTTTAAATGATTAATCTTTAAAGGATGTAATTATTCATGTCTTCATATAATTTATTGACTGATTTTACTATTTAAATCACTGAACCATTTTTGTAAGCCTGCAGCATATGTCATCTAGGCCATCACAACCTGAAACTGCACTAAGGGGAATTCCTGCTGTGGCTCAGTGAGTTAAGAACCCAACTTGCATCCATGAGTACGTGGGTTTGATCCCTGAGCTCGCTCAGTGGGTTAAGGAAGGATCCAGCGTTGCCACAGGCTGCAGTGTAGGTCACAGATGCAGCTAAGATCCCATTTTGCCATAGCTGCAGCACAGGTAAGTAGTTGCAGTTCCAATCTGACCCCTAGCCTGGGAACTTCCATATGCCACAGGTGTGGCCCTAAAAAGAAAAAAAGAAAGGAAAAAAAAAAAAAAACCCTGCATTAACAGAGTTCTCCTGTGCTTCATTGGGTGAAGGATCTGGCATTGTCACTGCTGTGGCACAGGTTCCATCCCCAGCCCAGGAACTTCTGCAAGCCATGGGTGTAACAAAAAAAATTAAAAATTTTAAAAATTAAAAAAACTGCACTAAGACTTTGGAGCCACCTTGTGCATTTTCAAGTCCTGGATTTTCTTTTGGATCTTTTGGTTCTGGAACTGTGGGCCTTGGGATCTAGTAAGCTAGGACAGATAAGATGCAGATACAGAAGGGGACAGAATTGTCTACAGCAAATCCATATAGCAAGAACTTTTTAGATAAAGAGGAAAGCTGGGGAAAAAAAAAAAAAAACCTTTACAACAATAAAACAAAAATGTCTGCTGCTAAATAAGCAAACAGATGAACAAAAATAAAAACCTCTGTGTATCATCTTGACCCAGGGGGCGTTACTCAATCTCTAAAATGCCTTTATACTCTGTCATGGCAAACAATTTCAATTAATATCTATCATTTTACTGGACCTATCAGGGAATTTCTTTTTGTTAACTAAAAGAGTTTTGAGCATCTCTTCTTCCTCCGACATTTAAGGGACTTGCAGGCGGATGGGTGTGCTGGGCACCTGCTGCATCTGGTGGGGTCCACCTTCCCAGAACCACGCGCATAAGATGACTGACTGTGAGAACCCGGACATCTTTCTAAAGGCTCTTCTGGTCTCACCGCAAGAGCCAAAGGGCTGGTGCACCTTCCCCCCCTGGGGCGCGCAGCCCCCCACCTGGGCGCCACCCAACTCTTTCTTTGTTCTCAAAACCCCTGGGTAAGCCCCGGTCCCTTGGGCTGAGGTTACTTTGGCACTGCGTGGGCCCCGCAGTACGTGGCCGAGATGCCGATGTCCAGCTCCCGCCGGGCGCGCTCAATCACGCGCAGCATCTTGAGCTCCGTCTCCAGGCTGAGGCCGTAGCCGCTCTTGCACTCCACCAGCGTGGTCCCCGCCCTCATCATGCACCCCAGCCGCTGCTGCAGGGAGCGGAACAGCTCCTCCTCGGAGGCCTGGCGCGTGCGCTCCACCGTGAAATTGATCCCTCCTCCAGCCTGGTGGATTTCCATGTACGTGGCTCCTGCCAACTGAACACACCGGCTCATCCTCAGGCTTGGGAAATGCAGGGAGGTTTGCAGACAAGTCTGTGCAACCTACACCCAGGGTGACATTCGACCTGATTAACAATATAGATGGCACAGGCACCCACCCATCAGAAAGGATGCTGGGGCACACAGATCCTCAAGTCCCTGCTTCGCCTGGGTGGTGGCGAGCTGGGGAGGGAGGCAGGGGTGTGCCAGGAAGGGACCCAAGTGGCAGAAATGCAGATGCAGCGGGGGCTTGGGGTCTCAGTAGCGACCATTTACCAACAAGCACAGAAGGATTTCTGGATTTTTAACAACTGAGTCAGCCCCAGTGTGAATCAGCTAGCCTCAGCCCGCCCCTCAGCACCTAGGAAAAAAGCTTGGGGATAGGAATCCCACTGCAGTCATCCGAGTCTCCACTAAGAGACCCAGGGCGTTTCCACCCCTCCGTATTTGGCCACCTGGACTTTCCAGCCTGACCTCCGTGATTCAAGCCACTGCAGTGACAGTGCTGGATCCTTAACCCACTGTGCCACAAGAGAACTCCTCTATGATGCGGTAAAGTCTTAAACACAGCTCTAGGTCATGGAGAAAGGGACACACTATCCAAAGACAGGTTTTCTTTTTGTGAACGAATCCGGTGTAGCTGTTAGGATGTCATTTGTTTAGTTTGGTTTTTAAACAATGTGAAGAAAAGATACGGAGGACGCTTCATGGCCTATTACTAAGTCAAAGAAGCCCATCTGAAAAGGCTACATACATACTGTGGCACTCCAGCTACGTGACATCCTGGGAAAAACAAAACTATGGAGACAGTTAAAAAGGTCAGTGGTCGATTTAAAGGGGTCGTGGGGAGGGAGGGACGACTAGGAAAGCACAGAGGATTTTTAGGAGCATCAAATCACTCTGCAGGATACACTACAATGCTGGATACATGTCATTATATTTTTGTCTAAACCCATAGAACACACAACACAAAGAGAAACCAAAATTATGGACTCTGGGTGACAGGGATACGCCAACGTAGGTTGATCCACGGTAACAGAATCCCACTCTGGTCAGGGATGGTGGAAACAGAGGGGCTGTCCTTGGGGTGGTGGGGGATAGGGGTTGGGATATGGGAGATCTCTGTACCTTCCACTCAATTCTGCTGTGAACCTAAAACTGTTCTAAAAAATAAAGTCTCCTAAAAACACGGAGTGCCCAGAGTGGCTCAGCAGTTAACAAACCCGACTAGTATCCATGAGGACAAGGGTTTGATCCCTGGCCTCGCTTGGTGGGTTGAGGATCTGGTGTTGCCATGAGCTGTGGTGTAGGTTGCAGACGTGGCTCTGCTCCTGGGTGGCTGTGGCTACAGCTCCAGTTGGACCCCTAGCCTGGGAACCTCCACAAGCTGTGGGTGTCAGCCCTAAAAAAAGAAGAAAAAAAAAAGACCCCCCAAAAAAGTCTACTAAAAACAAATTAGCAATGTGAGAATAGGTCCAACCAGGGATTTGGGAGTTGACTAGGGCTTATTAATGACTTTGTTAGTCACTGAGCCTTTGCTAGACTACAATTTATGTTTCTTAACAAGTCTCATTTTTCTGGGGAAAAAAGGCAACAGTATTTATTTTTGTGATTAATAATGTATTTTTCCAAGTTTGACCACAATGAATAGTGATTTTCAAACTGTTTCCTGGAGTCCCTTCAGTCCCTTCAAAGGCTGCCTTTGATGGGCCGAGAGGAAGAGAAAGAGAGGAGAAATTAGTGAGCAAAGCAGGTCAGCCCTATTTTAAAAGGAGGATTTTGCACCTAAACCATTTTGAAAACTATTCTACTTAAAATGATGGCTAGCCCTATGCACAAAATAAAGATTCAATATCAGCTGTTGTAATTTATTTTCCATAAATTACAGTAAAAATATCCATTTAAAAAACATGTCACTTTTCAAAATATACAAACAGCTCATACTGCTTAATACAAAAAAAAAAAAATTAAAAACCCAAACAACCCAATCAAAACATGGGCAGAATTAGACATTTCTCCAAAGACAGACAGATGGGCAACAGGCACATGAAAAGTTGGTCAGTATGGCCAGTTATTGGAGAAATGCAAATCAAACCTATACCGAGCTATCACCTCAGAATGGCCATCATTAAAAAGTCTACAAATAATAAATGCTGGAGAGGGCATGGAGAAAAAGGAAGCCTCTACACTCTTGGCATATATCCAGACAAAACTCTAATTTGAAAAGATACATGCACTCCAATGTTCATAGCAGCACTATTCACAATAGCCGAGACATGGAGGCAACCTAAATATTCATTGATAGATGATGGACAAAGGTTGTGTGTGTGTGTGTGTGTGTGTGTGTGTGTGTGTGTGTGTGGAATGGAATATTACTTAGCCATAAAAAGAATGAAATAATACCATTTGCAGCAACAAGGGTGATAACCTAGAGATTATCACCCTGAGAGAAGTAAGTCAGAGAAAGACTGATATCATTTATATGTGGAATCTAAAAAATGATACAAAGGTACTTATTTATAAAACAGAAACAGATCTGCAGACATAGAAAGCAAACTTATGGTTACCAAAGAGGATGGGGCAGGAAGAGTGGAGATAATTAGGAGTTAGGGATGAACATAAATTCCACCATATATAAAACAAGTAAACAGCAAGGATCCACTTTATAGCACAGGCAACTCTATTCAATATGTTATACTAACCTATAATGGAAAAGGATCTGAAAAAGAATATATATATATATTCACATTGCTGCACACTTGAACCTAACATTGTAAATTAAGCATACGTCAATAAAAAAGACCTGGGGGATATATTCTGTAAAGCCTAACAGCCCACCAACTCCTTAGAAAACGATTTGTCTATAATTTGTGCTTTATTCCCATCTGCCATTGTTTATTGCAGTTACCTTCATGGCGAACTCGTGAACTCTTTCACCAGCCCACACTGGATGTGTGTGTGCATCCACTAGACCTGTAATCAATCAATCAAATCATTTTTAAAGTTAAGACATTGAAAGGAGACAATCGGTAGACTATACAATACAGGTCTTAGGAAAGCATGAGGGTGGTCAGCCATCCTGCAGGTGTGCGGAGGCAGAAACAGCTGTCCCCACGGCTCCAAGAAGACGCTACTCGGTTGGTCTAGGAGGCTCTCACGGAGGAGTCTGACTTAACATGATGAAAACATCCCCTAAAGAAATGCAGCTTCTCAAAAAATAAAAATAAAATAAAAAATAATACGGAGTTCCCGTCGTGGCGTAGTGGTTAACGAATCCGACTAGGAACCATGAGGTGGCGGGTTCGGTCCCTGCCCTTGCTCAGTGGGTTAACGATCCGGCCTTGCCATGAGCTGTGGTGTAGGTTGCAGACGCGGCTCGGATCCGCGTTGCTGTGGCTCTGGGGTAGGCCGGTGGCTACAGCTCCAATTCGACCCCTAGCCTGGGAACCTCCATATGCCGCAGGAGTGGCCCAAAGAAATAGCAAAAAGACAAAAAAAAAAAAAAAAAAAGAAAAGAAATGCAGCTTCTTTTGCCCAATAAATCCATGCTCGGCAAGCAAGCTTTAAAACAGGCTGTCAAATCTATTAAGTTGGACAAAACCAAGGACTGTATCACCAAGGAATCATCTGGGTGTAACACAGAGTAAGAAACCCCTACCCTCGACTTTGAGGAGGAAAAATATGAAACCAGCAAGATGAATCGCTAAGAAAGAAGTAGATTATAATGGAGAATATAGCAAGTATTTTATAACTAAATGAAATATAAGCTTTAAAAACTATGAATCACTATATTGTACACCTATAATTTATCATACATCAACTATACGTCAATACAAAATTTTCAAAGAGAAATGTATTTATTAAAGAGAAACTATAAAGTAATCACTTGGAACTTTTGTTTATCCAGGTACAATTCAGTAGAGTGTGTTTTTCCAGAACATGCAAAATACCTTATGGATTAAATGGCTCTTGAGTGCTGATTGGAGTACAATCAAAGTCTCTATTCAGGGAGTTCCCGTCGTGGCGCAGTGGTTAACGAATCCGATTAGGAACCATGAGGTTGCGGGTTCGGTCCCTGCCCTTGCTCAGTGGGTTAACGATCCGGCGTTGCCGTGAGCTGTGGTGTAGGTTGCAGACTTGGCTTAGATCCCGCATTGCTGTGGCTCTGGCGTAGGCCGGTGGCTACGGCTCCGATTGGACCCCTAGCCTGGGAACCTCCATATGCCGCGGGAGCAGCCCAAAGAAATAGCAACAACAACAACAACAACAACAACAAAAAGTCTCTATTCAGATTGGTGTCTACTATATTCTTCTTTTTCTCCTGAGGTGTCATCCTGACTTTCTCTCCTGACCTCCAAGAGCCAAAAGATAGAAGCTCTGCCAGATGTACACCGCACCCATTTTAAAAGCATAAATCCTGGCCTCTGTGTTTGCACAGAACTCAAAATTTATGAAACTTGTTTCAGATGATTACATGAAGCCATAAAACCCAAGTAATATAGGAGGTAACGGTTAATAAACCGATTCTGTTGTCAACCATTAAGACACAAATGAACTTCAGTGAAATTTCTGTTTGTTTTCTGTCTAGAGATGAATCCTTTGTTGCGTATTCCATACAAATGTAAAGTATATTCTGGAATTAGAATAGCTTGCCCTGTTTGCCTCTCTTTGGCACTGAATGGATAAAGGTGACAGTTTTTGAACCTAAACCCACCATAGCTGGCTTCTCTCCACCATGTGAGTGGGAAGAAGCGCAGTGAATAAATGAATGTGATTCCCGGCTTGCCCTTTCACCGGTAAGATTTTCACCCCTAAACATGAGTGTTCTAATCTGTGGCACACCTTACAGGCAGGTATAAGAACGCAACATGCAAATGTATTTGTTTGTAAAGCAGCTAGCTACTTAACAGTACAAATTCAATAAATGGGAGCTGTTATTATATTTTATTTTCATCTTGAGAACCTATTGAAAACACGCTATTACTCTTCCTCTTTACATTACTAAAACTGACTTCAGGGCTTTATTGAAAGAGAGGTTAATACCTGGCAAGATGCATTTCCCAGAACAGTCAATTCTCTCTTCGAACGTGTCCTCCGCAAACAGTTCTCGAATGGCATCAGCGGGACCAATGGCTTTTAGGAACCCATCCCTGAAGAAAAATCGAGAAAGCATTCCTATCTTAAGTTCAGGGGAAATAGTGTGAGAAGTGATTTAAATATGTGACCAATGATTTAAAATGTGTCATCAATGACTTTCGGTGTCAGGCACTATTTATTGTATTTCTTTCTTGAGCTTGTTGTGTCTTTCGAAAAGTGACTCTGGTCAGATGCAAGGCAAACTGTCAAATCATATCCAGCAGACATGGCCAGTTGTTCCCCAAGATCAACGGTCCCTTTTCCCACAGTGCTAGATTCCTAAATTTTAGCTGCTCTCATGACTGTCCAAAATAAAGACTTTATTTCCAAGTCTCCCATCAGCCAGGTGTGGTCACGTGACTCAACTCTAGTCCACAGGGTTCTTTTCCCTTCCTCTTTCCTACTGGCTGGAAAGCAGACGCGCCATGAGAGATGAGGCAGTGACTGAGGAGGAGGGCAATGCCCAGCTGAGCCAGACGGTAGGCATTTGGATCCTCGGAAGGCCATGGAGTAGGGTCATCAACTAGCCCTAGATTCCTACCTCTGTGCTATTCTGTTAACTGATTTTAGCCAGTTTTTGACAGTGACACTGGGAATGTTTTTATTCCTTTGTTAATTAACACACACACACCCAGAGTCCCCAAAAGCTGGGCTCTTACACAACTTTAAGCAATCGCAGATGAGGTGAGCCTTGTGTAAGCACAGCACCAGGGGGCTCTCCAATGGGCATGCCACCCCCATTCCCACTCCAGGCCTGCCCTCCCGAACTTGGGCTGTTCTTCCATTCTCAGAAGTTTAAATAAACATAACTGAAAGTGTCCTCTCTGGTGGCGGAATCTGAATTCCCTATCAGCCCATGCCTTCCCCATCTCAGCATTTTCGATGGTTCCAAAGCTTCTGCGTAGAGACCAGGCAGGTGGGAGCCAGTGCTTGGGAAAAAGTCAGATCTCAGAATGCCACCCACAGAGATCCCGATTCAAAAGACCTGGCCCCAGGCGAGGAGGGAGTGGTGGGTCTTGGATGAAGGTAGTGAAAACGTACACACTTCCAGTTATGAGATAAATAAATACTACGGATGTAATGTACAGCGTGATCAATATAATGAACATTGCTGTGTAAGTCCTACAAGTTCTGGTCACAAGGAAAAACAGTTTTTCCCTTTTTTTGATTTTTTGTGTCTCTATGAGAGGATGGATGTTCAGTATACTTACTGTGGTAATCATTTCATGATGTATGTAAATCAAATCATACGGAATACTTTAAATTTAAACAGTGCTGTATGTCAATTACACCTCAGTTAAACTTGAAAAAAAGGATCTGGGGATAGGGGGTCCTGTGGGGGAGGGGAGGCAGGGATCAGAAGTCTGCCTTAAAAAAAAAAATCTTCAGCCACCTGAGGCAGGCAGCAGCACTTAAGCAAGCATCCGGGAGAACCCCTACCCCTTCTGATTGCTGCAGTGATATTTTATTAGCAGAGGCAGATCCTGATGCGCCCCAGTGGGAGGTGTCGCTTGAAAGCTCTTTTTTTTTTTTTTTTCCCCAAATTAAAAACACCCGAAATGGTCAAAAACGTTATCAACAGGAGCTTAAGAGTGCAGGCGTGCCCATGTCTCCCTCCGCAGCGCACAAGTTAGAGAAAGAGCCCCAAGCCGGGCTTTGGCGGACGGGTCCCCCTGGCACGCGCACGACCCCGGGCACCCGCAGCCGCAGAGCGCTCTGCCACTTACGTGCCCACCACCAGGCTGGCGCCTTCCAGCACCACCAGTCTGTGCAGCGCGTCCCGCGCCAGGAAGCGCTCGCCCCGGGCGCACACCGCCACCACTTGCCGCGCGTTCTCCAGCAGGAGGCGGTGGCTGCTGGCCATGTCGCCAAGCACAGCGGGTCTCGAAGCTGCGGGGCTCCGGCGGCGCGTAGAAGGGCGGAGGAGGGGCAGGTCCGCAGGCCGGTGGCGCCACCCGGCCCGGGGGGCGGGGCTTTGCAGCCGCGGGTTCCGGGGCCACCGGGGACGGGCGTCGCGACGGCAGGAAGAGTACCGACAAGAAGGATGCTTCATAATAAATGTTACAACGGAACCGCCTCTGTCTCGGCCGCTGTGTCTCGTTCTGGGTAAATGTGGTAGAGAGTACTGTCCCTACTTCGCAGAGAAGGCACCGGAAGCGGTGGGGACAGAGAAAGGTGGCCTGCGACGATCTGGTGACCAGGCGGAAGGATAGAGGGCGAGGGCGCCGGGACCCGAGCGGAACGGGGGCGGAGGTGGGGGGGGCCTAGCACCTGAGGAGGGCGGGTGCCGGGACGCGGGAAAGACCCCCCCGGAGGCGACCGTGTGGGAGAAATCTCTGCCCAGGGGCCCGGAGCGGCAGCTGGTGACGCTGGGGGAGCTCCCGCAGAGGGAACCCGGGGATGGGGAGGAGAGGGCTGCGGTGGCGGAGGTGCTCCAGTGGCCGCGTGGCCGCGAGCACGGTGGCGGGTGCCGCGTACTTTTCGGTTGGCCAGCTACGCTCCCAGATCCCCTACCAGACGGTCCCCGAGATGAAGGGGGACCGGGGCGGGGGAGGATAGAGCCGAGACCAAAGAATCGATCGGCGCCTTCGCCCATCTTCCCCTAACCCTTCCTGAAGGATAGGTTGGAAGGGCTCCTGGATCCGAACTCGTTGAGGTAAAATCAGTTTCAGCTCACTGTCCCCCACCCCACCTGTATCCGGTGGGGCGAACCCAAGGATCAAGGCAGGAGACCGAATGAAGGGCGTTTGTCCTTTTTTGTTGTTGTTGTTGCTATTTCTTGGGCCGCTCCCGAGGCATATGGAGGTTCCCAGGCTAGGGGTCGAATCGGAGCTGTAGCCACCGGCCTACGCCAGAGCCACAGCAACACGGGATCCCAGCTGCGTCTGCGACCTACACCACAGCTCACGGCAACGCCGGATCGTTAACCCACTGAGCAAGGGCAGGGACCGAACCCGCAACCTCATGGTTCCTAGTCGGATTCGTTAACCACTGCGCCACAACAGGAACTCCGTGTTTGTCCTTCTTAATCACGTCTCTTCCTCCCTGTCACTTGCCGTGACTACTCTGGCAGGCACCGGGTTTTGTTTTGAGTTTCTCGAATATTGTATTCTCTTTCTATACTTTTATTGCAAGCTCTGTGTTAGGCTTTGTAGAACATTCAAAGATTGGAAGGCCCTTTCCCTGCCCAGCAAAGACTTTACAATCAAAAGGAAGACACTGCATGGACACAATAATATACCATAAAAGCCCGCTGAGGCCAGCAAGACCACAAAATATAAAAGTCAATTTTAGGTCATATAAAGCCACTTAAAAACAAAAAACAGAAAGCAAACACTCCTTTAGATGAACACAGTAAGGAAGAATATAGACTTTAGCTTCATATTAGGGTCATAAAAGAGATCAGTCTGGTACGAAAGAGAGAAGAAAACAAAAAAGTGGGAAAGACTTCAATAGATAATGTGAGGAAACGAGACCCTAAAGGGAAAAAATCCGTAGATTACTCACAGCTCAGGTGCACAATCACAAACAGATGTGTGTGTGTTGTGTGACTTCAGAGTTTTAAAAAGAAAGGTATAATATAGACAGAGGAATAAAGTAAGAAGAGGAAATAATGGAAAATAGAAACAAAGTCACTAATTCATAGAGAAATAGAATTTTATTTATAAAATTTCTGCTAGACTTGAATCTGTTACATTTTGCAATTATGGGCATATTTGCAGATGTGTGCAATTATAGCTATAAAGGGTGGGGTGAAATGACAGGAAAATACAATGCTTTGGGATTCAAAATCTTGTCTCAATTCCGTTTCTTTTGCTGATGAACTATTTGACGTTGGGAAATTTAGTCAGTGTCTCTAAGCCTCAGTTTTCTCATCCATATCATGGGGGTAATTGTTTTCTACTTTATGGACTTGTTTGAACTTTATTATTATTATTATTGCTCTGTAGGGCTGCACCCACAGCATTTGGAGGTTCCCAGGCTAGGGGTCGAATCGGAGCTGTAGCCACCAGCCTACACCACAGCCCCAGCAACGCCAGATCAGATCCGAGGCGAGTCTGCAACCTACACCACAGCTCACGGCAACACTGGATCCTTTACCCACTGAGCAAGGCCAGGAGTGGCACCTGCATCCTCATGGATACTAGTCAGATTCGTTTCCGCTGAGCCATGATCAGAACTCATTGTTTGAACTTTAAATAAGATGAAATGTAAATCACTTAGGCTAGCTCTAAATAAGTATTATTATTATTATTGACTACTACTGCTATTAGTTTATTATAATCCTGCTATTTGTCTTGTCGGTCAATTAAGTTAAAGATTTGATTTCAATCAATAGCACTCCAAAGAACATACCATGTACTTAAAGCTTACAAGCTCTCGGTAAGTCTAAAAGAAATTGTGTTTTTCCTTCATGGAGATTCCGTCTGTGGTTGAACTGAGTGTATCCCATCTCCAGAGAGACCACACTGTCTGAAAGCCCCTGCAAACAAGAAGCCTGCAGAAGCCAGAAGATCGAGAGGACTTCTCTCCTCTTGTCATCGTTAAATAATCATAGAGAGGTGAGGATAACACATTTTTTTCCCTCCGACATAACCGGCATCCCTGTAGCACTTCTTCGTTTACAGAGTCCTCACATGGGTCCATTTCTTTCCCTTCCTCTTCCTCTTGACCTCAGTTATTTTTTTCAGCTTGCAAAACATGCAGTCAGAAAAGTCAACAGAAAAAAACACAAAATACTTAGCTTGAGGCCAGCAGGTCCTTAGGGGTCAAGCTGAAGGTCATTGGCTCATCCTCACTCTGGCTTCTGCCCTAACGGAAAGAGGCGGCTCATGGAGCAGGCCAAGGACCTAATGGCTCTTGGCTTTCGGGTAAACAAAAAACTGCTAGTGCAGCTCTCTCCACACCATCCAAGGACACAGTTCACAGCCTTTTCGCCCAGCATTTGTCCAAGTGGGTGGGAAGGAGGAGGGACAAAGTTGAAAGGCATTGGGTCTGAGAGAATCTGTCTAAATCTTCTTTTGCATGTGGGAGACAGAGCTTTTACTATCTTAATAAGTGAATCTGCAAGTCCCTTTTCACTGAGCTGTTGAGAAAGTTGTTGAGAAAATCCAACACAAATGGCTTCAAGTCACATCTGCTAGATATTTTTATTATGGATTTATCTAGAGTTGGTCTAGGACTTTAAGTTTGGATATTATAAAACCCCAGTCCTCTTTCTCCACTTCCATGACGCTTGGAATATTAAGAATCTGCCCAGAGTTCCCATTGTGGTTCGGTGGGTTAAGGACCCAATGTAGTTTCCATAAGGAAGCAGGTTCGAGCCCAGGCCTCGCTCAGTGGTTTAAGGATCTGGTGTTGCTGCAAGCTGCAGATGTAGGTTGCAGGTGCAGCTCACATCAAGCAGGCCAGCAGCTGCAACTCTGATCTGACCCCTAGCCGGGGAACTTCCATATGCCACAGTACTGCTGCAGGGGGAAAAAAAAGAACCTTCCCTAAGGTGGGTCAAATTCCCCACATTTATATCAACACTGGTGATCAGTTCCTCTCAAATGACCCAAATTCAAGAACTCTAATTCACCATTTCTTATGAAAGCTGGCTGTCAGATGCCTCCTACTCTATACAAGTGCTGCGGTTGTTCACAAGACGAGTGGACCAGTAAGAGGACAGATCTGGTTATTTACTCTGAAGAAAGCATAAGCAATGATTTCCCTCTCAGCCTATCATGAGTAGGCACTTTGTGTCTTTAAATTGTGCTTGGAAACTGCAGTAAGGCTGTAAGAAAAGGATGAGTATCCATACTTGATAGAAGCAGGAGCTCAGGTTCACTGAGTTAAGGGGGGGTAGCTCTTTCTAAGACCAAGAGCTGAGAAGAGGCAGAGAGAGGCAGGATTCAAACTCATCTGTCCCCAGAGGCCAGGGTCTTCCATAGTGCCATTCATGGTGACACACCTCGAAGGACCTGACTCCGTTTTTATATAACATAGTGACCACAGGTAGTTGCATAATATGCAAGAATTAATTAAAGCACCAGCATGATACTCACTTGAAAGAACAGTATATTTTACAGCCAGGTCCTCTTCGGTGGCTAATAGGTACCGCAAACTTGTCATGTTCCAAACAGAACCTCGGCTACTTCCAGCTTCCCCTTCCCCCAAAGCCTTCTCTATCTTCAGTGATGGCAAGACCATCCTTTATCTCCTAGGCTCCTTATCTCATACCACACATCCAAACCAGCTGCCAGTCCTGTGGTTTCTACATCCTAAATATTTCTAGAATTTGACCACTTTTCCACACGTCCACTACTATCCCAAGGGGCCCCATTAGCGCTTGCCTCCCAGTGGCGGTGGCCTTACAACGGGGCTCTCTATTGGACCCTCAGCCTCTCATATAATCTCTTCTCAGGCCAGCAGTCGGCACGATTCATTCAATATTTTTATTCCATTGAGGAAGTGACCTACAGGGCCCTGGTCCTCTCCTTGGCCTCTGCCATCACTTTCCCCTTTGCTCACGGTGTTCAAGCTCTGCTAGTCTCCTCAAACACACCCAGTAGCTCCCCTCCTTAGAGTACTTTCTCCATGGGCTATAGTCATAGGACACTTACTGTGCATCTGATGCTGGCAAAGGGCTGGACGTGTGCTAACACGCTTAACAGTCCCACCAGGTGGGTGCTAGTCTTATCATCTCTTCCGAAAGACGAGGAACTTGAGGGGTGAGGGTGAAGGAGCATCATGAGTCCATGATCTTTTTTTTTTTGTCTTTTTGCCTTTTCTTGGGCCGCTCCCTCGGCACATGGAGGTTCCCAGGCTAGGGATCTAATCGGAGCTGTAGCCACCAGCCTACACCACAGCCACAGCAACGTGGGATCCGAGCCACATCTGCGACCTACACCACAGCTCAGGGCAACACCGGATCCTTAACCCACTGAGAAAGGCCAGGGATCAAATCCACGTTCCCATGGATACTAGTTGGGTTTGTTAACTGCTGAGCCCCTCTAAGAACTCCTTAATTCACTATTAAACAAAATTAATGCAAAAAAACCCCATAATGAACAAAATATCCACATTTTCAATAAAGACAAGAGCCGTGGGCGGGGACAAAGTTGTGGCAAGCAGGGCACCCACCGTCAGGGTCCTGTAAGCCCAGAGGCAGATCCTGTCTGTTTAGATCTTTGATATTTTATCATGGATTTTGTCCTGCATTAATTCTGATTTTTTAAAGTTGCATTGACATTTTTTATCTTGATAGCCGAGTTTTAGGGGACACTTCCTCACTCACCTAATCCAACGCCCAAACCTGATCCAAAGCGGAAGGATCACCCACCGCTCCCATTCACTGAACAACTTTTCAAATACTTCCCTGATTTCGCAGGTACTTTTTAACCCACACGATCCCTGTTCTTCTGAATTTTCCTTGTCCTATTGTGGACAGAGGCTAATGATGACCAGGGTATCATTTTAAGGGCACATTTTGTGGGTACAGCATCGTTAATCAACTCCCTATTTATGAAATAATGTGTCAACAAACATTAATGTACATACTTTTTGACTCACTTATTTGATCATTTCCCTGGGATAAGCTGCTAGAATTGGAATTGCTGATCAAAGAGTTTGTGTATTACTGGTTTGGAAAGCAGTAAAGCTGATTTAGGAGTCACTAGCAGGTGAATATAGCAACTTTATGAAATGTTCACAGATTTTTTTTTTGGTCTTTTTTTGTTGTTGTTGTTGCTATTTCTTGGGCCGCTCCCGCGGCATATGGAGGTTCCCAGGCCAGGGGTTGAATCGGAGCTGTAGCCACCTGCCTAGGCCAGAGCCACAGCAACGCGGGATCCAAGCCGCGTCTGCAACCTACACCACAGCTCACGGCAACGCCGGATCGTTAACCCACTGAGCAAGGGCAGGGACTGAACCCGCAACCTCATGGTTCCTAGTCGGATTCGTTAACCACTGCGCCATGACGGGAACTCCTGTTCACAGATTTTTAAAAAACGTGCTTCCTGGAGTTCCCGCTGTGGCACATCGGGTTAAGAATCCAACTGCAGGAGTTCCCATCGTGGCTCAGTGGAAACGAATCTGACTGGCATCCATGAGGTTGCCGGTTGGATCCCTGGCCTTGTTCACTGGGTTGAGGACCTGGTGTTGCCGTGAGCTGTGGTGTAGGTCGCAGAAGCAGCTTGATCTTGTGTTGCTGTGGCTGTGGTGTAGGCCGGCGGCTGTAACTCCAATTAGACCCCTAGCCTGGGAACCTCCATATGCGGCAGATGTGGCCCTGAAAAGCCAAAAAAAAAAAGACTCCCGCTGCAGCGGCTTGGGTTGCTGCAGAGGCACAGGTCTGATGCTCTGCCCAGCGCGGTGGGTTGGAGGCTCCAGTGTTGCCACAGCTGCATCAGAGGTCACAGCTGAGGCTCACATTCGCTCTCTGGCCCAAGAACTAACATGTGTTGCAGGTGTTTGCTTATAAACAAACACACAAACAAATAATAAAGTGTTTCCTTTTCTTCAGACAGGGCCAGGAGACCAAATGTCATCCAATTTTTTGCCGGTACCCCTGATCTCTGAAGGTAAAGAGGAAATCAGCAGCGTGTTCTTACGTCGTGCCCAGTGGGTGGTCTCCGTGGGGACTGCGAGGGAGGAGACAGGAGACCACGGCCCGGAAGGATCGGACGTGGGGTCTCTATGTGAGGCGTTTAGAAAGTCCCCACTGAGCGGCCTCTCTTCTACTTTTTTTTTTGTCTTTTTTTTTAGCTATTTCTTGGGCCGCTTCCACAGCATATGGAGGTTCCCAGGCTAGGGGTCGAATCGGAGCTGTAGCCACCAGCCTATGCCAGAGTCACAGCAACGTGGGATCCGAGCCGCGTCTGTGACCCACAACACAGCTCAGCGCAATGCGGGATCCTTAACCCACTGAGCAAGGGCAGGGACCGAACCCGCAACCTCATGGTTCCTAGTCGGATTTGTTAACCACTGCGCCACGACGGGAACTCCTCTTCTACTTTTTAATCCTGAAAAGAAAGGACTTCACATCATCAAACTGTCCTAGTTAGCTGGATTGCTCGAGGCTTCCAGACAGAAAACAATTAGTTATTCGTCATCCTGAAGGACATGCGAAGCTCCCCTCTCTCCACGTCTGTCCCCTCCTTTCCTTGACCGCCCCCCCTTCTCTCCTTAGCCGCGTCCTTCTTCACACGGAGGCCAGGCATTCGTATCTGTCCGTGTCCATGCTCTGGCCTGGGAGTGTGGGGTTAGGGTGTTTGCCAAGGGTCTGACAGCGCTGCTCAGCTCCAAGTTCCCCTGGGTCCCTGACTCCTGTTGCCCCTCCTGGGCCAAGCCTGTCGCCTACTCTCTTGCACAATCCGTCTCCAAGCCCAGCTGCAGGACCCACCCTCGGCTGTCTCTGTGCATGGATCATAAAGCCTACAGTGTCAGGTGCCACCTTGATAGCCTGCGGCCTCAGAGGGCTCCAAAGGCCTAACCCTAAGTCCTGTACCTGCCAAATATGACCCCACCGTGGGGGCAGTTCCCCAGCTGGCTAGTTCCCCTGGTAGCTGGACGGACGACGCTCCACTGCCCTTCAATGAATGGGTTTCACTTCCCTGCCAGCCCCTGGAATTCTTCCAACACGTCCATCACATCCTCCTGTGGGAACAGAGGGCCCCCTCCCCTTGCTACACCCAAACTTAAGCCTCCCGCAGCCCCTTCTGGTCCCCTCTGCTCCTGAGCACACATGTGATGTGGCCCTGGGTGGCCCATGGCCTCTGCCTATCCTGGGCCATGAGTATAGGGGACTAATGAACAGCTGCCAGCCTCATCTGTCTAGTGCTGGGTTTTGTGTGTTCAGACACCTTGTCTGTTTAGGGCAGCAGATCCTTCCTTTACTCCTGGGATACAGAGGAGCTGTGGTTCCTGCCCCCCAAGATCCAGCCCCTACATCCCTGCCTTGTTGGGGAGGCAAGGCTGCCTGCATCCTCCTCCCGCGAGACCAAGCATCCTACTTACTTTCCCCCGGCTGCTGGGAGTCTTGTTCTGGTTAACAGGAGGGATAACAGCTATCTTTCTTTTCTTTTCTTTTTTTTAACAGAGAAAGTAAAAGATGAGTCGGTCCAAAAGGACAGTCCATATAAGATCTTTTTCAGAGATCTCTTTCTCTTCAAAGAAAATGAAATGGCAGCAAAGAAGAGGGTAAGTTTTTGTTAAAATCACAATCCCGATGAATGTTGGAACATACGCTCTTACCCATCACTTGTAGGCATGTTGCTGGCTTAAGACATGGAGTCCTACGTCAGAAACTCTGCATACGCTGTGCTGGGAGATGGTGTGAACCACTCACTCAGGATGGTGTCCAGCCTCTGGTAGGGACCTAGCGATGCCTGCCTGCTGGGGAAGACAGATACCCCATTGCAATCCAGTAGGAAGTCCGGGAGACCCTATTTCATCGATTCTGAGGCCCACGTTTCCTCACATTTTCCCACTTCTGAAGTTGGGGTTCAGTGACATAGATGGAAGGTCATATAGCACTGACAGTGCATAAAATAATAGTGCATCCTCAAGTTGATGAAATACGGTACTAGAGCCAAGGAAACGGAGAGAAAGGGATGCTTGTATTTGTTAGTGAGAAGAGAGTGTGCCTGCGATGGGTGTGTGAGACCTTACTGAGGAGGTAACAAGAGCTGAATTGTTGAGAATAGGTCAGAATTTGCCAAGCAGATACACATAAGAGAGTGTATCTGTGTGTACTGGAGAGAAGGTTGGAGAAGCTCTCATGTTAGAATCGTTTGTTATGAAGCTAAGTCAGTGACGAGGCCAGCTCTGCAACTGTGCCCTGCAGTTTGTCTAACTGCTTGTAACCATCACGTGGTTCAGATTTCAGGAGATTTGCTTTCGTTATTCCCAGGAGTAAAGACTGATTACAGGACATTTAAAAAAAAAAAAAAACAAATTAGAAAGAAGTTAATATCAACAAAGCTTAACAACTGATTGAGCTGTGCGGTGATGGGGGTTTTGGGGGTTTTGTTTTTTGTTTTGATTTGTTTTGTACGGCCACACCCAAGGCTTATAGGAGTTCCTGGGCCAGGGATGGAATCTGAGCTGCAGCTGCAGCAATGCATACATTTAACACACTGCACGGGGCCAGGGATTAAACCTGCGCCTCCTCAGGGATCCGAGCCACTGCAGTCCGATTCTTAAGCCACTGCGCCACAGCAGAAAATCCTGGGAGGTGATGGTTTTATGCGTGTGTGCTCTATAGTTTGAAACATCCAAAATTAAATTGAGAAAAAAGTCAAGAAATGGGAAGCCTGATTTTTTTTTTTTACGTCTACTCCAGCAGTGCAATTATTCTCAAGTTTTCAACTCCACAGAAGCAGTCCTTTGAAATCAGTGGAATTTCCAAGTTGCCTGCATTCTGAGTAAGACAAGAGTGTGAACATAGAGCAGAAAAACAATCCCCCCAGGCTCCTGTGTGTGATGTCCAAGCCCAGTCGAGGTTGCATGTTCTTATCTTTGTGCTCAGCTTCAAATGAGAAGGAACTGAAAACTAGGCATGATCTTTTGGACATACGGACTTGAAGTGGCTTGTTTAATGAGTTAGTAATGAGAAAAAAGGCTTTCTTCAAGTGATGTTTTTACATACGATCACTATTTTAAGACAACATTATTTTGCTATTTTAGAAATTCTTTTAAACTTTTTCATTTGGGCAGGAAAAATTTATAAACCACAGCATGAAAGTCTACCAAAAGTCTACTTTTTCATCCCGAATGAAGAGTCGTTCCCACCTGGGCCAAATAGCCATCTTCACCGACAGAGCTGGTACCTCAACTGAAAAACTGGGACTAGATCCCACTGTTATTCTCAGATTTACAGATGGTAAGTCCAAATTACTGTGTGTCTAAGAATATTGTTTTGAATACAATTTTTTTTCTTTCTTTTTTTTGCCTTTTTGCCTTTTCTAGGGCCACTCCGTGGCATATGGAGGTTTCCAGGCTATGGGTCGAATCGGAGCTATAGCCGCTGGCCTACGCCAGAGCCACAGCAACTTGGGATCCAAGCCGCGTCTGCAACCTACACCACAGCCCATGGCAATACCGGATCCTTAACCCACTGAGCCAAGCCAGGGATCGAACCCGAAACCTCATGGTTCCTAGTTGGATTTATTAACCTCTGAGCCACGATGGGAACTCTGAATATGAATTGTTAATGTCCGTTTGGGGGCTTTTCTGGAAGTGAGAAAACAAAGGATGCTGTGTCATCCTATGGTAGGGGGGTCTTTATAAATGGAGGTTGAGAGTTGGGAGAAGATCTGTCTTAAAAAAGAAAAGTGTATGTTTTCCAAGGAATAGTCGGTTACTCATTTGCATGGTTCTAAGGAAGAAAGTCACTGCCAAAACGACACTGTGTTAGAGGCAGTGGCTCTGGCCATTTACACTCAGGGCTCGATGTAGACATATAGAAACTTTCCAAAGAGGAGCCTTGATTGTCCGCGGCATAGAACTCACATATTGAGAATCAGGAAGCTCATAGAATTAAACCAGTTTGCCTGTTGTTGAAAAGAACATAACCTGTTTTCATGATCTTTGAAGGCAACCTGTTAAAATACTACAAGCCATTAATTATTGCTCTATGAAAGAGGGCCAACTGCTCCCCACAATGCCTTGGGGGTTTCTTATCAGACCATGTGTCTCTAAATGAGAAGGATGACAGTTCGAAGCTAACGAGGTTAAAGGGATGAATGCCAGGATGACGGGGTCATCAAATCTTCCTCCAGGAGTTCCCGTCGTGGCGCAGTGGTTAACGAATCCGACTAGGAACCATGAGGTTGCGGGTTCGGTCCCTGCCCTTGCTCAGTGGGTTAACGATCCGGCGTCGCCGTGAGCTGTGGTGTAGGTTGCAGACGCGGCTCGGATCCCACGTTGCTGTGGCTCTGGCGCAGGCCGGTGGCTACAGCTCCGATTCAACCCCTAGCCTGGGAACCTCCATATGCCGCGGGAGCGGCCCAAGAAATAGCAACAACAACAACAACAACAATAACAACAACAAAAGACAAAAAAAAAAAATCTTCCTCCAGATGTGTCTTGTCCAGATTTTTAAATTGAAAATTCAAAGGAAGAAAGGTAGGATGAACACACATCAGGTGCCCAGGACATCTTATGGTAACTTAAAAAAAATTTATCAGGCTTCCCAAATCCATGTACTTTCCCAAATTCTGAGAGAAAAAAAAAATCTCAGGAGAACAAGAAAACCACCCAGGAAAGGACTTTGCCCTCAGCAGTTAATGTAGAAGAAGGAAGCCGTGTTGGCTTACGTAGCGGCTCTTGGAGGTGCACAGTCTGCCCTGTGATCGTGTGCAGAAGAGGCCAGTGCTGGGCAGCAGGGCAGTACCAGCGGCTGTATACACAGGTCTAGCTCACTTCTGTCGAGGGGGGACCTCCACGTCATCAAGAGTACTTGAAATTAGTGTTCCTGTTGTGGCGCAGTCAAAATGAACCCGACTAGTATCCCATGAGGATGTGGGTTCAATCCCTGGCCCCACGCAGTGGGTTAAAGGATCCAGTGTTTGCCATGAGCTGTGGTGTAGGCTGCAGATGCAGCTTGCTGTGGCTGTGGTGTAGGCCGGCAGCTGTAGCTCCGATTCGACCCCTAGCTTGGGAACCTCCATATGCCGTGGGTATGGTCCTAAAATGAAAAAAAAAAAAAAAAAAGGAACACTTGAAATTATCTACAATGCATTTTAGAAAGAGTTCTACACAAAGAGGCTTGCTTCGAAAATCCTCGCCACTCTTAATCGTTCTGAGATGACCAGAGGGCATGGCTTTTCAGACGACACCATTCAGCCCCCCTGCTGGTTAATGGAGGGGTTACTGATCGCTTAAATGACATGTATGTCAAGTCTTGTTCAATAAAACTGGGGAGGGGGAATAAAGAGTAAATGACCTTTGTTAGACTCTTCAAAGGAAATGGTAAATTCATCTGACTCTGTCAGCCGCAGAGGACAGGCTGTCTATCTGTTCCTGACAGATAAGCAATTTAGACATGTTCCTTTAAAATAAAGACGTCCTGGAGTTCCCATCGTGGCGCAGCAGAACCGAATCCGACTAGGAACCATGAGTTGCATGTTCGATCCCCGGCCTCGCTCAGTGGGTTAAGGATCCGGCGTTGCCGCGAGCTGTGGTGTAGGTCGCAGATGCGGCTCAGATCCTGTGTTGTTGTGCCTGTGTCCAGGCAGCTATAGCTCTGATTGGACCCCTAGCCTGGGAACCTCCATATGCCACAGGCGCAGCCCTAAAAAACAAAAACAAACAAACAAACAAACAAAACAAAACAAAAATTTATATATAAAATAAAGAGGTCCCCCCAGACTCTGTTTCCAAGCAGGAGTTGAAAAACTCCCATTCCCCAACCCTCTTACATTTCTTGCCTGAATTCTGGTCAAAGACAAGCCCAGGTGATACCTTGTAAAATGAGCCCCTACGTGGGGAGGCTGGGTTATTTCATTTCCGTGTGGGCAGTAGTGGCAATCCGCCAGATCACCATCAAAGGGAGGACATGGGCAGTGGTCACGGCTGCGGCCACATCCGGGAATGCTCAACAGAAGCGCCACTGCCATTTCCACTGCCATGCAGCCTGCAGCCTCACCTCCGTCTTGCTCTCAAGGCGCCACAGCTCTGGGTGAGTTTTCTCCGTTGCAGGTCTGCACAGATGCGGGTCCCTCGGACGGGCTGTTACCTCCCCAGGGGGATGAGGTGCTTTGGTGTCACTACTGCTTTGGTCAAAAGAGCCGCCTGAGAGCTAAAATAGCCAAGATGGGAAACCCGGTCTCTTTCAAGTTTATTTTTCAGTCATCCATCATAAGTGACCACACGGAAAGATGCAGTAAATATTTCCCTTCTTTTTTTCCATAAAAAAAGTTTAAGTAAAGTGAATCTAATTGGGTAAATACGGCAGGTTGAGGTCCACGTTAAATAACACCAGGAGGATGCAATCTGCCAGATCTGTTACGTGGAAAATTCTACAGGGGAATTGACCTTCACGCTTAAACCAATAAAGGGCATTGGAAAAAGGTAGTGGGGGGTGGGGAGAGGAGGCGGTGTTTGTTATAGATAAAAAAGCGGACTTTTATGAGTCATACAAAATGAATTGATCTTTGTTTAGATTTTAATTTTTTTTTTTTTTAGTTCTAAAAAGTTAGTTTTGAGACAACTAGGGAAATTAGAACCCAGATTGGTATAAGATAGTACTATGGAATTATTCCTTTTGTTTGGTAGAGGTACTATGGCCATGTTTTATAACCTTTTAATCTGATAGAGTTACACACGCAAGTATTTACGGATGAAATGATGACAATGGCTTGGATTTGCTGGAATAGATCCCAAGAGGGAAAACAAGGTGCAGCAATAGGTGATGCGAGGTGGATAAACTGTTGATAATGTTCTAGGAGGTGAGAGGTACGTGGGGCTCATTATGCGACTTCCATGAATACTGATGATTTCTACGACAAAAAATTTTTTAAGTGGTCAAAAAAAAAACCCTACATGCTAACTAGCTTCATTTATGTTATTTAATTCTCAACAGAACACTGTTAAATGTTTTTGCCTCCTCTCCCCTCTGATGAAAATAGCTCCGTGAGGTTGAGCCACTTACTCCCTAAGGGGATGCAGAATTCAAACCAAGACCTATCAGACGCCAAAGCTTAGCATCTGTCACTCACCATCACAGAGCCTTTAACTAAGAATTAGGACAATCACCACTGCTATTATTATTGGCTTGGAAATTTAAGTGATTACTCACCCCAATTATATTTCCCAAATAACAACAGTTGACAATTATCAAGAGATTACCAGAGTTCCTGTTGTGGCGCAGTAGAAATGAATCTGACTAGCATCCACGAGGATGCATGTTCGATCCCTGGCCTCGGTAAGTGGGTCAGGGATCCAGTGTTGCCGTGAGCTGTGGTGTACGTCGAAGACAAGGCTGGGATCTGGCATGGCTGTGGCCGAGGTGTAGGCCAGCAGCTGTAGCTCTGATATAACCCCTAGCTTGGGAACTTCCATATGCTGTGGGTGCAGCCCTAAAAAAAAGAAAGAAAGAAAGAAATTTCCCTGTGATTTGTAATATGTTGCTTCATTCCTTCCCACATCACCATCACGGGGTGGAGAGTCACAGCAATGCTCCCCTTAGGCTAATTCATGACAATAAACCACGGTAATGAGCTATGCCTCGATTTCAGTGGCTTCTAAGGACAGAGGTTTATTTCTCATTTGCTGTTCAATCTGGTGCTTTTCACTGAGTCCTGCACTAAAGGAATGGCCCTGCTCTGTTACGTGGTGGCAGTTATGGCAGAAGAAGGACCAATGTGGGTCTTGAAACTTCTGCTTGGAAGCAACACAAGTCCCTTCCACTCCCATTCCTTAAGCCAGAGGAGGCAGAGGTCAAGCCTGTTATCCCCAGGGCGGGAGAGGGGAGCTCCTTACAGAGAAGGCAGGAAACCTTGGGAACAATACTATCATCTACTGCAATTAGTCGCCTCATTATACAGATGAGCAAACCGAGGCAGGGAGAGGGCCAGGAATGTACTCAGCCTCCCTCTTGAGGAAGAGGTGGAGGCAGAAGAGCCCCAGGGAGAGGGGGTTCCCAGGGCAGCACAGCCTCTCTGGTTATTTGGGAAACACTCTTTTATTTCAACTTCGGTTTACGTTGTGATTAAGAGATTTTATTCTATACTACATTTTGTTGGTTTTTCAGGCAGTGCACGTTGTATATTGAAATGCGTGTATAATTTTTTATATACATGCCTTTAATTTAAATTTAATATATAATTTTTCCACAGGGAAGCAGCCTTGGAAGGAAACAACGCTCTTTTCTCTTGCTAGATGCGAATGCTAGGTGTCATCTTTTCCTTTCCTGCCACACTCGTGATCTCCACCAACACATTTTGCCTAAGGATTTCAATTTTCTGTCTAGATCAGCCAAAACATTAGCTTGAAAACAGTTCAGTCTTATTTAGCACAGACTTAGGGCGTCCTATGCCCCTTCTGTTGCTCATTAGCTGTGTGATCTTGGACAAGCATCTGGACATCTCTGAGCTTTAGGACCTCACATACAGGACGGGGTTAGTAATAAGAACCTTATCCTTTTCTTTTTTTCTTATTGGGGTTATAAATAGAATTAAGCTAAATATGCATTTAAAGTGTCTCACGGAGCTCCTGGAATATGATGGACATAAAATACAGTAGTTAATATTATGAAAGTAATTTCTGAGTAGTTAGAAAAAAGTGTATCCCAAGGGATAGTATTTTTTTTAAGTCAGCTATATACTGTATACAACAATTTAGGACATAGCTTTTGTTTTATACAACATCTTTGAGGTTTAATGAACCAAACCCAAGTCTATTTCAATTTTCTTTATAGGTGCAGACTCAAAAAGGACCGTCCATGAATTTATCAATGACCAGAGGGACAGATTTCTGCTTGAGGTAGTTAAAATAATAGCTTTCTCCCACTAGTCGAATAGAAGACTTCCTGCACAGCACTACACAATTTTCACCTGGACATTCTATCTTCCCATTACATGCTTCAGATGCCGTGCCCTTCCTACCTTGAAGAGCTATCCTTTTCTTTTTTTTCTTGCTTTTTAGGGCTGCACCCACAGCATATGCAGGTTCAAATCAGAGCTACAGCTGCTGGCCACCGCCACAGCCACAGCAACTTGGGATGCGAGCTGCATCTTCAACCTACACCACAGTTTAGGACAACACTGGATCCTTAAGCCACTGAGCGAGGCCAGGGATCAAACCCATGTCCTCGGGGATGCTAGTCAGATTCGTTTCCTCTGCGCCACAACAGGAACTCCTCTCTCCTCTTCCAAACCCACCTTGACCTGGCTTGTGTTCTCCTTACTCCACCAACACTACCTCTATTGCCAAATTCAAGTGGTCAGTTTACAGTCTTCCTTCTGCTTAACTTCCAGCACTTGTTGGCCCATGTGATCACCCTCCCTTTCCTGAAACACTCTTCAGTTGGTTTCCAGGACCCACGATGTCTTGGTTCTTCCCTAACATGGGCAGCTCACTCCTTCACCATTTTCTTGTTCTTCTTCACCCTGATCTTCCACTACTGGAAAACCCCAGGGCTCACAGCTCACCCAGCACCTCTCCGACCTCCTCCAGACCTGAGGCTTTCAATGCCACTGCCTTGTTAGCAGCTTCCAATTTTACTTCTCTAGCCTGACTTTCTTTCCTGAACTCCAGGCTCAACAACCATAACCATGTTTTGTTTTGTTTTTAAGATTTTAATTTTTTCCATTATAGTTGGTTTACAGTGTTCTGTCAATTTCTACTGTGACCTAGAGTTTGCGTCTTAACATCTCTACTTAGAAGCTCTGTAGGCATCTCAGACTTCCTATTTCCAAAGCTGCCCCCCCCCCATACCTTGCCCTGCCCCTGCAAACCTGAATCTCAGGCAACGCTCCCTATCTCCATAAGCAGCAATTCCATTTTTCCAATCGCTTAGGCCAAAAATCTTGGCATTATCCTCAATTGCTTCTGCTTACAACCTACATCTAAATATCCTTTGGAATATAGCTTTTTCCAAATATGTCTACAATCACACTGTTCATGACCTCCGCTGCTGCCGCGGGAAAGTCCATGTCACCAACAGCTCTTGCACGAGTTATTGCTAAAACTTCTGAATGCTGGGCTCCTGCTTCCATTTTTGCTCCCTACAGTCGCCTGTTCTCCAGAGGCCCCTGCTCTGCTGAAGACCACTGGTGACTTTGCTGGTCCCCAGCTGGCTTGCTCTCCGACCTCACTGCTACCCTCCTACGCCTTGCTCATCCTGCTCCAGCCACGCTGGCCTCCTCACTCTTCCCGGGACACACCAATCGTGCTCCTGCCCCAGGAACTTTGCACAGGACGCTCTTCCTTCTGGGAGAAACGTTTCTCCCCCAGCTTTGGGATTTCTCTCCCTGTTTCCTGCCAGTCTCTGTTCCATTTTCACCACATCAGGGAGGCCTTCCTGGGCTATACATAGTGTTAACCCCCTGCCCTTGCCCACTGGACCATTTATCCCCCTTTGATCCGCACCCTGCCTCCCCCAGAATGAATACCCCACAAAGCAATTTTGTTTCTTTTGCTCACTGCTCTATTAGCACCGCTTAAAACAGAACTGGCACACAGTAGGCCCTCAGTAACTAGGTGACAAATGAAGTCATAAATAAAATATTTCGAGGTTATGAACTTGGAGGATCTAATTTTTGGCAGTTGTTTCTTTAAAGTTATCTCATTTACATATGTTAATTCACTTATAATGTATGTGGCTTTGTTAATCATTTGTCATGCATGGCATTGAAAACCCACATGCATTCTTATGCATCAAAAAAAATCGAGGCCAGCTATGGAAGTTACTACAACTTCTCACCAGGGCACTTTGAGGCTGGCACTCCAGCCCCTGCCGCAGGCTGACTTGGAGGAATCCCTGGAACCCGGTTCTCCTGAGCTACTTCCTTCAGGAGGGCCTGTGTGGTGCGGGCAGCCCCATTTCCCAAAGCCCAGAAAGCACGGGAGGGACAGCTGGATAACTCTGGGTGGACCTGCTCTTTGGAGGGATGTCGAACAATTTTTTTTTTTTTATATTTTGGGGATGGAGCTTGAGGGGACACATGGCTATTGCGATGTGTGGCACCATTCGGGTTTTTGGTTTTTCGGCCGTGCCCATGGCATGCAAAAGTTTCGGGGCCAGGGCTCGAACCTGAGCCACAGCAGCTACCCAAGCCACAGCAGTGACAACTGCTGAACCACCAGGGAACTCCGGGAGGGCCATTTTGGAACAATATTGCGTGTCTTTATAAAAGTGAAAGGCATTCATCTCCCTTCTAACGATCCCCAAAATAAAATCCCTTCCTGAAACAAAGGCCACAGTCCCAAGATTTGGCACGTCCTTACTCTAGTACAAACCATCCCAGACCAGACAAGCGAGTTTTCCCTTTGTTACGAGATGGTGCTAAAACGGTGGGCACGTGTTCTTGATGCACTTCTGTTTTCAATATTCCTAGTTTGCTCTGTCAACCAAAAGAAATACAATTCAAAAGTATGAAAAACACACCACAATGAAGGAAAGGCAGCTCATGAAAGCAGAAAAAAAACTCCAAGAAGACGCAATGGCCTTTGAAGAGTTCCTTCGAGAAAATGACCAGAGATCTGTAGACGCGCTTAAAATGTTCGTCTTTTCATTCTGTTCAGATTGCTTTTTTCCTTTCCTCGTTTTTTTTTTTTTTTTTTTCTCAGTTTCTCAGAACACAGCCCAATACAAAACAAACGAACACATCTGTTTCTTTTCAGGGCAGCGCAAGAAACTATAAACAAGCTCCAAATGACAGCAGAGCTTAAGAAGGCGAGTATGGAGATACAGGCAGTGAAAAGGTGAGGCCGGGCCCTGTCTTTTCCTCATGAAATTTCCCTGCCCAACTTATCTGGCAAGACCTTGGTGGGACTAATCCTCGTCAGTTGATGATTTCTTAAGTATGATCACATTTTTTAAAATAAGTAATCTGTTGATCAAGGATCATCTCTAGCTGGGTCCCAGGACACAGTGACCTCTGGCTGAAAAAGTTCCTCTAACTTGTTACAAAACCCAAGAAATCAGTTGAAAAGAAATAAACCAATGTTAGGGTAAACAATAAATTATTTTTGAAGTGTTCTTTTTTTTTTTTTATACTAAGGCAGGATTCTTCCCCCATTTAAACATCTCTGAAATTGGATGCTTTTTATATTTTTACAATCATCTTACAATTATAATTGGCAGTATTTCTTATATTTGTGCTTACACGTGGTTGAAACTAACATTGCTATTAAAAACCAGGACTTATAATGTCAAAAATTATAGGAGCAGGAGTTAGGGTAGAATTATTATAACACCTGCTGCTCTTTATTTATAACCTGGATGTTCTCTTCCATGGTCAAGTGGATGTCACCTGATCTAATCTGAAGTCTTTCAGAGAAGCATCCTTCTGTCATATCCTTTGACAGCAGTGTCACAATCCAGGAGACCATTAGTCTTGGTATCAAGTTGGCTACAACTTGTTTTTCTTTTTGAGGACTTGGTGTTTCTCTCTTTTCTAAAACCAAGTCCTAGATTCACATCCCAGACATTTTGGGGAGGACGACAATAGCTTGTCTAAAACACAGCAAATGAACTGGATGATAGTTTCTTTGAAACCAATTGCTACTAACAAAATGCGTGTTTCAAACACATTCTGGCTTCAGCAGCCTCTTCTGTTAGGAGCTTAAAGTTGAAGGTGCTCCAAGATGGAAAAATCCCCTTGCCTCCTTCCCTCCATGATGCAATTAGACGATTCTATTGACAGTTCTAGAGTACTAGCCTCTATGTTTGCGTACAGTATGGTAATTACACACAGTTACCCCCGACGTGGTTTGCCATAGAGAACTTGCTCCTAGTTTGTGTATCTTATCACCCTAGAAAGATGTAAAAGGTCACGAAAAACAGGCTGGTAACAGAGCAAGGGATGAATGCATCTGCTATTTGTTTCCTCTTCTCTTTATGGGCTTAGGCTGACCCCTGGAGGTCCTCTGCTCCAGGGAGGGCCGGACATCTGCTGACAAAGAGAAGGGAGCTTGTTCTGAAGCTGTTGCTTAGAAGCTATGCAATTCTAGCCATTTTAACCTTGTTCTTAGCACATCTGAGAGGCTTTTCAATCTAAAAACACTGTGCAGAAACTAAAACAAAAAATTTTTAAATTTCTATGGAAACACAAAAGACCCTGAATAGCCAAAGCAATCTTGAGAAAGGAAAACAGAGCTAGAGGAATCAGGCTCCCTGACTTCAGACTTTATTATAAAGTTACAAGAATAAAAATAGTATGGTATTGGCACAAAAATAGAAATATAGATCAGTGGAACAGAAATAAGTCCATACGCAGATGGTCAATTAATCTGTGACAAAGGAGGCAAGAATACACAATGGAAAAGACAGTCTCTTCAATAAGTGGTGCCGGGAAAACTGGACAGCTTCATGTAAATGAATGAAGTTAGGACATACACAAAAATAAAATCAATATGGATTAAAGACCTAAATGTAAGACCAGATACTATAAAACTCTTAGAGGAAAACATAGGCAGAACCCTCTTTGACGTAAATCACAGCAATATCTTTTTGGATCCACCCCCTAGAGTGAAAATAAAAATAAACAAATGGAACCTAGTTAAACTTAAAAGCTTTTCACACAGCAAAAGAAACCATAAAAAAAAAAACCCCAAAAGACGACCCAAGGAATGGAAGAAAATCTTTGCAAATGAAGCAACCAACAAGGAAGGGATTGATCTCCAAAACATACAAAAATTTCATATAGCTTTATATAAAAAAAAATTAAAAAAGGGTCAGGAGATCTAAATATACATATTTCCAGAGAAGACATAACTATGGCCAGAAACACATGAAAAAATGTTCAACAGCACTAATTATTAGAGAAATGCAAATCCAAACTATGAGGTATCACCTCACACCAGTCAGAATAGCCATCATCAAAAAGTCTACAAACAGTAAATGCTGGAAAGGGTGTGGAGAAAAGAGAACCCTTGTATACTATAGATGAGAATGTAAATTGGTACAATCACTATGGAGAACAGCACGGAGATGCTTTAGAAAACTAAAAATAGAACTATTATGTGACCTAGCAGACCTACTCTTGGGCATCTATCTGAAGAAAACCATAATTCAAAAAGATACATACACCCCAGTTTTCATTTGCAATACTGTTTACAATAGGCACGACATGGAAGCAACCTAAATACCCACCAGCAGAGGATTGGATAAAGAAGATATGGTATACAATGGAATATTACTCAGCCATAAAAAAGAATGAAATAATGCCATTTGCTGCAACATGGATGGACCTAGAAATTATCATACTAAGTGAAATAACTCAGGCAGTGAAAGTAAAATATCATGAGATCACTAATATGTAGAATCTAGTAAAAAATGATACAAAACTTATTCACAAAACAGAAACAAAGATTTCAAAACCAAACTTATGGTTACCAAGGGGAAATGTTGGGGGAGGGATAAATTAGGAGGCTGGGGTAGACACACTATGGTATTGGCACAAAAATAGAAATATAGATCAGTGGAACAGAAATAAAATAGTTAAGTAACAAGGGCCCACGGTATAGCATAGGGAAATCTACTCAATACTATGTAATCACCTACATGGGAAAAGAATATGAAACGGATATATATAAATGATTCATTTTTCTGTACACCCGGAACTAACACAAAATTGTAAATCAACTATATGCCGATCAAATTTAATTAAAAAATAAAAATAAGACATCGTGGTCTCTGTAGAACGGGGGGGTTGCCCAATGCCTTTCGGTGGGTGATACGGGAGCCGGCCATCTGTTGACTCTTGAATATCACCCCCTACCAGCGCCAAGGAGGCTCTGAGCAGAAGTACTGACTCGGAAGATACTAATAGTGGAGTGATGCTGATGAGGGCACTGGTGAGGACTGGGGTGAGGCAGCCTCTGAAGGATAAGGGTGGAGCTCCTTTTCCCAAGGACCTTCCTTGTAATTTTAAACATTCCCTCTGGATCCATTTTTTTCCATGATGTTATAGGAAAGCAATGCGAGCCCCGGGGGCAGGAGGTCGCTTTCTGTCCCAGTCACTGGGTGTTGTTGGTGAGCACGTGGGCGTCTGAGTCACACGGGTCTGAGTGCTGGGTTTGCCATTTACCAGGCAGATGACTTTGCAAGTCGTTTATTTCTCTTTTCAAATGATAGGAATAATAGCATGTATTTAAAAGTACTGTACTTTGGGCTTCCCGTCGTGGCGCAGGGGAAACGAATCCAGCTAGGAACCATGAGGTTGTGGGTTTGATCCCTGGCCTCGCTCAGTGGGTTAAGGATCCGGCGTTGCCGTGAGCTGTGGTGTAGGCTGGTGGCTACAGCTCTGATTGGACCCCTGGCCTGGGAAACTCCATATGCTGCGGGTGTGGCCCTAAAAAAAAAAGACCAAAAAAAAAAAAAAGCTCATGAGACCATAAAACTCTTAGAAAAAGCCATAGGCAAAACATTCTCTGACATAAATCATACCGATCTTTTCCTAGGTCAGTCTCCCAAGGCAATAGAAACAAATGGGACCTAATCAAACTTATAAGCTTTTGTAAAACAAAGGGAACCATAAGCAAAATGAAAAGGCAGCCTACAGACTGGGAAAAAATATGTGCAAACCAACAATGCAACTAGCAAGGGTTTAATTTTCAAACTATACAAACAGCTCATACAACTCAATAACAACAAACCAAACAACCTGATGGAAAAATAGGCACCCAAACTTCCGCCCTTTTTGTAGAATTTCCTCAAGGACGCATCTCCCAGTTGTAAGCCAATGCAGCTTGGAGGGTGCAGGCCTGATCTGGGAGTACTTCAATGTCTACTGAGGAAGTCATTTAATTTTGTCGGCAGCTTCCATCCCCGCAAGGGAATAGGGCATTTGGGCACATACAGGAAGCTGGGATTTAAATACGTTTCTGCAGGTATCTAGATCAGAGCTAGAAAAGTGGGGAGTGCACAGATACAAACCCCCTGAATGGTCATCTGATTGAAGCAGGAATGTGCCTCAAGGGATATCACCTGAGCCAGAGAGCCCCCCTGGATGGAGCTGAATATCCGGGTGGGTATGGGGAGGGGAGTCCAATCCCTTCTGACTGCCTGGTAAGGAGGGCAGGAGGCCGGGCCGGCCCTGGCTCTAAGGAGGATTGTCGGTGGAGGCCTCGGCACTACATGCGCGAGTTTCCCCTGCACACGGTGGGGCATTCACTCGAGATCATCATTAGGCTCTGATTCAGCCAAGACAGGCTCTTTGGAGGATCTACCCTCTGAACCCGAATTCCACATCTCTTCTGCAAATTCGACTCGTGGTATAAAGACCCCATTTGGTTTCACTGCCGAAAAGCTTACAAAAGACATTAGAAAAACTTGTACCTGCTTTCTCTCCATCTGAGGAAAAGCGATGACCACAGGGCAAGGCAGAGCTGGTGGGAGGACAGCCAAGGGGTCTCCGTGGGGGAGTCCCTCCTCTGGAGGAAAACCAGCCCTCTGTGACATGGGAGCTCTGCCCTTAGCTGAGCAGGCTTCCTGCACCCATGTGCTCAAAGTCCTTTACTTCCTGGCCAGCAAAAACATGGAAGAGTCCGGAACAACTGCTGTTAGCAAATGCCTGCCGCCTCTTCCCAGCTTCCACAGATGAGGCCTGTTGTGCAGGGACTGGAGGCCTGCGGGAGGCTGCACTGCTGGCTGCACCTGGAAAACCCTCGCGTTCGTGGGAGAGGAAGCCCATCACCAGGGCTGGCCAATCTGTGGCTCGGAGCCCATGTTATCCCTTTGTAGGAAGCACCTGAGCACACGCGAGTCTTGCCCCCTCAACTACTTTCCACCTCAGTGTTCTGAGGAGTTAGCTGGCCCCTCTGAAAATGGGCATTTGGAAAGAATGTGCTAGCAAGCAACTCCTAAGTCAAAGGCTTAGTCAGTACCTCAGGCGTCAAACCCAAGACCTGAGCATAGTCTATGGGCTGCAGACCTCTAGAAAATGGCCTTCCTTCACTCCTGCAAATAGCAGAGGGAACTTAAACAGCCTCAAAAGGTATGAGAGAGAAAGCAAGAATCTTACGGCTTAGGAACCCATTGCATCTCCTAGTTTGGTTTCTGGAAAGAAGCAAGCGAATGCAGTAGCGACTATTCACAGCTTGGTTGTGGGAATTCCCTGGAGAAGCCACTGAGGAATCAGATGCCCGGCGTGGATGTGAGGGTCCCTTAGGGGGGACATGGAAACGCTTTCCATCACAGGTGACTGCCAAGAACCGCGGCCTGAAAATCACACGTGCTACCTGCTGCCAAGGGATCTGTCCCGGCAATTCCAAGACGGTAGCCAATTTGGCCCGAGGCTCCTGATGGAGAGTTTTCCCCCACGTGCTGGCGGCAGGCACCAGCTCGGAAAACTTAGCCGATAAGGAGGGTGGAAGAGGTGACTGCGTCACGCGGGAGAAAGTGAAATGAGGATGCTGTCTTAGGCTCAGAGCTGAACGGGAGAGAGGAGTTCAGGAAGCTCTGGATTAAAATGCCCAAGCACTCACTTCCTTTCTGAGCGGGTTGGGGTTCGCTCTTCCTAGTAGATGGCCCAAAATCTTTCACCTCCCCCGTGGAGATGACAGACATCTGGGCAATTTCCAGGTAGAAACCATTCCGCCCAAGGCCTCCATGTGGCCCATGGCCCATAGCATCACCACCACCACTTGTTTCTCTGGGCGAATTTTCCTTTTGAATATACATACATATCCATGTCCATATATATATATATATGCACACTTAAAAGCAACTCAATGCTAACTCCCTGCTAGTCTGGTTCATACAAATGAGGATTAAAATTCTCAAGGAGAAAAAAACCAAAATGTGTCCAACTGTATAGATGGCCTTTCACCCGAAGCACATGTTATGTCCTTCTGGGGTGGAGGGTGTGCCTGCTTTACACGCCCTCCTTTCTCCTTTACCCTCTCCCCCCAACAAGGTGCTCAGGGCTGGTTCCATTAAGAACACCCACCTGTCTCAATACGTTCAGGCGGTCACATCAGGCATGGGTGTGGAAAACACCCACAGCCCCGTAGGGCAACGTGTCTTGCAGGGAGCAATGTCTTATCTCCTGAGTCAGAAGGCCCTCATTAATGGCTGGTGTCATAAAGCTTTGCTGCAGTCATCCAAAATCCAAGCCCCATCAGCCAGTCCTAACAAATAAAACAGACGTAGACAAACAACAGAATCCAGAGACCTGAGACTCTCACCCCATCCTCTGAGGCCCTCAGCTGCCAGAAGCTTTTACATTTGTCTCCCTCGGGGTGGGACTCCAACCCAGCCCGTCTCCCCAGGGTAGGCCTCTAACCCACAATGCTGATTATTAGACAGGACAAGTGCATTTTAACAAGATTACTTACCCAAAAGATGTTGGATCCAGGAGCTGCTGCTTTTCTCACAAGGGAAGGTAGCACCAAGGAGCCTGAAGCACCAGGGAGGCAGGAAGCTGACAGGTCACCCTCCAGACTAACTGAGTCTAGGTGGCCACTCTGGGTCGGCGGCAAAGGCAACATGCTGTGCTGGGGGCTACGGCGCCTCAGGCAGGCGGTCACAAGACCTATGTCCCTTCGTGGTCACCAAAATTATTTCCAATTATTACTGAGAGGTCAACCAGCAGGAAGCCAGGCAAGGCTCTCAAATCTGTCCCCTGGCCTGCCGACTTCTCAACAAAGCCCTTTCTTTCTCAGAAGCCAGTGCCGTGGTGTTGGTATCTATGCGCTTTGGGCAGTGAGTCCTTGCCCGGTAACAGGATCTTCAATCTATTCCAGGTGTGCGTATCCCTGGGCATTTTTATTCAAAAAACATTCCTACGGGTTTCTTGCGTCTCATCTCATAGCTTATTAAAGCCCATGTTTTTATGGCCATATTTACAATATTTGTTTCGCAAATTATTATTCAAATACATGATGAAGAGAATGAATTCTGTAAGACCTTTTTAGAAAAAGAACATGCTTTCACACAGGTATATCTAATTATATCTTTATTTCTTTCGAGCAGTGAAATAGCAAAGACAGAATTCCTTCTTAGAGAGTACATGAAATATGGATTTTTTCTGCTGAAATTGTCTCCAAAACAATGGCAAATCCAGCAAGCAATGAAAAGGGTGTCGAAGAGTAAAGAAAATGTGAATGCCATGCTTCCAAGTATAATAACAAGTAAGTTCCATAGTCTGAATTTCAGTTAAGTAAACATCCCTAATTCTGGAGTTCCCGTTGTGGCGCAGCAGAGACAAATCCTACTAGGAACCAAGGGGTTGAGGGTTCGATCCCTGGCCTCATTCAGTGGGTTAAGGATCCGGCGTTGCCGTGAGCTGTGGTGTAGGTCACAGACACAGCTCAGATCTGGCATTGCTGTGGCTCTGGCATAGGCCGGCAGCTGTAGCTCCGAATTAGACCCCTCGCCTGGGAACCTCCATATGCCACAGGTGTGGCCCTCAAAGGACAAAAAATAAATAAATAAATAATCTCTAATTCTAAAATACTCTGCTTCCATAATTTGTATTTTTATTAAATAGAATTTTTATTTTTATTTTTTTAAGGCCACACCCAAGGCATATGGAAGTTCCCAGGTCAGTGATGGAATCTGAGCTGCAGCTGTGACCCTCACCACAGCCGTGGCAATGCCAGAGCCTTAACCCATTGCGCTGGGCCAGGGTTCAAATCAGCACCTCCACAGGGACCTGAGCCACTTCAGCTGGATACTTAGCCCACTGCACCACAGTGGGAACTCCTAGAATTTTTATTTTTAGCAGAACCTGAACAATCCCACTATCCCACTGTCTCTGACATAATATTATTGATTTGGAAACTCAGGTTAATTTCAGATACAAAGCAATACAAAGATATACATGGTGAAACACAAAATGTATGATTTGTAGATAATGATAGCATACCATCAAACCTGTCCCCAATAAAAATCCTGAAAAACAACTTGACTTAAAGCATTCTATAAACAGACACAAAGTCAATTATACTTTATTAACCTAACATATTAAGTTAAATAGATTGACTTTATTAATTAGAAAATACACAAGGAAAGGAAAACCAAGAAAACAACAGTATCAAGTGTGTGACCAGAAGATTTAACATATGCATCAGTTTTTAAAAATTCTATTAGAGCACAGCTGACTCACCGCATTGCGTTAATTCCTGAGGTACAGCATTGGGACCCAGTCACACATCAGACACACTCTTTTTCTCACACTACCTTCCCTTAGGTTCTACCTCGAGACTGGATACGGTTTCCTGTGCTGTACAGGACACAGACATCATGCTTTGAGATAGGAGGATGGATTTTGTAAAGCTGTCAATTTTTCTGAAATTACGTATAAGCTTTATGGAATTATAATTAAAACATTACCAAAAATGTGTCAGGGAGTTGGGTGCTGGGTTTGGGAGAACCTTGCACAATGACTCTGAGGTTCATGTAGAAAGATAAACAAATACTTCCAAAATAAGGTAATGGGGGGGGTGTTGCTTATCCTTTAAGATGCTGTATAACATACTGTCACAATCTCAGAAATTAAAACAGTGTGGTACTGGCCTTAGGAAGTCAGCTCGATGGTCCAGAAATAGATCCTATTAAACGTAAAACTTTGGTAAGTGATGAATGCAGGGTCACAAACAGAAGACTTACACTTTCAGCAACATGCGGGTAACGAGGACCAGACACACTGTCTTGCCCGAAAAATACATGAAGGAACAGTTTTTGGTCATCGAACAACAAGGAGCAAAGCAAAGTCATCCCGAGAGAGGGGAAGTAAACAGTTGGGCCCAGTGCACAGCCTGAGAGCATTTCCAGGGTACAGCGTGGAGCCGGGTGCTCAGGGGCCCCCATGGATTGAAAGACAGAGCCGAGGGAAGGGAGGCCATGGGGGCTGGAGTTTCCAGAGATTAATGGAATGGAGGGGGCCACACCCAGAGAGGGTTCCTGAGCCTCTGGGTGAGAGCATGTACACCGCCGAAATAGGCAAATTACATTAAGGAGAATCTTTTCTCCGGAGAGCCAGTCGTTAAGCGCTTAGCAGCCCACCAGGGATGGCTGCCCTAGCTCAGCTCCCTGCGGCCGCTCACTAAGCTGAGTGTGACTACATCAGGTCCTGCAAGGATCAAGCGCAGTGGTGACACTGGGTTAAACTCAACATGACGTTTGACAAGAGAGGAAACACATGGAAAGGAAACCTGGGAAGCATCTGCATCTAACAGCTTACGATTTGGGGCTCCTAGACTTGTCATCTAACTAGAGGCTGCTCACACAGCAGCAAGTGTCGGTCCAGAGGCCTGAATGGCGAACACTGGGATTTGAGAGGTCCTGACAGACTGAGGTGGGAGAGAGACCTCCTCAGGGCCTCTTGGTCTGTTTCCATCCATCCTGTGTGCTCCAGAGACCAGCCCTGGCCATCTGCATAATATGTTTGCTGGTTACCATGTCCCCACCTTGCATTTCTATCCCTGGAAGTTTTCCTAACAACCCTACCATCACCCCGAAAGACAGCTCTCATTCTCAGAAGTGTTCCCTGCCCCCGATTCCTTTATTTTCCACTCTAGAATTAAGCGCAAGGAGAAAAGAGGGCAGCATGGAAGAGTCCAGGGGGACATCATTTTCAGAAGACTCTTCTCTGGGAAGAGGCAGCCAAGGTAATACTGGAAATGGGGGACTTCCCTCCCCAAAGTAAAGCCAGAGAAGGGGCCCAGCTTGAAGGGAGGACCCAAGACTTATAAGCCAACCTGGAAAACAGAGGGTCCACATCACCCTTCATCTTGTGCAGCTAGGAGTTCGATTCCTCACTTCCTTGACATAATTATACAACTCAGAGAGATAGGCGAATGGACAAAATAGGCAGAGAAGTCAGGGCAGAGGACCTGGTTGTCCCTAGCTGGCAGGAACACTCCTGGCTGGACGTCCTCCTTCCTCTGGCTCAGGCCTGCATTTGCGGGTGACGGACCCATTCCCAGGCCCCAAGAACTGGGTCAATGGCAACCAGGTGACTGCCATTGTCCAGTGACCCCGGGAAGTAACTGGGGACACCGAGGAAACTCTGCCATGCCCATAATCAACTCTGAACCCCTTCGACCTGCCCTGCCCTGTAGTCATTCCGAGTCTGTGACACACCCCCACCCCATGCAGGCTGACTTCTGGGAACTCCTTTTCTCCTTTATCCTGCTATAAACCATTAGAGGCATTTCGTGGTGGGGGGAAAGCTCAACAGTGCAATTTTCCTGCCCAAACAACCCTGGTATAAGTACACTTGGCCAGCTGATTGAGAAAGTGAATTCCTTTGGATGATGAGGCCACATTGGACCCAAATTAAGACACATTACTTTGCTTGTTAGAGCATCTGGAGTAGGGTGTGGGGGAGAGACGGGGAGTAGGTGGTGGGAACAGTGTTCTCTTCTCTTTAACATCTTGAATACAGAAGTCAGTTAGCTTAAATAACATCCCGTAACAAGAGACTTTTTAGGAACATGTGTTCCAGTATCAGCTTGAGAGCTAAGATGTTGATTGACGGTGGTGGTGGAATATATTGGTTCTTCATCATTTTCTTTCCTTCCTTCTCCCACTCACCAAATAGTAAGTGGAGGCATCCAATGGTATCAGGTACTTTTCAAGACTCTGAGTACACAAAGATAAACAGGACATAGTTCTGCAGCCTGGAGCTACACAACACAATCCAATGGGACCAGTGATAGAGCAGTGGTGGCGAGGGCCCTGGGGGCAAAAGCCAAAAATGCAATCTCTGCCTGAGGCATTTAGCAGAGTCTTTAAGAGAAGGTCACATTTGAGCTGGGTTTTGAAGAATAAGTAGGAGCTTGCCAGGTAGGAAGTGGGGAAAGTGAGGCCAGCCGTGGTTTTAAGACAGAATAGCAGAAAGGGTGACCGGAAGTCACATGAGGAAGCATGGCCTGCAGGGATTTGGGGGCCGCTGGATGCCAAGATTCAAGACTGCTTTTACCCTCTTCTCACTGTCAGACCAGGGTCAGGCCCAGACATTGGTGTGGGAGAACAAGTGCAGACAGGTGGCAGGGGAATGAGTATGTGGGTGACTTGTCTGGGACTATGGTAGCTCTCCCCACAAGATGTAATGATTGAAGTTCATCATTTTTGTTTTATACCTTGATTTTTTTTTTAATCTGTGATTAGAAATATGCATGAGCTGCTGTGGTGACAACACCAGATCCTTAACCCACTGCACCACAAGGGAACTCCAGAACCATGATTGATATTTCACAATTTATGACCCTGACGTGTAAGCTTTAACAGTTGTGCCATGTTTCTGATAACAAGCACCCCCCCCCCAAAAAAAGACAGTGCCTTTGATTTGATTCTTTTTTCAATTACTCTGTGAATTTTATTAATTTATAGGTGTACAGCAATCATCACAACCAAATCTTACAGCATGTCCATCCCAAACCCTCAGTGCATCCCCCACCTCCCAACCTGTCTCATTTGGAAACCATAAGTTTTTCAAAGTCTGTGAGTCAGTATCTGTTCTGCAGAGTTCATTGTGTCCTTTGATCTTATTCTTATGCTTAGAACCTAGTTTCAGTAGAATAGAAGAACTATGTTTGCTATATAATTATTATTCTAATAATTATTTTTAAAAAGTGAAGGGCATATGGCTGCAGAAAAAAACGAATATCGCACACCCAACAACAAGGAGTCATTTCTAATTGCATGTCATTTCTTTTCACCTCCACCGTCACCGATGACGCGGGCTTCGCCTGGACACTGTGAACAGGAAAACCACGCAAGAGGACCACTCTCACTCTGGAGGACAAGAAATCGTCCTTATCAAAGTACAGTACATACTTGATCAGCTCTCTTGGAAACAATGTTTTTTGGGCAAATATCTCTTTTAGCCTTTCCTCCACATGCATACCACGTCTCCACACCCACCTTAATGGATGCCAGAGGGTGTGGTTGCCATTTCTGTGTGCTCCTGAGGGGGCTGAGCTCTCACAGGCCTCCCCGAATCCTTTGATGAGGGCCTGTAACTGCTCCTGGCAAGAAGTGCCTGCGCCCTGCATCTTGGGTCCTTGCCTGTGGGAATCCACCACCCAATTGTTTATGACCTACTCTGCTGATTGATGCTAAGGAAGCAGGTACTTGCACAACTCCACTCTTAGCAAGGAAGTACAAGAAAGAGATGAGTTCAGCAAAGATTGGCTGGTTTTCCAAAGAAGTGAAAGAGGCATGAGAATCCAGAAACACACACTCTCAAGGATTATAAAAGCCAACTACTTCTGGATCCCACGTAGTAAGATTATTTGAGAAACAAAGGCCCTTTCTGACTCAGACTTACTGGCAAAGATCTGATTGAGACATGATTTTCCCATCCATGTCTCTTATGTCTGATACTCGAGAGAGAGCCACTTAAGAGAGAGGCAAGAGTGAGAAGGCAAATAAACATGTCCTAGGAAAAAATCTGAGATGGGAACGTCTGCTCGAGGAATTGTTGAGAAGCAAAGACAAAAAAGCTGTCTAAAGTTTTAGGGATTGCCAAAGAAAAAACGAGCCTAGATTTAAAGGCCTTTGTCAGTTAGAATCTTGCTGCAATAGGACTGCAAAGGCTTTTGCCTGTGCTCTAAATCCAGGGGCCCTTCTGTGGCATTTGGGAGTCACTATTTTGTTGTGTTTTTAATTTTTCATTTTGGGATAATTGTAGACTCACATGCAATTCTAAGAAAAAATACAGTGAGGTCCCTTTACCCAGTTTCCCCCAATGGTAACACCTCAGCAAAACTGTAGTATAAACACAGTATCACAACCAGGATGCTGACAAGAGAGGCAAGAGACAATCAAACAGAGGATTCTTCATGTTGTCCCTATTCAGGTCACATCCGCTTCCCTTGACCCACCTCCCCCCAACTCTTGGCAACCATTGATCTGTTCTCCATTTCTGTGACTTTTGGCACTTCAAGAATTTTATATAGGAGTTCCCGTTGTGGCTCAGTGGTTAACAAATCCAACTAGGATCCATGAGATTGCGGATTCGATCCCTGGCCTCGCTCAGTGGGTTAAGGATCCAGCGTAGCTGTGAGCTGTGGTATAGGTCACAGATGCGGCTCAGATCCCAAGTTGCTGTGGCTGTGGTGTAGGCTGGCAGCTGCAGCTCTGATTGGATCCCTGGCCTGGGGATGGGATCCATATGCCACGGGTGTGGCCCTAGAAAGACAAAAAAAAAAAAAAGAATTTTATATAAATGAAACCATACAGTATGTAACCTTTTGGGATTTGGATATTTTTCATAATTAGATGTGGCTCGGATTCCGAATTGCTGTGGCTGTGGTGTAGGCTGGCAGCTGCAGCTCTGATTGGATCCCTGGCCTGGGAACCTCCATATGCCATGGGTGTGGCCCTAGAAAGACAAAAAAAAAAAAAAAAGAATTTTATATAAATGGAACCATACAGTATGTAACCTTTTGGGATTTGGATATTTTTCATAATTAGATGTGGCTCGGATCCCGAATTGCTGTGGTTGTGGTGTAGGCCGGCCTAGCTTGGGAACTTCCATAGGCCACACCTGCAGCCCTAAAAAGCAAAAAAGCAAAAAAATTTACCTTCCTTTATAGATGCACCTCAATAATTGCTATCATGTGGCGCGGCCCGTCCTTGTGGTCAGGGATTCCTGCAATCAGCAGTTCCCTAAGAGGATATACAGGCGTTTGAAAATACAGTTAGGTTCCAAAGACAATTTAGAAATGTAAGTCAATCTGTTGACAGAAAATGGCGCAGAAATCAGGCATTTTCTTTTTCTTTATTCTTTTTTTTTTTGTCTTTTGTCTTTTTTGTTGTTGTTGTTGTTGTTGCTATTTCTTGGGCCGCACCCGCGGCATATGGAGGTTCCCAGGCTAGGGGTCGAATCGGAGCTGTAGCCTCCGGCCTACGCCAGAGCCACAGCAACGCGGGATCCGAGCCATGTCTGCAACCTACACCACAGCTCACGGCAACGCCGGATCGTTAACCCACTGAGCAAGGGCAGGGACCGAACCCGCAAGCTCATGGTTCCTAGTCGGATTCGTTAACCACTGCGCCACGATGGGAACTCCCTTTTTCTTTATTCTTTTACAGCCAAGCTGAAAGTATCAGTTCAGAAGACAGTTTGGACTTCCTTTTAGATGATGATATGGACTACGGTCTGGTAATCAGATTTCTCCCTTTCTTTCCTTCCTTCCTTGCTGACCTAGTAACCAGATAGCTTTTCCTTCCTTCCTCCCCCCAGGTTTTTTTCCTTTTTACAGCCGCACCTGTAGCATATGGATGTTCCGGGGCCAGGGGTTGAAGCGCCTACACCACAGCCACAGCAGCCCTGGATCTGTGACCTACACAGTAGCTTGTGGCAATGCCAGATCCTTAACCAACTGAGCGAGGCCAGGCGTTGAACCCGCATCCTCACAAAGACAACATCGGCTCCTTAATCTGCTGAGCCACAGTGGGAACTCGAATAACTTTCTTGATTTAAATACTGTGTTTGATGAAAAGTATAGATGCTCATTCCTTATTCTGAAATTAGAATGTCCTATTCCAAATATTCCAGAATTTCCCAGAAGAAAGTATGATTGTGATACTGTTCTCCAGTTATTTATAATACGTAGTTCATCTCTGTCATCATTTTATGAAAAAGTCATCAGACATTTTATAAGAAGGTAACAATTTAGGGGAGATCTTGAACAACAATCTTCCTGGAAAATACATTTTCTGATTTCTTATCATCTTACTGCAGCTTGAGACATACTGGATAGCTGGACTGTGAGATAAATTGACCTTCGACAAAACAGCCCTTTATGGCTAAAGACTGACTTTGAGCTAATCCCACCCTAAATACAACTGCAAAACTCAAAAGGAACGAAAAAAACACATAAGAATACCATCCACATATTATCTAACATACCTTACCCAAGTCATCGTCTTCTTTTACGATGGAAAAAAACCACAATCATTTTTAATGATCTCTAGATTTTTCAACTTGAAAAACTGAAACTCTGCTCCCACTGAACAACTCCCCTATGCCCACAGCCTCTAGCCCCTGGCATCCACTGTTCTACTTTCTGTTTCTTAGAGTTTGACTACATTAGATACCTCATAAACGTGGAATTATGCCATACACCTTTTTGTAACTGGCTTAGTTTGCTTCATCTCATGTCCTCTGGGTTCATCCATGTTGTCACATATGACAAGATCTCCTTTTTTAAGACTGAACGGATATAACACACTCTTCTTTATCCATCCAGCCACAGATGGACATTCTGACTGCTTCACCTCTTGGCTGTATAGCAAATAAGATGAACATGGGTGTGCAAATATCCAAGTCACTTTTCTAAAATTGTATTTACTTAGTAATACAAACTTAACATTTTGGGAAATAGAACATCCTTAAAATGTGGGCAGAAAACGACCCCCACTTATCCTCCTGTCTTTCTCATTCTTGGATTCTTTCTCCTCTACGTTTCCCCTAGACCCACCTTTCCCTTTTTCCTGCCCTTGCCTCCTCTTCTGCTCCATCCCTTCTTTCTTCTCTTTTCCTCACCCTCTTCTTCTTTTTCCCCTTCTCTGGTAGGCTTCATCTTCCCCCAACACCCAAAATGTTCTCTTCCTGAAGGCCATCTGTCACGTGGCAAGAGGCTCCTTGGTCACTCTCCGCCCACGTCTCCCTCACAAATGGAACAGTATTCCTTTACCCTGTGTTTTCCTAGCTAAGTCACATGTACCTAAGCAGCCTATTTTAAAGTGAATTATATTCTTCAATATTGACTGACTAGGAGCCAGAACTTTATTTCAAAGAACCAGAAGAGTTACTCCAAGTCCTCACAGAGCTGGAAGAGCAGAATCTTACTTTGGTACAATATTCCCAAGATGTAGACGAAAATCTTGAAGATGTAAATAAAAGAGAAAGACTTATACAAGATAAAATGTAAGTCATTAAAAACAAATAGACTTATTCTATGAATCTATTTCTAACCAGAGATGGAGTCTGACTCATTTATGTATGGCCCTTTCTTGTGGTCTCTCTGGATTTAGGAAGGGATTTTTATTCATAATAGTTTACACTGCAGAGGGTAAAAGGTAGAAGTTGTATTTACACAGAAAAGAATGGCTTTAGTTTAGCTTTCGTCACTACTTCCTTTCACTTGTCAAAATATTTTCTAGCTAGAAATAATAAAAGACAATTTAAAAGATTTAAAATGATTGAAATGTCACCTACTGCAGTAATTTTTGTTCAATGCAGTTTTTATGCTGTCATCTGGCTAATCAAATCATGCTTTGGATGATACTGCTAAAAACCACATTTTCCTTAGCTGTGACTCTGAGCAAGTTTCTTTGTCATGTAAATATGACATCATTTTATACTGGACATATCAATCCAGCAGAGCTATTATTATAAAGAGTTTCTGTTGGAAAGGAGGCTGGATTTGATGACTCAGAAAACTCCTTCCTACTCTAAAATTGTATATTATTAAAATTTTGGAAAATAGCTTAAAGTTGGAGAAAATAGATCTTTATACCTACTCATCATAAAAAGGTGTAAAACCTTTGGGGAAGAGTTTTCTGGACCAGAAGATGGCAACCTTTTAAAACAGTAAGTCAAACTACATTGAACTTTGGAACAACTTCACTTGTTCAGAAGTTAAGAACCTAAAAAGCATAATCTTATAGCCACCCACTGGACTACTAGATCCTGGTAATCCTTACCTCCTCTCTCTCCGTCCTGGGTGCATTGTGCCCACCCTGACAATATGATTTGGGGAGGGTGGGGTAGGCATGGTTGGGCAGGGAAAAGGGGATCTCTGTCAGATTCTCTCTAGAAGATCTATATCCGGATCTCTAGGTGAGGAGTCAGGAGTCTCTACTTTTCCTAGTGGCTCCCCAGATAGTCTGATCATCAGCCAGGTTTGAGAACAGTGACATGACAGGTCACAGCACAACTAGGGTTCCTGACACCTCAGCTCTGCTGCTCTGTATTTGGGGGACTAGGGAACCATAAAAGTAGGAGGGGTGAGAAAATGTTTCCTGATGAAAATGCTTTTGTGCATTTGTTTTTCTCATTTAGCTGCAAAGTTGTGTGTACTCTGTCAGTGTCTCTAACTTGGGCATGCTAGACTTAAGATGCTGACACATGACCTGGAGGGAGTGTTGAAGCTCCTGACTGAAGGTTTATTTTACTAAACCACAAATTTACAGACAAACGTCTCTTTCTTTTGCAATAGAAATAGCAGCATAGAGTTTCTTTTGGAGCACAAAGAAATGCTTAAGGCCAGCTGTCTAAGAGAAGAGGAAAAAGCAGCAGAACTGGAATTAAGGTCCAGGCTATTTAGTTTTGGAGAATTTAATTCAGATACTCAGGTAATCACTCTTTGCCTACACTAATTTTATTTTGTTTGGCTCATGATAATAATTTGCATTCCCTGTTTACTGGGGAAAAAACCCACACAAGTTCCAGGTTGATTGCAGGGGCAGAAAACCAGCTTGGAATCACCCTCTCAATAGGTAACAGCTAACTTACATAGAAGATAGAAAACACTCAAACTGGCACTGGAGTCCTCTTAAAATGTTACAAAGTATAATGCCAAGATTCTCCCCTATATATACTTCTTTTTTTTTTTTTTTTTGCTTTTTTAAAGGACTGCACCCTCAGCATATGGAGATTCCCAGGCCAGGGTCCAATCAGAGCTACAGCTGCCAGCCTACACCACAGCCACAGCAACGCAGGATCCAAGCCACGTCTGCAACCTATACCACAGCTCACGACAATGCCAGATCCTTAACCCGCTGAGCGAGCCAAGGATCAAACCCGCAACCTCATAGTTCCTAGTTGGATTCGTTTCCACTGCACCACTGACGGGACTCCCCACATATATATATATATATATATATATATATATATTTCTTTTAGTCAGTATACCTATTACTACACACATGAAATTGTTCACTGCCTGTAGTCATTTTGGTATTAACGTGAGAAGCAAACTACCTACCAAAGGAAGCACTGAAACATCACTGGATAGAACATCTTCCCAGACCGAGCCTGTAAGAGGTTGTGGCCTCTTCGGGGCCTGCACAGATCCATCACCAGAGCCCCTGTGCCATGGGCGGGCAAGCTCATCTAATTCACACGCTGATCTCTCAGCTGGCTGTCAACTCCAGGGCAGGGATTGTCTTACGCTTTCTAGTTAGCTGAGTTTAGTGTCCTTATAAAGTAGGTGCTCAATAAATGTTGTTGAATGAATGATTCGGCTAGTTTTAAGACCCAAACTCCAGCTAACACTGGTTTCCTTGTAAATGCCAAATAAAAATTCAAAACTCATATGTGAGGCTAATATCGCATTTATGGTTATGAACTTAATTTTCAAACAGAGGTAGGTTTAGAACTCTATCAGAAGATGGAGGTGGGCAGGGTTACAAAAAGCGAAATTGTTTCTGGCTCCTTCCTAATACACCTTTCTTAGGTGGGACAGCACCTCAAGTTAGGAGGGGAGGGGTCATATACGGTAGAGCAGGAGGTGTGATGACAGCCACCTCTCAGTTCCTCAAAGCTGTTTTTTTTAAACCAGGTTTTTAAAAAATTGTGGTAAAACATACAGAAAATTTACCATTTAATATTTAGTGACCATTTTAGTGGCATTAAGTACACCTGCAATAGTGCATAACCATCATCACTATTTCCAGAACCTTTTCATCATCCTAAATAAAAACCATCCCCATTATTCACCATTCTTTCATCTGTCAGCTTCTAGTAACCTCTGTCCTACTTTCCGTCTCTGTAAATTTGCTTATTTTAGGTACCTCGTTAATATCTGGCCTTCTTTCACTCAGCATGTTTTCAGAAGGTTCATCCATGTTGCGGCATGGGTCAGAATTTCACTCCTTTTTATGCTTGAGTAGCAACAGTCCATTGTATTTTTACACCACACACTTTATCTATTCCTCTGTTTGTGGCCATCTGGGTTGTTTCCACCCTTCAATTTGGTTTTAAATAATCCTGAAGCTGATTAACATGAAAAATGTCAGGTAAATATTAGTGGTGTCCCTCCAAGCCCCTTTCATCCAAATTTAGGATCACCAAAAAAAAAAGTGGCATTTCAACTTTGAGGCAACCAGATCCCTAAATGGAGAAGATAGAACTGACCTGAAAATTACTTTTTAAAAGACTACCTATGACATTTTGGTCACAACTGTGATATTGGCATTTGTATATTATACACTCTGGGAAAATGGGCTAATAACTCATAGTGTCTCCTAGAGATGGGAAATGCTGGGGCAGAGAAGAGGAAGCAGAGCAGGAAAATTGATAGGAGAAAAGCATTCTTTTCTAAGAATTTTCCTGCTTACCCACTCTCATTCTTTTCATACACTGAAATGTGCAAAACATAATCCTTTATCACTAAATAAGCATAGCTGTGCCCAGTACTGACCTTCATAAATCACAGGTGTACTTTGGCGCTATAGCTAGAAAATGAAGATATTATTCTTTCAAAACTTCCACACTCTTAACCTAAAAATATTTTTCCTTGATTCAATATTTTACTTTTAAAATACAATTTAAAATTCAACTATAACCTAACACTGGAAAGCGCACAAATCATCAGTTTCTCTCTCAAGGAATTTCCTCAAGGCCAACACACCACTGTAGCACCCCCAGAAGCCTCCCACACGCCCCTTTCCCGTCTCTACCACATACCCAGGAAAACTGCTCTCCTGACTTCTCCCACCATCAGCTTGCATATTTTTAAACTTCATGTACATGGAAGCATGTGATACGCCTGCCTTGTCGGGTTTCTTTCTCTCCACATTATGTTCGTGAGAGTCATACGTGTTGTTTGTTCACTGAACATGAAATGGACTGTAGGCTTTTCCACTGTTCAACCTGCAGAATGTCCTCACCTCTGGTTTTACTGTTCTTTGGCGCAGGGAGGCTGATCAGGTTCAGTCGGGAGAGTTGTTTGGTCAGAGGAATGTGACATGGACTAGAATCACGGAATCCCTGAGCTGGAAGGGAGCTTAGAGGTCATTTAGACAGCTCCCTCTTTCCCGATCCAGTTTGGATACAACTATTCCCCCTCAACACGGCTCTGGCCGATCACTTCCCATTCACTGCTGAGGGCATCTAGAGGACTGATCCAGTGGTCTGCCTTCCACCCACCACAAGCGCAAAGCAGCAGCTCCCCCCACTTCTTGCAGCCTCTCTTGGCGGCCCCCTCCTCCGAGGTGTCCTGGGCGGAGCCTGCCATCTGGTGGCAGCTCCAGGGATGGGACTGACCCTTCTGTCACGGGCACGCCTGTGCCTTGAGCTCCCTTCTCCTTGCCCTTCTGCTTAACTGGGCCAGGCCCTCAGTCTTTTTCATGCATGAGTATTTTCTTTAACCTCATTCCCCAATCCTATTTCTTATACTGTTCTTAGCTCATTACCTTAGGACCCCTCCTTGTCTCTACCTCTCCTGTTTGACTGCAGGAACTTAAAAAGAAAACAAGACATCCGGAAAGGTAGCTGCCATGCATCTCTAAAGCTCTTTCTAAGCCTTCAAGAGGTCTCCTCCAAAAATTTCCATCAACTTCTAATCACGCACATATTAAGGATATTTTCTCAGAATATATTTGTAATGACTCACACTGCAGTATTTTTTTTCATATTGAATGTATATTTAGCCCCTTGATTAGTTAATGTTTCTTTTTCCTTTTATATTGTCTGTATATCTAAAGTTTCTAAAAGGAATGTGTTATAATAAGGAAAATAAACGTTATTTAGAGAAAAAAGCTTTATGGCAAATGGAACTTTCACTTTCCTTTTTCCTTTTATATTATTTTGTATTTCTCCAAATTTTCTAAAGGAAGCATGTTTTTAAATTTAAATAGAAAATACACGAAGTGTTACTTAGGAAAAAAAAAAGTGGGGACTTTATAGTAAATAGGGCCATCAGAAAGCTTGTTAAAACTAGAAGGTGGGAAAGACAAGCTATTTGAAGTAAGTGATTGGTTAGAGATCTTGACTTGTAATTAAGTGCTAATGGCTCTGTAAGGAGCTGGTCGGGAGGGGTTTCCCATGGCTCTTGGAGCCACATCTGTCTTGAATGTTATTTGTCCTTGGCTTTATGGTGATTCTCATCTTCTTGAGCAGAAGCAGGCATGGGGGCAGGATGCTACCAGGACAGCGATTTACTTTGCCCAGCAGTTTATTGAGATCCTTTTATCTGCGAATACCCGGTACACACTGGAGAGAGAGAGTTTGCTTATGGTCCCGAAACATGTTACCTACAAGCTCAAGCATCTCTACCAACAGTTAAAACAGCGCAGTGCCCAGGTACAGGGATCAGCAAGGTTTGGCCTAAGCCTCTGCTTAGACTAGAAAACGGCTTCCCGATGCAGAGAATTGAACTCCTCAAAAAGGTTTTATAAGCCAGCCTAGGAATCTGTTTGCTTGTAACTTTTTTTTTTCTGGGAGAATGTATTCATTTATTCAGCAAACATTTATTAAGTGCATACTTATGTGCAAGGCACTGCTTTAGACAGAAGTGTAAACATAAGAAATTGCTCCTGCCTTCCGGGTGCTTACAGTCTAGAAGGGGAGATAAGGCATGAATGCAAATAACTATCATACAGAGTTATAGTTTTAGCAATTAAGAGTAGTTAAGTGCAAAAAAGGGATTTAAATTGTTTATATTACTTATACCTGAATGGGAATCAAATACATAAAAACATTCAAACATAAAGACAGTCTGTCCTATTAAATTGCTTTCTATACCTAGACTGATTTAAAAAAGAATACAAGGCATTACCATAGTAATGATCTGACTATAAATTATGACATAAACTCACTGCTGCATTTTTCTCACTGTTCTACATTGTATTAAAACCTTTCTTTCAAAAAAGGAAATATTTAGTAGCACCTAAGAGCTCTCATTATAATATAGTAATTTTATATTTATTGAGTGAACAAGCCAATAGCGATAAAATTTTATCTTTTCTGCTTTTTCTTCTCAATCTCAGGAAAAACTGATAGACTCTCTCAGTAAAAAGATTAATCAAGTATACAGAGTCTGCATTGGAGATGCTGAGGTTGGCAGCCTCAACCCAATTCAAAAGCTGGTGAAAGTAGAGTCTCGCCTGGTGGAACTGAGTGATCTCATTGAATCCATTCCCAAAGAAAATGTGGAAGCAATTGAGAGGATGAAACAGAAAGAACGACGGCAAAAGTACTGTCCACTATCTTAAGATATAAATGTAGTGAAAGACTCAAGAAGCTGTTTTTGCTTGGATTCCACAAACACTGAGCAGGTCTCTGTTATATGGCAAGTCTCTATTATATGCCATATATAGAGACCCAGTGGAACCAAATGCAGCCCTGCCCTGCTCACAGAGCTCTTATTTTAGTGTGGAGACACATTCATCAATATTCTTATGGGATAAATGTGTCATTAGCAATGGTAGAATGAGCACTGTGAAGGAAAGAGTTTGCCAGGGGCAGATGCCAGTTTCGGATGGGCAAGGGGTCCTAGCTTGAAAGAGTGAATATTCAGAGCGAATATTCACCATTTATATGAAAATTTTCGAAGAGCTGCCATGTGGAAGGAGAACAGTACTTGTGAAGGGCTCTCGATATAGAATTAAGGGCCCTTCGTTGGAAAACTACAGGGAGACTCCATCTGTGAAAGAGCCATTTCAAAGTCAGAGCCATGTACTGAGGGTTTCCTCGGTTCCTAACGGCCAGCACTTAGACACACAGCATTTAGTCATTAACTCCTTCATTCCTCAAGACAATTTTACCAAGAGCCTCACGCCCCGAGCACACACCCCCACCTCACCCCAGCCCTGCCCAGCCATGTCCCTACATCTGCGCCTAGCTTGGGACCTTAGAGGGAAGGTACTGGTTTAGAGTTCCACAATGATTTCAGTAAGGATTCTGCGTACATCCTACCTTGGAGGCAATGATCATTACAGCCTTCCCAGTACAATGCGGCATGGAGAGAGTGCTTATACGTGATTCATGTTTATGTTAGAGATCTGGGTACATTTTATTTTTCTTCCAAAATGGTGACGTGCACTCTCTTCCCATTTCAACAACAAAAAAAGGATTGGTTCTTAAGTATTTATTTGAATATTTAAAACTCGTAATTATGGGTGCAGTATTATTTTCATTTAAAGGAGACCTTAAAATATTTCGATAATTCTTTACCAAATAATAATGATGTATGTCTTTTTTACTTTCTCTGATTTATAATTAGAATAATGTCTTGCCCTCTTGACAGGCTACGTGAAGAGAAAATGAGAGAAAAACAAAAACACCAGGAGGAAAGGCTAAAAGCCGCCCTGGAAAGGGCAGTAGCCCAACCAAAGAAAAAGGTTTGTGTTTTGTTCATAACAGGTCCAGCTACATCAAATGTGTGAGGATCTCTGTGCTGTAAAAACAACACACCTAATTCATCTAATTTATCCAGGTTAAAATTTCAGGAAGACTGCTGATAGCTTCAACTGCTCTCTCTCTGGTGCCTTGCCACTTTTAGAATAATTCAAATTACTGGGTCTACAGTTCTCCATTAGACTCACTTTTTAGTAAAAGAAACCTCGCTCACCTTTTTCTTTAGCTCCAGGTGCACGCAACTAGGGAGCTAAAAAAATAACAGTAAATGAATTATATATACAACTGGGTCTTCTAATCCTCACTGTAAAAATAATGACATTTACGGCTGAAACTAATTTACTCAGAGTCACTTCAGATTTAGCAGCGGAATCTAATCTGAAGCCAAGGTTCCTCATGTTTCCCAATTACCTGGTCACTAAGAGGTTTAGGACTGGCAGTCACTGAGTGCATGTGGTCCATGATTCCTCACCTTTCTCTGAGTTAGAGTCTGAAATACAGTCCAGGAAAGCAATTTCGTAGTTACCTGCAAAGCTAATGTGGAAATCGATTCCTACCAGTTACGGCCACCCGAGAGTGAGCGCTTACTGGGCACCTCAGCTCATGGTCAGCCTCCGAGGCAAAGCACTTCAAGTTCCCAAGTATGGTAACTGCTACAATGTGCTATGTCAAAAAGGGATGATTAATTTTATTTAGATAAGCATTTCATCTTTAAAAAGGTTGCTACCTCTCTAGTTCAACTCTACCTATGAAGACCTGACTTGTCCTCTTCTCCCAAGAGAGAATTAACCACTTAATCGCCCTGCTACATGTCTATACGGTCATTTACTAAACCCACCAAATTAAAGTGATTATTTCTTAACACAGCCACCTTTCCTTCTAGACCAGGAATAAGTTTTATGAACGCTGTATTCCCAATGCCTGGCACATAGTGGACACTCAAGAGAAATTAATAACAAAGGTTATCAAAGGAGATCACTGACGAAAAAAATGTGACATTAGCAAAGGGATTCAAGGATTTTAGGCTCCTAGGGAAATTTCCGTTGTTATACTGAGGGGGAAGACTGCTATTGCTATTTAGTTCCGTGGAGCCAGGAATGTCAAACATTCTGCAATGCAGGGGACAGTCACACCCAGAGATGATGCCCCTTTTGAGACACAATGGAGATGTTCCATCAAATTTCATGTCTAATAAAATCTAAGAGTTTTCTTATCCATTTAATTCACACAAATTCAGATACAAAGGGGAACCCTCCCCCCCCCCAAAAAAGGAGGGGAAAAAGCCTGAGATAACAATGAGTATGATACACCTGAGTATGATACTCTATGCCCCAGAGAGAATGAATTGTATGCATCAGGGAATCCCTGAGCTTGTCCCAATGGGAACACCTCCAGGAACCGACAGGATTACTAGTGCTTAAGAAGATAGTACCGTGGTTTTCTCAAGCTTTTAATAGGATTTTTAAATGCCAGTCAACTAGTGCTTAGCAGAGGAAAGTGATCTCTTCGAACCAATGGAGGAGAAACCAGCTACGGTAGAGCTGAGAAATGAAGTGCTGGCTTCAGCCATGGTGCTTTTCGAGGCTTACTGCATCTGAAGCAGAAGCCAACTGATGCCTTCACCTAAGTCCTCCCACTTCCACATAACACCTAACTGCTCTGTCTTCTGCATCCTATGCTGCTCCACTTGTTACTGGACATTGCTTACGCTGGACACCCATTAGGTTATCAACCCCTCTGTAACTGTGATTATTTACTATTACTAAATATTATTATTCGTTGCAAATATCACATTAATATTAGTATTTTAGTTATACTTCAATAGAAAATGGTTATGTGAAAAAGTATTTTTTCTTTTGCTTCAGCTGGGAAGACGACTTATCTATCGCTCAAAACCGCCATCTGCTAACAAACATGAACTATTTTCAGTCAAGGATACAAAAACAAAATCATTGGAAGAAGAATACTTTTTCACTTGAGGAGGAACAGTAAGACATTTATTATCAGAAGACTTTAGGCATATTTTGTAGATTTTGCTTTTCAATAACGGGAATATTCTGCCCCATATGCAGGCCTGACCAATTTCAGAAAGAGAGACCCCTACTCTAAAAGGCCCTTGGGATTGGAAATGGGAGTTACTTTCTTTTGCTGAAGACTTTTATTATCCATATCCTGACCATTATTCTATACAGCTAAACATTTGTAACTACACTTTTTCTTGACCCAGTTGGGGATACATATGCAGAGTTACTTTACTGATATAACTATACGGTGAATGACCATTATGTGTAATAATGGCATTCTCTGACATGCGAGTTTAAATAATCTATTTTTTTCCAACCAGTCCAAGAAAAGCTCACAGAGTAGATTTTATCACTGTGGAGTATACATTTTAACAATGCACAACTCTGAAACACTGGTTTTGACGAGTTTAACACCTGCAGGAAAACCAGTAGCTGATGTTCTCTGAACACAACTACAGGACTGATTTTTAATTCACATGAAGGAGTTCTGTCGAGAAAATTTGGTTCTCTCATGTGAACTATATGCCTTCAGACTAAATATCAGTTCACAATTTCTTTTGTGTTAATATATTCAATCGTTTTAATTTTCAGGGAATGTTTCAATTTTAGCTGTAATATGTACATCACTTAGCTTAACTGATAGAGAATTAACATGTAATTTACTGACTACTAAATAATAGGCTATATTAATTCTAAGAAAATATTTAAATTTATATATGTCAAAAGTGGCTCAAAAATAACTTTAGAAGAAACAGTTGCTTTTAAAAGGTCTCAGTTAATATATAACTACAAGAAAAGGGCTGACATTCACCTCCATAGACAGTTATAATGCATATAAATAAGTTTCCCTAACGCTTTGGGCTTACATGAAAATCAGCTTGAATAAAGCTGGGTGGCTTTTACAGCAGTAGTTCTGTGAACACTCTTTCACCTGTTGCAACAGTTGAGCTCTGCATGTAAATATCTGAATATGAATAGCTCAGAATCAAATTGAAAAACAAACACATCTTTATTGTCTACAAATATATATAAAAAAAAATCTCCCCCAAAAGATGCTATTCTCTCATTTCCCCATCTTCTTCTTCTTCTTCAACACCCCTGATATAAAGGACATTATTACACCTGTAAATAGAAAAACAGTCCATTTTGTTGTTCCAACCAGAAACCACATAAGAATTATAACTATTATTCTGTTTTTTTATTACAAAAATGCAAACGCTAAAATTACAATATATCATCTCTTTTTAAAATATTTACCTTCGATTTATTTTTTTTTTTTAAAAAGCATATATATTTTTACCATGAGGCTGTTATAAAATGGTATCTTTACAATCTTCCCAAGGGAATAATGACTAGAATTTGGAGGTATGAAACTAGTTCTAGAAAATAAGTATAATACATATCTCTAACAGCAGCCAGATTCATCTAAAATTCAAAACCAAGTTTCAACTACTGAAACCACTCAAAAAGGTACAGTTAAGAGCTAGAAAGTTTAGTATCACACTAGAAAAATCTTAAGAGTGAACAGCTCCAAAATATGTCAGTCTGCTTTGGCAAGTTTAACAATTTCAAGACCCTTGAAGTCTGGTTGTAGAATATTATGTTGATTTAATAATGATTTTTTTAAAAGTAATTGAGACTTGGGCACTAATTAATTTACTTGAACAGGTATTTCTAATGGTCACCAGTAACTCCTTATATATACGACTACTGTTTTGTTACCTTATTAAAACTTCACCCAGATGTCCAGACAATGCTCCATCTATGTATTCTTCTGTGTTTGCAAGCTTTGAATAAAAAGAAAATGTATTAGTATAATTATACAGGAGGAAAACAGTATTACACACCTAATATTGGTGAGAGACCTTAAAACTAAGATCTTTCGGTACCAACAACTCACATTTATCTATAACAATTAGAAGATTAGCCTTCTACTACTGTAGTACTTTTTGGTTTCATATAAACATTCAGTAATGTTAACACTGATGGGTGTACAACTAATATAAAGTTCATTTCAACACAATTTTTAAAATCTCTCAGTTACGTACTATTTCTATTAAACATTAAAATGTGTCAAGGAAGAAGCCTTCAATTTATAAGCCATGAATAGTTCAGTTCTAAAGAACCAGGCATAACTTTTCTCAGAGTAAGAGCATATATATCATTTGAGGAACCCAATGGGTACAAAATCTATGGCTAAAATACCACATACTTTTATATTAGTCAACAACCAAACCAAAGAACTGAATAAGAATTTTAAATTATGTGCTAATAAACAGAAAAAAAAAAAGTTCTTAAGAGGAGGTTAAATTAAGAGTGACCTTTATAGTTATTTCATTTATTTCTATTATTTCTAATTGTACATCAAAATGTCTAGCTTTCCTTCTATGTAAAGGAATTTAAACTTGTAATTTAAAAAAATTACATTCAGTGCTACTGGGACTCACAAAAGAAATGAACAGGAGAGAAACGAAAGACAGAAGTTTCCTTCATTAACTAGGCAAGTGGGCAAAGGGAAAGAAAAATAGGGCTTAGAGAGGATGTAAGATAAGGCATTTAAAACATGAATTAATAATGCTACTGGATATTATTCCTTCTATAGTGAAAAGTAACCTTTTACACTCAGAGGATATGGTTTTGTCTGAAATTGCTGTCAACAATTAGTTTTGTATGTAATAGCTCTCAGAAATTATGTATTAACATCAACTAACTTTTAAAAAAGTGATTACTGGCAGATGTTCACCAACATTTAAATAGTTTCTAAATTATATGATAATGCTCCAAAGGCCTTCTACCACATTTTAAAAATTGAACTATAGTTGATTTACAGTATTGCATTAGTTTCAAGCATACAGCAAAGTGATTCAGTTATACATACATTTTTCAGATTCTTTCCCATTACAGGTTGTTACAAGACATTGAGTCTAGTTCCCCGTGCCATACAGTAGGTCCCCATTTATCTATTTTTATATACAGTGGTGTTTACCTGTTAATCCCAAGGCCTAAGTTATCCACCCCCCCTTCCCCTTTGGTAATCAGAAGTTTCTTTTCTTTTTCTTTTTTTTTTTTTCCAGTCCTTTTAGGGGCCCTCCCGAGGCACATGGAAGTTCCCAGGCTAGGAGTTGAATCGGAGCTGCAGCCGCCAGCCTACACCACAGCTCGAGGCAACACCAGATCCTTAATCCACTGAGTGGGGCCAGGGATCTAACCTGCATCCTCATGGATACTGGTCGGGTTTGTTACTGCTGAGCCAGGACAGGAACTGCAGAAGTTTCTTTTCTTTCTTTCTTTTTTTTTTTTTGGCTTTTGTCTTCTTAGGGCCGCACTTGTGGCATATGGAGGTTCCCAGGCTGGGGCCCTAATCAGAGCTGTAACTGCCAGCCTACACCACAGCCACAGCAAAGCAGGATCCAAGCCGCATGTGCGATCTACACCACAGCTCATGGCAATACTAGATCCTTAACCCACTGAGCGAGGCCAGGGATCGAACTTGCAACCTAGTGGTTCCTAGTCGGATTCGTTTCTACTGCGCCACAACAGGAACTCCCAGAAGTTTATTTTCTATGTCTGTGAGTCTGATTCTCTTTGTAAATCAGTTTATCTGTATCATTTTTTAGTTTCTACATTTAAGAGATAACATATTTGTCTTTCTCTATCTGACTTCCTTCACTAAGTGTGATACTCTCTAGGTCCATCCATGTTGCTGCAAATGGCATTATTTCATTCTTTTTAACAGCTGAGTAATATTTCACTGGACATGTGGTATTCTTTACTCCTTTCTTTTGATGAGATATAATTCCTATAGCATAAAATTCTCTTTTAAAGTGTCCAAGTCAGTGGTTGTTTGTATATTCATGAAGTTGTTTGATTATCAACACTATTTGGAACATTTTCAGTATAATGGGTATCCCCTTCAAATTTTTCTATGGCTTTGGTAAAGGTAAATGATTCCTGCTTAGGGCATTTTCCAGGCCAAAACCACATTCTATAAGAACTCTGAGAACCTAAGCATCATCTGTACAGGTGGTAAACTCTTATTAAATTAAGAAAAATTTCAGCTTTAAGCCTACAAGTGCTCCCATTAATACTCTGCCTACAAGCACTAACAGTATGAAATATCTGGAGTCACAACTGGATTGACCACCTATGTAAGTATCCTTTAAAAAGCATTCATCAGCCATTAATCAGTCACATAAATACTTGCACTTCAAGAAAATATAACCTCAACCTCTTTCCTCAAAAGCTGGCTGGAAGCTAGAGAATTAAGCAACAAAAAACCCAAACACCCCAATTTTATAATGAGTAAAGGACATGAAGGTATTTCTCCAAAGATATGTAAATGACCAATAAGCACATCAAAAGGTCTCGAAATCACTAATCATTAAGGAAATGCCAACGGAAACAATGGCATACCACTTCACACTCATTAGGATGACTTATAAATTAAAAAACAGAACATAGCAAGTGTCAGTGAGGATTAAATTAAAAAAGTGGGGAGGAGTTCCTGTCGTGGTGCAGTGGTTAACGAATCCGACTAGGAACCATGAGGTTGCGGGTTCGGTCCCTGCCCTTGCTCAGTGGGTTAACGATCCGGCGTTGCCGTGAGCTGTGGTGTAGGTTGCAGACGCGGCTCGGATCCAGAGTTGCTGTGGCTCTGGCGTAGGCCAGTGGCTACAGCTCCGATTAGACCCCTAACCTGGGAACCTCCATATGCCGCGGGAGCGGCCCTAGGAAAAAAAAAAAAAAAATTAAAAAGTGGATCCCTTGTGCATTGCTGGTGGAAAACAGTCTGGCAGTTCCTCAAAAACTTAAAACAAATAAGTATTGTATGATCCAGAAATTCCACTTCTGGATACAGACCTAAAAAAATGAAAGCAGAGGAGTTCCCACTGTGGCTCAGCAGAATCGAATCGGACTAGCTCCATGAGGACACAGGTTCAATCCCTGGCCTTGCTTATTGAGTTAAGGATCCAGCATTGCTGTGAACTGTGGTGTAGGTCACAGACTCGGCTTGGATCCCACATTGCTGTGCTGTGGTGTAGGCCAGCAGCTACATCTCCACTTTGACCCCTAGCCTGGGAACCTCTATATGCTGTGGGCCAGGCCCTAAAAGGATTAAAAAAAAAAAAAAAAAAAAGAAAAGAAATGAAAGCAGAGACTCTTAACAGATATCTGTATACCCATGTTCACTGCAGTATGCACAATCGCCAAAAGGGGAAACAATTCAAATATCCACCAACAGAAGCGTGATTAAACTGCAGTATGTTCAAGCTAACCCTTGCACATGGGTTTGAACTGCACAGACAAACTGACTTGGACCCACGGATATGGAGGACTGACTATGGACTCGAGCATCTGCGGATTTTAGTGTATCAAGCAGGTTCTGGAACTGAGCCCCAAGAGTATCAAGGGACAACTACACACAATGGAATATTATTTCAACCATGAAAAGGAATGAAATTCTGATACATGTTACAAGATGGACAAACCCTGAAAACACCATGCTAAATGAACTAAGCCAGACACACAAAAGGACAAATATTATGGGGTTCCATTTATATGAGGTACCTAGAATAACGACAAAAAGAAGAGTGTTCACCGGGGGCAGGGAGAATGGGAAGTTATTGTTTAGTGGATACAGAGTTTCACTTCCCAAATGGATAATGGTGATGAATGCACAACAATATGAATATAGTTAATGCCACTGAGTTGCACACTTAAAAATGGTTAAAGTGGTAAATTTTATGTTATATATATATTTTACCATTATTAAAAACAAAAAACCTGGCTCAAACATTTACAGAACTAGTTTATCAGATACAGTCAGTTCATCAATTCCTTTGGTCTGTCTTCTCTCTTAAGAACTGCTTCTATCAAATTACTTTGATTTGTACATTTAGCATTTATCAAAAGACAAGAATTCACTTGAAAAGGTTCTCTTGAACCAAGTGCTGGGAAGTTTTGCTTTCCCCACAAATTAGTATATTTTTCTTATGACATTGTGAATTAAACGCCTGAGCTCTTCTTTTTTTTTTTTGTCTTTTCTTGCCTTTTCTTGGGCTGCTCCCGCGGCATATGGAGGTTCCCAGGCTAGGGGTCCAATCGGAGCTGCAGCCACCAGCCTATGCCACGGCCACAGCAATGCAGGATCCGAGCCGCGTCTGTGACCTACACCACAGCTCACGGCAACGCCGGATCGTTAACCCACTGAGCAAGGGCAGGGATCGAACCCGCAACCTCATGGTTCCTAGTGGGATTCGTTAACCACTGCGCCACGACGGGAACTCCGCCTGAGCTCTTCTTACTTTTAACCACCTGGGAATCAAATCTGTGGCTGAATTTTTAATATGTCTCATACAAAGTTCATCAAATTATAACATCCTCCTTAGCCTTGATTTGACCCCTTAATTTTGCTTTATATTTGTCAATTAATTATATCTTGTAAGTCACACCAAACCTTTGAGAAGTCACACGAAGAAAAATAAATACAATTTAATGATCTTCATAACTCTTCCACTTACCTGCATGTTCATATAGCCATCTACAGACACCAGGTAGCCTTTGTACTCCATTCCCCACTTAAGTTTCACCATCACTGGCTTCCCTGTTAACCCATTGAGGAAAGGTTTGGGATTGAGAGGCAAACTCTGCAAAACAAAAACAAAAACAAAAAAGGAACCCAACTGAATAAGTTTCTTTACCTTGGTTTCTATTACCTACTCTTTTCTGCCAAATTACCAATATGCTGTGGTATCCAACTGAAGCAAACTCTTGCCTCCATCTCACGTTATTACATAATTTTCACTTTTATTTGTGGAAGAACTTCAGAGAAATATCCAGCCAGTCAATTTCATCAACCCCATCAAGACTTATTCAATGTTCACTTAAGAAACATTCACTCACTGTTCCAAAAATATAATGAAACAAAGGAAAAGGCAATGGGAAAAAAAAAAAAGGCAGACGACAGTCCCTGTCCTTAAGAGACCTACAGTGGGAGGGGAAGGGTCAAAACATACACGAGTTGACAATTACTTTGTAATGTAGTAAGAGGAGAATGCTATTACACGGTACCAAACAATCCAGTGTTAAGAGAAACGGAAGAGTTGCCTGAAGTAAGTAATGCCTGTTTTAAAGGATGACAGATATTTCCAGAGGGAAAGAGGCTATTCTAGGCAGAGGAGGCTCCCTGTGCAAAAGGAGGCAAGAATGACTCCGAAAGGTGATCTCAGGGACATAAAAGTTAGTTTTGTACGAAGTTACTGAAGAGGCAGGGGCAGATCATAATTGAGTCTCTCACTATGAAAAGGTAGGCCTGGATCTTATTTGACTTAGCAGTGCCTCCTACATATAGGCAATCAATCACTTAATGTTTGTTTGTTCAGCAAATGCAACAGTATCTCCAACGAATTCAGACTTTTCCCCCTTCCTTCATCTGTTGGCCCATCCGCCCAAAGAAAGAAAAGAACCAAGAAACTTGGCTACTAAACCCCTCTAGGATAAGCATACTCAGAGTGATCTCAAATAGTTCTATGGTCTTCACTCTTTTCTTTCTCCAATTTATTAGCCACACGGCAAGTATTATTTTTTTATCACATCATATCTCTACCTAAAATGTTTTGATGGCTTTCCAAAGTAGACTCGGAGTAGAACTCAGACCTCCTAAAACTGCCTAATACTTGCCCAACACTCCATCCTAGCAAGCAGCTATGGCTTTCTCTCAATTCCTCCAACTGGTCAGGCTTTCTTTCGAGGCTCAGAGTCTATGCTCATGTTTCCTGAGCTTGGTGTATACACTCTTCCGCCTCTTTAAGGGTGTGTATTTCATATCGTTTAAGTTTCAGGTTAAATCCCTTCTCCCAAGGATGCCATCCTTAAACACTTCTAACGTAGCATGGCACCCCCTCATAGCATCCTGTGTGCTTTCTCCTTAGCACTAATTTTATTTGAAATTATGTATTTGTCGTTATTTGATCAATGTCTCTCTCTCTCTCACACCGATTTAAACTGGAGCAGGGGCCACACCAGTACTTCTCGCCCCATAGTCCTAGCTCCTAGAACACACCTGACAGGTAGCAGGAGCTCAGTAAAAATTTGCTAAGAGAACAAATGAATGCTTAAAGATCGGGCTCAGTATTCCAAAGAGCTGCAGGGCTTCCCAGCATCACCAGACAAAAGCGGATTTTGGAGTGCTGTAAGCTGTACGTGAAAAACCGCTTCATCTTTACTCCAACTCTGTGGTCCCAGGCAGCAAGGGCAGCTCAGGCTCAGATTCAAACGAAGAAGAGGGGGAAGGGGACATTTCTAGGGAGGGGAAGGAGGGCGTGCGTCAGACACCCAGAACTGGCAGAAAGGGGCTGGCCACAGGGTGCGCGGGGCCTCACGCGGATGAATGGGAAACGCGCGAAGGCCCCGCGAAGCTGGTCACCCGCCCTCCTGCCCTCTCTCTCTCTCTCTCCCCCCAACACGGGCGACTCTGACCTTCTCTTTCTCCTTACCATCGCGACTACTGCTGCTGTAGTGGGCAGATGCTGCAGACTACCCGCCGCCGACTCAGCGCCGTCCGGCCCTCGTGGACTGGAGCTGGCTACAGCAACTTCCCAGCCACCAAGCTTCCAGAGAAATGGCCGCCAAATAGCAGCGTGACCTTTCCCCTCCGACTACGCCTCTTCCGGCTTCTGTAATTGGATGCAAAAAGATGCGTGCTGATTGGCGGAAGTGACTGGGGCCTGTCTCCTGGCAACCAGCAGTCTCGAGTTTCCGAGCGCCTTCCCGGCGCGGGCAGGAAATAGGAAACCTTCAGCAGCATGGGTCTGATACCTGCGGCATTGCAAAAAGGCAGAGAGGTGGCTCGAGTTGCCTGTTTGCTCGCCTGCCTCGAGGGTTTGCTGTCTGTCCTGCAGAATGGACGTGATTTCTCGCCAACTTTGGCCTTGCACATCTGGGAAAACGAGCTCGGGGCTCTCAAGTTTCTTCCTCATTTTCCCACAGATCCTGAGCCATGGGGACTCCTCTGCCATAGTCCCGTTCGACCTGATGGCTCTCTATTCTGTAGTGCTCATTTCACCCCATTTCAGAGGAAGTGGAAGAAGCAAGACTAGATAGACTTAAGGAGGTGAAACGCACCGGAAGAAAGTCAACTGCAGAATATTTTTCAGATGAGGTCAGAGAGACTAAAATACGGTGTGGTGGCCTCCCGGTTCACCTGTTTCTTGTGCTTTGCGAGCAGAGGCCCGCTACAGTCCTCATACTGGATTTATTTTTTTCAAATATATATATATATATATATATCTAAAACATTTTAGATATAAATTTATATACATGTAATATATATTATAAATAAATTACATATAAATTCAGTATAGCTGAATTACAACATTTTGCCAGTTTCTGTTGTACAGCAAAATGACACAATCATACACATATATACATTCTTTAAAAAAATTTTTTTTTTCTTTTGTGTTTTTTGTTTTTGCAGCCCTAAGGAGTTGAATTTGAAATTGAAATTTATGGAGTTCCCGTCGTGGTTCAGTGGTTAACAAATCCGGCTAGGAACCATGAGGTTGCTGGTTCTATCCCTGGCCTTGCTCAGCGGGTTAAGGAGGTTAAGGGTCCGGTGTTGCCATGAGCTGTGGTGTAGGTCACAGACCGGCTGCGATCCTACATTGCTGTGGCTGTGGTGTATGCCGGTAGCAATAGCTCGGATTAGACCCCTAGCCTGGGAACCTCCATATGCTATGGCAGCGGCCCTAGAAAAGGCAAAAAGACAAAAAAGAAGAAAGGAAAAAAAAATTGAGATTTAAATGTTGCGGTATTGTGGAGTAGTGGGTAAGACTTTAGAGGCAGTCTGAGTTTAGAACGTCTATCACTTGGGAATGGTATTGGGCAGTTTCTTAACTCCCTAAGGCGTTTGCTTCCTCAGTTTCATGTGGCTTTAAAAACAGTTCTATCTGCAAGGTTGTGAGATAGAGGCTGGAAATATCCCTGGCTATGTAAGGGTTTGGTAGATCTTAATTTTACTTTAATGGTGTCCATCTAAATGATAAAGAACACCGGGAAAGCGCAGTAATTTTGCTCTAGTGTCGTTTATGCCAAACAGCTGGAATTATTTAAGCCAAAATTCAGTGGATTTTCTCCTTAGTCCTTTGGTCATTTAATGAATATTTAGCCTTTGTACAGGCTTTGATTTCTTCCTCTATGCCAGGCTTCTTCACAATTGTTATGGAAATCGTACCACAAAGTCTATGATTTGGTGGTTATAGCTCCATTTTAGAGATAAGGAAATAGGCTCATCAGGTAACTAACTTGCTCAGCACCACACAGCTGGGTTACAACCTGAAAAACTGCTTGTTTAACTTAATAATTAAGTTACCTTTTAAAAGCTCAATATATACTTCAGAACTCTGATTTTTTTTTTTCTGTTTTCTCAGCCAAGTGAAACAAAATATGGCTGTAATCTTTGAAAAGATAGTTGGGTTTAAAGTTGGTTTTTTTCTCCTTGTGTAGTCTTAATCTTATTGGAAAACAAAGTGGATATAAGGTCACTGGCATTTTTCTAATCATAAATGCTACACATATATTTTGTGAGAATTTGGAAAATATATAATTTCTAAAAAAATCACTGGTATCACCAATCGCAGAAACAACTATTAACTTTTGGGGTATACTATTTATTGTAACACAGGCACTTGCAGTTTTTTTTTTCTTTTTTGGCTGCACCCACGTCATATGAAAGTTCGAGGGCCAGAGACCTAAGCTGAGCTGCAGCTGCAGTAATGCCAGATTCTCAACCCTCTGCGTCACAGCAGGAACGCTGCACTTTTTTATTTCCAAGATGTCGACATAGTTTTTTTAATTTGTTTTCTTCACTTTATGTTGAGCAGGTTGTCATATAATTAAAGATTCTTCTAAAATGTAGTTTAATGTCTCCATATTATGCATTCTATACTCTGCATTATGCACATGTGGTAATTTATTATCAGTTATTAATGAGGGTGAACATTTTGCTAAGGTCTGAGTTACACTACTACTCATGTAATCCCAAAATTCCAGGGTAAACAAACATCTAAAAGGCAATTTATTAAATGACCATGAAATATTTGAGGTGAATATAATGGACATGTAAATTTTGCCCTTGTGGAATTTGAAAACTTCTTTGAGAAGAAGGGACCCAATACATATTCAGTGTCTGTCATGTTATGCTAGGATAGTTCATGTAATTTATATCTTATTCAAATGCTACAGCTCTTCAAGGGAGGTAATAGTAGCCCCATTTAAGAAATGAGGAGATGAATTTAGAGACGTATTTTTGCTGAAGGCCACGTGTACGGTGAGATGTCTCCAAAGCCTAAGATTTTCTTCCTTTACATAATGCTGCCTCTCCTCAAAATAAACAAATACATAGAAATAGAAATGCAAGATGAAGGGGGATAGTTTAGAAAGTTACTTTTGAAATTGATGAGCTCTTCCTTTTATTTTCTTTATTTTCATAATCTCAACATTTTTCTCTGTGATTATGGTCAGAATCAGTTATGGCCAGAGTAGATTTAAAGGAGGCAAGATTTGAATCCCTTTGTCTGGTAGAAGCTTTATGCATATTATATCAAAACTGGGAGATGTGGTATTTTGTCTAATGAAAAAAATTAAGACTCAAAATACCTTTTTTTTTTTTTTTTGCTTTTTAGGGCCACACCTGCAGCATATGGAAGTTCCCAGGCTAGGGGCTGAATAGGAACTGTAGCCGCCGGCCTGTGCCACAGCCACAGCCACAGCCACACAACATCTGTGACCTGTACCACAGCTCATGGCAACACCAGATCCTTAACCCACTGATAGAGGCCAGGGATCAAACCAGCATCCTCATGGATACTAGCCGGGTTCGTAACCTATTGCCTGCTGAGCCACAACGGGAACTCCCAGAACAAAATCTCTTAACTTCCTCAATCATACAGCCACTAAACCTAGGTTAGAATCCAAGTCTCTCTGGTGGTTTGGACTCACATTCTTTCTGCCGTTGTAGAGAGAGACTCATACCTCATAGGATACCTGGTATTGCAATTATGAGCCAAGTGTACTCCAGTTCTTAAGTTGGCATTGATGAATCGTTAGATGTTTAACTTAGGACAGAACCCTAGAGATACCCAGATTAAACCTCTAATTTTGTAGATGATGACAGCATGGTCATACCATGAATTAGAGACAGACCCAGAATGCCCTCTGTCTCTCATTTGAGTGCATTTCTCATTATGTTAAGCTACATTTTTTATTTTCTGCTTTATTCTACAAGTGATTTGAAGGGACTGACTTTTAAAAAAGCACGAAAAGAAATAATGAAGTAATGACGGATAAAGGGGAAGTAGTAGAACGAGACATAAGATCAGAATTCAGGCATCCACACCATATCGCTTTATGCCCTGGTGTTACAGATGGGCTACACAGTTGTATAGAGTCCCAACACAGAGAGAAATCTGACTGCTTCCATGGTATATAAACCATTCAGGAAAAGCACAGGTGTTACCATTACTCTGGTCAGAGAGAAATTCCTCCATAGTGTCAAGCCCAAGATCCCTGTGAAACGGGTGCCGAGGCAAACTTTAAGTGTGAATGCCCTACGGGCAGGCACCATCCCAAGGCATTAAGAGTGAGGCAAAAAGGTGAGACAGGGAGGGATGAGAAGCAAATGCCAGGTTTTACACTATCAGGCTGTCCGCTGCTCCTTCACAGAAACAGCCAGTTGCTCGGCCATGCAGGATGCCTCTGGACGGGTTTCATCGAAATATTACACAGTCAGAGGGAGGCACGAAGAGGGAGTTTATCTGCTGGTTTTGCCTTATCTCCTGACCCCAAAGGGAATTAACTCTTCCACACCAAGGGCTGTGGCACTCTGGGTGAAGCGGGGGACATGGGCTCCCAGGCCTTGCAGCTTAGTATGGTGGGAGAGCCTCAGGCGGAGGAACCTGGGACCCCATGGAGCAGCCAGTCACTGAGAGGCAGGGCCTGGGAGACAGGTGAGACAGAAAATCCGAGGTGACATATAAGACATATTCATGTGCCTGAGTTGATAAAAAGGCAGTATGTAAGACAGCAGAAGATGTCACTGAAAACATCATTATAGCGTATTTATCAGGAACATGTTTTAGGACCGACTGGTAACTAATTACAAGAGGGAAAAATAAATTTATTGTGAGGAAGCCTGGCAGGCACCACCAATGATTAAAGGACCATCACTGGCAATGGGACAAATCAAGTGGGCCACTTGATAAGATTCAACGAGAAAATGCATTTCTGTGATAGTCTCCCCAAAGGTGTATCTTCTGAATGTATTCATCAGTAAATACCGTACAAAACAGATTGAAGAAATTTTTACCAAGTAACTGGCCTGAACTGTCCAAAAGTGTCCATGTCGCAGCCTTCTGAGATAAATTGCTGAGGAACTCATGCCACAGAATAAGTTATATAATGCTACCTCTGTGGGAAAAAAAGGAGGTTAATACTGCATTTGTTTAGAAGTGCGTCAATGTACTGAAAGATTCCTAAGATACTAAGAACCCTGGTTACCTATAAATGTGTTAGGAACTGGCTGAAAGCAGACAAAGATAGGTTATTCACTGTACACAGTTTTTAAAGCTTCCTTTCAGTAAGATAAAAGTCACATAACGTGAAACTAACCATTTAAATGTGCTTATCGGCCACTTGTATATCTTCTTTAGAGAAATGTCTATTCAAGCCCTATATGCCTATTTATATGTTTTATTTTGGGAATCCTTGAATATATTGCCAAATTTAAAATTAAACTAAAAAATTTTGTTTGGCTGCACCCTCAGCGTACAGAAGTTCCCAGGCTTAACCTGCTGAGCCACGAGGGAACTCCAAAATAAAAGGAGAAGTCATTTAACTATTCGGGTCTCATTTTCTTCCTTTGTACAGTGAAGGGATTGGACTAGATCAGGATTTTCAGCCTCAGTACTAACACTTTTGGCCAGGTAATTCTTCTTGAGGGGGCTTTCCTTTGTTTTGTAGCAGTATCCCCAGCCTCTACCAACTAGATGCCAGCCGCAGCCCTTTCCCCTCCAAGTTATGACAACCAAAAGTGACTCCAGACATTGCCCAGTGTCCTCTGGAGAGCACAGTCACCTGCTGTTGAAAACCACTAGATTAGATCAGTGGTTTATAATCGCAGGTCGCGCAGACTCGGATCATTTTGCAGGTAGCATTGAGGCTTTACAAACTATTTCTATTATTAAAAAATAAACAGGAGTTCCCATCATGGCTCAGTGGTTAACGAATCTGACTAGGAACCACGAGGTTTCGGGTTCAATCCCTGGCCTTGCTCAGTGGGTTAAGGATCTGGTGTTGCCTTGAGCTGTGGTGTAGGTCGCAGACGCGGCTCGGATCCCACGTTGCTGTGGCTCTGGCGTAGGCCGGTGGCTACAGCTCCGATTCGACCCCTAGCCTGGGAACCTCCATGTGCCACGGGAGCGGCCCTAGAAAAAGACAAAAAAAATCAAAATCAAAATAAATATAAATAAACAAAACAACTAGAAATTGTACATTTATCTAATAGAGACTTATAAAACTGATGAAAACTTCATGCTTCTTTTCCTTTGACTAGATTGAAATCAACTGAAAATACAAATCCTGGCTATCATGGATCTGAAGCTCTGGCATTTATATACGCATCTGATTTATAAAAATGGGCAAACAAATTGTTAATAAGTGATGTTTTCTACTTTCATGGATCGTAGATTCATTTTGGGAGGAGGGTAGAGCAAAGGGTAGGTAAGAAAAGCTTTTAGGGGTACAAAGGCTGGAAACGCCTCCCTGTCCCAGCAGCAGTAAATATTGCCTTTAAGTACAGTTTCGGTTTGTTGCTGCGCTTCCACAGGGCGGCAGCAATGCGTTTTGAGTAAAATCTCTAATCGCCAGGCAGGCGCTCCGAAGTTAATCTGCACAAAAGGGGACTTCGCTGTTCTCAAAGCACAGACCAAACCAAACCACACCAAACCTGTGTGGTACAGTCTCCCCACCTCCTTCACCCATCCAATGTTTCTGGTGGCTCAGATATTTCTAAAATAAGCTTGTTTTTCTACGTTTTCATCTGTTGCCAACTTCGTTGCTAGAGGTATCTCTTAACTTGCCCTCCTCCAAAGCAAGATGAAGATCTGGACGTCCCACTCTGCTGCTTTTGTTTGTTCCCCGTCACAGCAGCCTAAGACACACTCCTTGTCAGGGTTTCTTTCGAGCTTTATTGCTTCCCACTCTGTCCCGCAAACCACAAAGCTCTCCTCTGAATCACAAGCCATGCTTTTTAACAGCTCCATGTACTGACCCGTGAGTGAGAGTCTCCCCATCTAGAAACCCCTTTCCCTGTTTGCTTTGCCTTAGACAATTCTTATTTTTATGATCTGGTTCACATGGCTACTCAAAGAGCAGAGGATTGGAATTATTTGCTTTTATACAGGCAGCATGGTGTAATGTAGTCTTTATAATTTTACCTAGTACTAAATTTACTAAGTTCTTTGTGTTCCGTTAATGTATCCTTTAAAACGCTTACTAGAGCTAATAAATTCTATTCATAGTAATGTGAAATAAAACCGACATTTCCCTTTTTAATTTGTAATCTAGGCAATCTTCTTGTTCTGAACCAGCCTCATTTTGTGTAAGTACCCCCCTCTCCCCCAATTATGGCAAAGGGATCCCAATTACTTAAGAAGCATTTATTGTCTACACAATTCATTTGGCACTTTTGTGCGTATCATAGTTCCCTAACTTCACTGTAAAATATTTGAGAGTGGTGAGCATATTTATTTATTTAAACTAGAGCTGCAACATTTATTTGGGGTTCTCTCTTGCTTTTTGTGTGTTTTTTTTTTCTTTTTTGTTTCCACAAGCAGCATGCGAAAGTTCCTGGGCCAGGGATCAAACCTGCACCACACAGCAGCAACAAGGGTCACAGTGGTGAGAATGTAGGAGCCTTAACCCACTAGGCCATCAGAGAACTCCCAGGGAGCACGTGCAGACACTTTTGTATCTCCTTAGGAATCTAGCTTATTGTCCAACACATCGATTGTTCACTTGTTTCTCTCCCTTTTCCATTCTATTACAGACTATTGCTCACTATATTAAAAATGAGTCCTTATATCTTGCATAATGGAAGTTTATTTTTCACTTGTGTAAAGTCCAAAACAGGTGTTCCTGATCAACTTATGGCTTTTCTCCAAGTTGTGGCCCAGGGACCACAATTCGGTCTTCAACCTGTGACTTCCAGGGGTCACCCAGCTCATCGACATCCGTCAGAAGGGGAAAGCACGGAGATTTCTATGGGCCCCGCCTAGAGCAGCACATCATTTTCACATGCTGCTGGTTAGAACATGGTCACATGATCTCACCACCTCCAACAGAGGCTAGGAAATGCGGTCTGTCCGTGCACAGGAGGAAGAGGCAACACGCCGCACTCAGAAAACCACTGGAGCAATTGGGTCACTTTTTACAATTATTTCTTTCTTTATTTTTGTCTTTTTAAGGCCGCACCTGCGGCATATGGAAGTTCCCAGGCTAAGGGTCCAATCGGAGCTATAACCACCGGCCTACGCTAGAGCCACAGCAATGTGGGATCCGAGCTGCTTTTTACAATTTTACCTACCGTCTTATATGCTGTGCCATCTGTTTTTACTCATTCTGTTTTGGCTATATATCAATATTGTTATCCAGCCTCATCAGTCATCACCCTTCTTTATCCTAGGGTATTTATCAACTATAATTCCAATACTGAAATAACTACTGTTAAATTTAAATTTTGTTTTCTCTCTGTAACACGGATGCCTCTGTTCTACTAGATGTGGTGTAAGCATTGTGGTTAAGTATGTGGACTCTGGAACAGGAGCTGATTGAGTTCAGCTTCTTTCATTGCCCAGCTAAGTGACTGGAGGGTGCTTTCAGGCTTTGAGGTCTTCACTTGGAAGGTGGGGCTGGTAATACTCCTGACCTCCTAAAGTCTGGAATGACTAAATTAGTTAATAATTACACGAGGTATTGTCCCTCCTGAAATGTTCATTCAGTTATTCAACAGGTAGTGTGTCCCAACGTGCCGGTCATTATTCTAGGGGCAGCGGATGCAACTATTCCAAAAGAAAGAACTACTCTGGGGGAGAAGCATACCAGAAAGCAAAGACATAATTACAACTACTAGGTACTGAAAGGAGGTGAACTGGGCAAGGAGACAGACGCATGGTGTGGTGGAAACTGAAACCGGCTTAGGTAAGGAAGTGCTGTTTTCCCTAAATTTGTCTAAAGACCAGTCTGCCAAATGACAAATACACCAAAAACTTCCAAACACCTAAAACAGGGTTTTCGTACTGTTCACTGCAGTAGTTTCACTGTGAGTGGCAAGGGTAGAGGAAAAGCTCCAAGTTACAAAAATAGAGAAGGTGGAAAACTTTTCGATGGAAAGTTCACCCTCAAAGAGTGCCAGGCATTCTCATATGAAAAACCACTCAAAAGTTATAATCAACTGTGCTGAACTGGTAAATCCTTGAAGGAAAACAGCTGTGGCAACATGACTGAAGTAAGACTTGTACATAATGAAAATTTCAAAAGCAATCAGTAATTCAACAAATGCATATTTAGTGAATTGGCCTCCTTCTGGAAGTCAGAGAAGGCTTTTCTGAGGAGGTGATATTTAACCTGAGACAAAAAATGATAGAAGACATAAAGAACTCCACTATTAGTAATACCTGGATTACTCATATAGTACATTTACAGATTGTTCTTTTTTTTTTTTTTTTTTTGGTCTTTTTAGCTATTTCTTGGGCCGCTCTCACGGTATATGGAGGTTCCCAGGCTAGGGGTTGAATCGGAGCTGTAGCCACCGGCCTACGCCAGAGCCACAGCAACGTGGGATCCGAGCCGCGTCTGCAATCTACACCACAGCTCACGGCAACGCCGGATCGTTAACCCACTGAGCAAGGGCAGGGACCGAACCCGAAACCTCATGGTTCCTAGTCGGATTCGTCAACCACTGCGCCACGATGGGAACTCCACAGATTGTTCTTTATTGTGGCATTTGTGTACGTATATTTGACATCCTGCTACAGGTTCCTTAGGTGCAAGGTAAAAAAAAAATTAATAGTTGCTTACTGATACATGTCCACTGAGTGTGGTGAGACAAACAAGAGTGTCTCTTGGGCCATCCCTGGGTCTCTCTGGGTTGCCTGGCGATAAGCTGCTGGCCTTGATGGCTCCCTGCCCTCTACAAGAGCTCCAAGGTCAGGACTTCCCATCGTGGCTCGGTGGTTAACGAATCCGAGTGGGAACCATGAGGCTGCGGGTTCGATCCCTGCCCTTGCTCAGTGGGTTAAGGATCTGGCATTGCCATGAGCTGTGGTGTAGGTCACAGACGTGGCTCGGATCCCGCGTTGCTGTGACTCTGGTGTAGGCCAGCGGCTACAGCTCTGATTAGACCCCTAGCCTGGGAACCTCCATATGCCTCGGGAGCAGCCCTAGAAAAGGCAAAAAAAAAAAAAAAAGAGTTCCAAGGGCAAGTAAGCCCCTCTGGGCAGCTGGTGTTCCCAGCACTGGTATAGAACAACTGTGAGCATCATCTGGCACCCAAACTCAGACCAGTTTTCCTCCACAGTCAAAGCTTTTTTTTTGGGGGGGGGTCTATTTAGGGCTGCACCTGCAGCATATAGAGGTTCCCAGGGTAGGGATCAAATCAGAGCTGTAGCTGCTGGCTTACACCAATAGCCACAGCAATGCAGGATCTGAGCCACATCTGCGACCTACACCACAGCTCATGGCAATGCCGGATCCTTAACCCACTGAGCAAGGCCAGGCATCAAAGTTGCATCCTCACGGATGCTAGTCAGATTTGTTTCTGCTGAGTCACAACAGGAACTCCCCCACACAAGGCTTTTCGCCAGGAAGGGGCAGGCAAGGTTGCTCTTCTGGAGTATAACCCTTGAAGTATTTAGCCATGCTAACTAAGCCCACACATTTCTGTCCATGGGATGCCAATAAAGCTGCTGACCCTTCTGCCCACAAATCCCTGCCTCCACTTCACTCAATCTGATGACACCCAAAGCAGTGTTTCACTTTGCCAATATTGAGTGAATGGAAAAAATGAAAAAAAAAAATAAGAGCAGACCCAGCTCTGAGCTAGATTATCCCACAGACATGCTATAGTATAGAACTAGAAAGAAAGCAGTTGGAGGAGAAAGTAGCTGGAGTTCCCTGGTGGCCTAGCAGTTAAGGATCCTGCATCATCACTGTTGTAGCTCAGGTCACTGTGTGGCTCGGGTTTGATCCCTGGCCCAGGAACCTCTGCATGCCATGGGCATGACCAAAATAAAAATAAAAATATAGAGATGGGATCAAGATGGCAGAGGAGCAGGACGTGGCGCTTACCTTCTCCCAGAAACACATCAAGAAAAACCATCTCCGCGTAGAACAACTACTGAATGTTGGCAGAAGACATCAGACTTCCAAAAAGGGCAAGAAACCCTCCACATAACTGGGTAGAACAAAAGGGAAAAAAAAAAAAAACAGAAAGAAAGAGAAAAAAGGAATCAGGAGGAGACCAGCACTCCCGGGAGGGAGCTGTGAAAGGAATCCGTACCCTGGGAGGCCACCTAACCGACAGGGAGATCAGCGAGGAGGAAGGGGGGAGCCTGAAGGCCTTGGAGAAAAGCACAGCAGCTGGTCTGAGGAGCACAAAGTAGAGACAGAGCTGCACAGACCATCAGTACCGCTGCTCTGGACACCACAGCCTGAGACGCTTTGGCGGGTGCGGAGTGCTAAGCCTCAGGCTCTGGAGGTCAGTTCTGGGGCAGAGGACTAGGGTTGGCTGTGTCCAAACCACAGGAAAAGAAATGAGAAAAAAAAAAAAAAAACTGCATGGATACTAAACAACATGAGACTAAAAAACCAATGGGTTGGAGTTCCCATTGTGGCTCAGCAGTAACAAACCTGACTAGTATCCATGAGGATGCAGGTTAAATCCCTGGCCCCGCTCCGTGGGTTAAGAATCCCGCATTGCCATGAGCTGTGGTGCAGGTCGCAGATGTGGCTTGGATCTGGCATTGCTGTGGCTGTGGTGTAGGCAGGCAGCTGCAGCTCTGATTCAACCCCTAGCCTGGGAACTTGTATATGCCTCAGGTGCAGCCCTAAAAAAAAACAAACAAAAAGGAGTTCCCGTCATGGCGCAGTGGTTAACGAATCCAACTAGGAACCATGAGGTAGCTGGTTCGATCCCTGGCCTTGCTCAGTGGGTTAAGGATCCAGCGTTGCCGTGAGCTGTGGTGTGGGTTGTGGATGCGGCTTGGATCCTGCGTTGCCGAGGCTGTGGCACAGGCCGGTGGCTACAGCTCCGATTCGACCTCTAGCCTCCATGTGCCGTGGGAGGGGCCCTAGAAAAGGCAAAAAGACAAAACAAACAAACAAAAAACAGTGGGTCACTGAGGAAATCAAAAAGGAAATTAAAAAAATACCTTGAGGCAAATAACAATGAAAACACAACAATACAAAATCTATGGGATGCTGCAAAAGTAGTTTTTAGAGGGAAGTTCAGAGCAATACAGGCCTTCCCAAAACACACACACACACACACACACACACACACACACACACACACACACACACACACAGAAGAAAAGTCTCAAATCAGAATCAGCTACCTAACTACCACCTAAAAGAATTAGAAAAAGAAGAACAAACAAAACCTAAAGCCAGTAGAAGGAAGGAAATCATAAAGATCAGAGAGGAAATCAATAAATTAGAGTTTTTAAAAATAGAAAAAAATCAACAAAACCAAGAGCTGATCCTTTGAAATGGTAAACAAAATTGACAAACCTCTGGCCAGACTCACCAAGAAGAGAGAACCCAAATAAAAAAAAAAATAAGAAATGAAAAAGGAGAAATCTCAACTGATACTGTAGAAATACAAACAAACATAAGAGAATACTATGAACGATTATATGCCAACAAATTTGACAACCTAGGAGAAATGGACAACTTTCTAGAAACATACAACCACAAAAATTGGATCAAGAAGAAATAGATCATTTGAAGCGACTGATCACTAGAAATGAAATTGAATACGTAATGGAAAAAAATTCTCTACAAACAAAAGTCCAGGACCAAATGGCTTCACAGGCGAAATCTATCAAACATACAAAGAAGACCTTATACTGACTCTTCTTGAACTTTTCCAAAAGACTGAAGAAGGACCATTTCAAAAGATGTTCTATGAAACCTAATACCCAAACCAGACAAAGATAATACCAAAAACAAAAATTAGAGGCCGATATCTTTGATGAATATGGATGTAAAAATCTCAACGAAATTTTAACAAACCGAATTCAACAACACATAAAAACGATCCTACGCCACGACCAAGGGGATTCATCCCAATTTCACACAGCAAGGTCATACACCACATTAACAAAAGGAACATCAAAAGCCACACAGTCATCTCAGCAGATGCAGAAAAAGCATTTGGCAAAATCCACCATCCAGTCGTGATAAAAAACTTACCAAAGTGGGTATGGAGGGAACATATCTCAACACAATGAAAGCCTTTTATGGCAAACCCACAGCCAATATAATGGTCAGCATAGAAAAGCTGAAAGTCTTACCACTGAAATCTGGAACAAGACAAGGATGCCCACTCTCACCACTTCCGTTCAACATAGTGTAGATGCTGTTGTTCTGGGAACAACAGCAGAAAAAGGAAAGAAAAACTTTACTTCTATCTTCAGTGTTTTTTGGGAACATACTGCTTCTTACTGTCTTGTTCTTCTTTCTTCTCCATACAGCCCATGTATTAAGTTTTCTTACTTTTCTGATTTGTCCAAATATATTTGCTGCCTCTTATATTTGTCAGGACTTTTGGCTGCATGTAACTGAAACCTAAGTCAAACTAGCCTAAGCCAAAAAAACCCAAAAACCTAATTATAGTCTCTAGTTTCATTTTTGTTGCAGCAGTACAGTGTGCACGTCGGTGAGGAAGCTATTGTTTGGAATCATTCACTAGGGGATGAAAGAAATTTGGAAGCAAGTCAAGAGAGAACCAAATATGATTTACAAGAGGAAAGTAAAGTTGTTTGCTTTAGTAATGTCATTTTATCAGGTGCAGAGTCTTTGGGCCTTGCTGAAAGTACTGAAATACATTCCCTGCAAAAGGACTCTCAGTGATTTAAAGCCCTATGTCTCAGCACTGCTGATTTTTTTATTGTGGTAAAATATACGTAACATAAAAATTACCATGTTAACTATTTTTAGGTGTAGAGTTTTTTGGCATTAAGTACACTCGCATTGTTGTACAACCATCACCAAGATCAAGCTCCAGAACTTTTTCACTGCTGACATTCTGGTTCGAATAATTCTTTGTTGGGGTTGGGGGGGGGCGGTTGTCTGTCCTATATATTGTAGGATGCTTGGCAGCATCCCTGGTCTCTGCCCTTTAGATGCCAGTAGCATCCTTCCTCCCCCAGTTGTGACAATCAAAAATGTCCCTAGACATTGCCAGATGTCCCCAGGAGGCAAAGTTGCCCTCTAGTTGAGAACCACTGATTTAAAGAGGAAGAATTTTCATTGTAAATTGTGCTGTGTTAACCATGAAGAAATAACTTTGGAAAAATGCATTATGGGCATTCATTAATATCAGACACAGAACTATTTGTAACTTGACTATGTATCAGATCAGTCATGCTTTCAGCAGTAAACAAATAGGGCATTTAATTGCCACAACAGTGATAACATAATCACTCTGATTGGCATTGCTTCAGAATAGCTAAGACTAATCAGAAAGAGTCTAGATTGAAAATGACAGCTTTACATGCATGAGTGAATGTGTATGAGTGAAAAATCGTGGAAGTATAAGGTTAAGAAGTCTATTTTAGTTTTTTAATCATAATTACTGCCTATCTTATAGAGTGACGTCCACTGGGCTAACAGGAAAATAGCCACTCTCTGTCACTCTCAGACAGAAAACGTATCCTTTGCTAAAAAAATATTCTATGTGATCTTGTTGGCCAATATATACTGTAGTTACAGTGAACAAGAAAATAAAGACAAATGTTTCAGGGATAGAGTAACTGTATGCCAAGAAATGTGAAATTTCCCCAAGACAAATATGATTCTATGTCCATTTCTATCCAAGGCCTAAAATGATGGACTTGAGTAGCACTTTCACTTTCAAGGCACTGAAGAGCGTGTTGCTGCGTGACAGAGATACAGTGGACTATTAGTTAAAGAACTGTAGAAACGAGGCCTTCAAAGCTCTTCACAAAGCTCCACATCGCTGATATTTATCCTTAGGTGTGAGAACCATTTAAGATTCTAAAGATTTTAAACGTCAGGTTTATTTCATACCAAATTAGTTCTATTACACATGCCCAGCAAAGATCAGGTTCTATTATTTACAGTTGCTGCCATTTTGGAAAGAATATTTTTTTAAATCTTACACTTGGTAGCATTGGTATCGGAAGTCCCTTGGCCTCTTTGGCCTTAGTTTTGCACTTAGTTTCATATTAAGGTATTGAAATAGGTCATCTTAAGGACCTTCCCAGGCTTTAACATATGCCTATTCTCTGATAGTTTAAATTAATAACTGGAATAAACTGAAGAATAAAATAAAGAGTCTTCAGTATACAACCTTGAGTTGTACCTACGGTTTCAATGACAGGAGATCAACCCTTCATCCTCCCAAATAAAAGACAGAAGAGCTTTTCAGTTTAAATAACATTGTTTCTTATAGCTCAAACCTTTCAGTTTTCCATGTATGTTGAGACCATCAACCAGTAAAATATAATTATTTTAAAAATATACACTGTAAGAGGAGATTTTGCAGTGATGCTGTTAACACTTGTATCTTGAATCTCAAAGTATAATAGACCAATTAGAAATGTGACAATCGAAGGAGAGGAACTAAAACTGATTCTGTTTCTATTCAATTACAGATAACAAATTAGTCTTTATTACTGACAAAAGATTAAACTTAATAGAAGATATTTTTATTCATAATATAATTTACTTAGCCATAATTACTTAGACAATAAAAGTCTTCTTCTCCCCCCTCCCCACAAAAAAAGGAGTTCCTGTTGTGGCGCAGTGGAAACGAATCCAACTAGGAGCCATGAGGTTGTGGGTTCGATCCCTGGCCTCATTCAGTGGGTTTAGGATCTGGCGTTGCTGTGACCTGTGGTGTAGGTCGGCAGCTATAGTTCCAATTGCACCCCTAGCCTGGGAACCTCCATATGCCGAGGGTGCAGCCCTAAACAGACCAAAAAAAAAAGTTTTCTTTTCCTTATAGGAATTTGTTATGTTTGGGGGAAAGCCTCAACTGTTCTAGGATCTATATTATAATAATAATAATATCTAAGACAGCAGCAGCAGCAGCAGTATGACCGCCACTTATTCAGCAATTTTATGTGCCAACACTTTCCATATATTGTCTCATTTAACCTCACAGCTATTCTGTGAAGCAAGTCATATTAGCCACAGGTGCTAAGTAACTTGCATCAAGTCCCACAAGGAGCAAGCCTCAGAGGCAGGATCTGTCTTCCTCCAACTTTACTCCTTAGCACTTCTAATCCAAACCCTAAGACCCTCAGGGAAGGAGTTCCACTGCGGCTCAGCAGGTTTAGAATCCGACTAGTGTCCATGAGGATGAGGTTTGATCCCTGGCCTTGCTCAGTGGGTCAAGGGTAGGTCACAGATGAGGCTTGGCTATGGCTGTGGCTGTGGCTGTGGCTGTGGTGTAGGCCTGCAGCTGCAGCTCTTACTCAACCCCTAGCCTGGGAACTTCCATATGCTGCAGGTGCAGCCCTAAAAAGAAAAGAAAAGGAAAAAAAAAAACAAAAACAAAAAAACCAAAAAAAAACCCAGAAACACAACACCAGAAAAACCTCAGGGGAAAAAAAAAAAAAAGCAATCTTAATTCTACACATAGTTAATAGCCTAAGTAGGAGAGTGAAATTTCTATACTGCCAACTTAGCGTGATATTATTTTGATGTAGTATCTGATTGCCAGCGCAATTACCCATACACAGGACCTCCTGTATGGTATCAGATTCATCCGTCAGTCTCCAAATTCGGTTTTGGTGGGTGGTCAAAATTAAGACCACTCTCCTATCAGGATATCTGCTATTCTTTACTTAATTTTGTCTGTAAGCAGATAGAGGCCCACAGAAAACTCCTAGGAGTTTAAATTAGAAGAAGACTTTCTTAGTTTCTTATAAACCTCCCCTCTTTTGAATGGTAGTCCTTCATAGGCTTGCTTCAAGAACAGACGTTTTTTTCCCACAGCCCCCTGCTGATTCCGAAAGAACAGATTCTCAGCCCCCTGCCGACTGGTGACTCTATTGCTTATCCTCATCTTTACTCTTTACTGACAGCCTGCATAATAACTTGTTTAGAAGACAACAGCATAGCAGAATCTCTGACAACTCATTAAGGAAGATACAGTAGATTTCTGCCAAATATCACTCGCACTTTAAAGTGCACTAACAGCGCTCTTTGTCATGATGGGAGAAGGAAAAGCTAGTGCCGAAAACTGCTGCCTCCTGTCAAGCAGCATAATGGCTCTTTGCATGGACTTTAAAGAGAGATTAAGTGACTCATCAACGTACAGAGTCTCTGCAGCGCGCTGCCTTGGTACATGCTGTTCCCTCTGCAGGGAATGCCTTGCTCTCCCTTCTCTGCCAGCCTTTCCAGAGCCAGCCTCAATGATATATTCAATGCACTTCCTTCCCTGTCTCCCACGGCATCCCTCCCTCTTCTGAGCTCGGAGCATTTTTTCCCCTACTTCTGTTTTAGCAATTAACACGTTGCAATGTAGTCTGCGTAATTCTTTGTCTGTCTTGACTCAACTAGAAGCTTCTCGAACAGAGGGACCAGAGAGTACTTATTCATCTTTGCATCCTTGGCACCTAGAACAGTGCCTAGCCAAGAGTGGGAGTTAGGTTACTGATTACTAAATGACTTGCCTACCACAGTATGAGTCTTTTCTCATTTGGGCTCAGACCTACTTAGAGTGTGGTGATTGCAATCATGGAAACCAATGACCAGTCCAGCTCTGCTGATTTTTGACATGGAGCCTCTTCATTTCTGTAAAATGGGTTTGGAGTGGTACCTACCTCATGGAAGTAAGTTTCTGCAAATGTTTTCAGCTTTTTTCATAGGTATAGAGCTATTCAGGTTTTCTACTGTTTATTCTTGAGTCAATTAATATAATTTATATTTTCCTAAGAATCATTCATATCTTGTTTTTATTTATTTTCATAAATAAATAAGGATTCTATTTGTCGATTATATCTATACATCTGGTTATCGCATTCCTAACTTGCATGTATATGTGCTCATCGGTCTTTTTCTCTTTTCTTCTTTCTAGAGAGAAATGTGTCAAAATGTTAATATTTGGCTCTTTCTGGGTGATAAGATTATGGGTTTTTTTTTTTTTAGTTTTTTCTAAATATTCATAAATCAGTATATATGTTACTTACATATTCATACACACACACACAAAGCTTAAATTAAAAAATCTCTTTCAGTTCCTTTATTTCCAAATGATAAAACTGAGGCCAGGAGTATTACTTAGGTGGAACACGGTCTTTGACTGGAATCAGGAAAATTATACGGGTTCAGCTACTTTTTCCTGAGACAAGGTCAGAGTCATGAAATCACCATGATTTCTCTAGTTCTCATCTGATATAAAGAAAATGAGCCACTAAACCATCTCATTTCCTCTTATCTTATATAAAGGTGAAGATTGGAGTTCCCGTCGTGGCACAGTGGTTAACGAATCTGACTAGGAAACATGAGGTTGAGGGTTCAATCCCTGGCCTTGCTCAGTGGGTTAAGGATCTGGCATTGCCGTGAGCTGTGGTGTAGGTTGCCTAGAAAAGGCAAAAAGACAAAAATAAAAAATAAAGGTGAAGGTTGTTAGAGCTGGGTAAAAAATCACAAAAAAATTAATCATTGCGGCCTAACTCATTTTATGTGGTAGATTGGATTTTTTGGTAACTCAGCATATCGTTGATAATAAAAGACAATTACCATAGTGATAAAGGACAACTTAGTTAATATGTGAAGATAATACATATGGCAATGAATGAAGCAACTGAATGTGTAATTGGAAGAAAGATGCTATAGACTTAAAACTTCCTGTAATTCTACAGTAGGATTTTTTTTTTTTTTTGCCATTTCTTGGGCCGCTCCCTCAGCGTATGGAAGTTCCCAGGCTAGGGGTCGAATTGAAGTTGTAGCTGCCAGCCTACACCACAGCCACAGCAACTCAGGATCTGCAACCTGCACCACAGCTCACGGCAACGCCAGATCCTTAACCCACTGAGCAAGGCCAGGGATTGAACCCACAACCTCATGGTTCCTAGTCGGATTCATTAACCACTGAGCCACAATGGGAACTCCTCGATAGTAGGATTTTTAAAGGAAAACTAGTTTTTAAAAAACTTTGGGAGAAGGACCCTTGTGGTTTCCCAACTCACAGCACACTAGAAAGAAGGGATATGCAGCCCAATTTAATGCAACAAATATTTTTGGATTACTTAGTTTGAATCTCTTACTAGACCTCAAATAGAAATGTCTTAATTACCTTCTTAAGGACATGAACTACTTTCAAATAGACTTTGTACAATTAGATTTTAACTATTAGATAACTAGGTTACTACACTGTAAATCACTGAAGAGCAGGCAAGGCATCCTTCTCATCCTTAATAAGTGATTTATTGGTGCCGACCACAAAGTAAATACAATAATAATTGCGTTCTTTTCTACTAGGATATATATATATAAGCTTATGAGAGCAAAAATTTTTCTTTATTTCATTGTTTTAAGGATAGTGTTAATCCCTAGAACACTATGTGACACAATGGCGGTGTTTAATAGATTTTTTTTTTTGTCTTTTTTTTTTCTATTTCTTGGGCCACCCTTGCGGCATATGGAGGTTCCCAGGCTAGGGGTCCAATCGGAGCCATAGCCACTGGCCTTCGCCAGAGCCACAGCAATGCGGGATCCGAGCCGCGTCTGCAACCTACACCACAGCTCACGGCAACGCCGGATCGTTAACCCACTGAGCAAGGGCAGGGACCGAACCCACAACCTCATGGTTCCTAGTCGGATTCATTAACCACTGCGCCACGACGGGAACTCCCCAGATTTCTAAAATTAATAGTTATCATAGTATGATAACATTTGTCAATGTGCCAAACACTGTGCTGGTCCCTTAAGTGAATTATTACATTGAATCCTCACAATAACTCTATGAGTTACTGTGAACATCTTCATGTTACCAAAATTAAGAGTGATTAGGTAACTTATTCAAGGTCACATAGCATGAAAACAGTTTGACCAGAATTTGATGCAGGTCTGTCTGAGTCCAGAGTTTCTGCTACTTTGATCATCAAACCTAATAAATGTTTGGTGGTTAAAAGAGTGAGTGGCTTTCATTTGCAGAAACTGGTATTTATTTCATTGCTTCAAAAAAAAAACAAACAAACAAAAAAAAACGATTCCTGATTTTATGAACACCTTCCCACGGAAAGGAAAAACTGAAGGTTCCTATGAGATTTATTCTACTGTATTTCAAAGACACAGCATTGTTTATTGTACCAATTATGTGCCATCTATAATACAGGTATTGTTGATGTCAATGATAATTGTAGACCCCACTGATTGCTGCTAATATCCCAATTTTAGAGATGTTGAAATATGTATCTCAGGACAGGTAATATATCTGACACATGCCTACATGTGTTTCCTGAACTGCAACAAGAAGATTTTCTATAAGTTCTGATGCAATACAGTGTAGTGGTCAAGTACGCAGACTCTAAACCAATCTGCTTCATGTTTGCTTGCAGCCCTGGGAAATTATTTAATTTCTCTGATTTTAGATATCCATAAAATGGGGATGGTAATAATATTTTCCTCTGGGCCAGTCAAAGTATACTTCGTTAGACCTGGCCAGGCATTTTCAGTTTGATTTCTAAAGCTTTTTGCAAAAGATGGGTCTGGTCCTTTGCTTAAAATGTATATCAGCTGCAGCAATATTTCTGTCTGTATTTCCCTGTCAAATACTATCTTTTAGTTTAAAGACGTTTCATTGTCTTTAAGAGACCTCCAGTTCTATGATGCCCTAAAAACAGCCACCCTATCAGCTTATTTAACACTAACTGAGCTCATGGTTAAGAATGCGATGTTGGAGTTCCCATCGTGGCACAGTGGAAAGAATCCTCCAGGAACCATGAGGTTTCGGGTTTGATCCCTGGCCTCGCTCAGTGGGTTGAGGATCTGGCCTTGCTGTGACCTTCGGTGTGGGTCGAAGACATGGCTCGGATCTGGCGTGGCTGTGTCTGTGGTGTAGACCGGCAGCAACAGCTCTGATTAGACCCCTAGCCTGGGAACCTCCATATGCTTTGGGTTTGGCCCTAAAACAAAACAAAACAAAAAGACTGGGATGTTAATGAGACACATTTTTATGCATTCACTTCCCACTGTAAACTAGTTAATTTCGCATAAAGAAAACCTCCAGTCTTTAACTATGGCCCACACTTCTCATTCCAGCCATTTAGATAGGTGCTTGTTTCATATCTCTTTGCACCTGGAAGATATATATTCATTCCTGTTTTCTTGATCTCCTGCTCCCTCCTCCTCTGTCTCACCAGTTAGTGTTTGTGTAAATAAACCTCTTTGCTCTATCCAGGTAATGAATGAAGAGAATTCATTTATGTCAAATGAGGGGTGCAGTGGGTCTATTTGTTATGTGTGAGGCTATTTGTTAACTAAGGTGAATGATAATGAATTTTTGGAGGCAAAAAAAATAATGTCTTTTGCTTAAGACTAGGGAGTGTTTTGCTTGATTTTTGTTGTATGAAATCCTGATGGCTAGGAAAGAATTTGACAAAAGTTAACTTTGGACAGATGATGTAAGAATGACTATTTTCGGAGTTCCCATTGTGGCACAGTGGTTAACAAATCTGACTAGGAACCATGAGGTTGCGGGTTCCATCCCTGGTCTTTCTCAATGGGTTGAAGTTCTGGCATTGCCATCAGCTGTGGTGTAGGTTGCAGACACAGCTCGGACCCCGCATTGCTGTGGCTCTGGCATAGGCCGGCAGCTACAACTCCGATTGGACCACTAGCCTGGGAACCTCCATATGCCGAGGGAGCGGCTCAAGAAAAAGGCAAAAAGACAAAAAGGCAGAAAAAAAAAAAGAATGACTATTTTCTTTTTGTATTCTTCCATATTTAAAACATTTCCTCTGGGAAAAGAAGCCTGAATTTCCCCTGCTCTTTGAAAAGATTAGAAACCACTTCCCTAAAACATTATCTGAGCATCTTAATACAGTGGTTCTCAACTCTGGCTACTCATCAAATCATCTGAAGAATATATATTTTTTAAATGCTGTGCCTGAGACAGAACACAGAGGTCCAAATCTAATTGTTTTGAGGTGGGACCTGGGCAGTATTATTGGTTAGAAGTGCCCCTAGGTGATTCTAAATTTCAGCCAGACGTGAAAGTCAATGAGCTAAGGCCTTAGCTAAATCTCTCCCCAACCTTTTAGGAAGCTCCTTGGGAGAGGAACTGATTGTAATACTTACATAACATTTGATTAATATCTACAGTTTGACCGAAGATAAGAAGGAAAAGATGTGATCTGTTATCTGAAATTTAAATCCAATGATGTAACTGTGATCAATGAGAGACTCAACTGGTTTATTTTTGAGTATTGGTTCATTTTTTAGTATTAAAATAAAGTGTGTGGAGTTCCCGTCGTGGCGCAGAGGTTGACGAATCCGACTGGGAACCATGAGGTTGCGGGTTCGGTCCCTGCCCTTGCTCAGTGGGTTAACGATCCGGCGTTGCTGTGAGCTGTGGTGTAGGTCGCAGACGCAGCTGGGATCCCGTGTTGCTGTGGCTCTGGCGTAGGCTGGCAGCTACAGCTCCAATTGGACCCCTAGCCGGGGAGCCTCCATGTGCTGCGGGAGTGGCCCAAAGAGGTAGCAAAAAGCCAAAAAGCCAAAAAAAAAATAATAATAATAAAAAATAAAGTGTGAGTGCCACACATTTATTTTATCATCCGCCTTAAGCTGAATTTCAATGCCTATTACTCAGAAACCAAGAATAGGAGCACAAACAGCAAGAATATGGACCGCAAGAAAAAAATTAATGCCTAACTTTACGTCCACAGACTGAATAATTAATAGAACATGTTCTAGGACCCTTGTCAACCTGTTCAATGAGCAGGTGATTGGCCATATGCCAAGGGAATCTGCTGCCCTCTGGAGGGTATATTCTGCTGTGACAGATGAAAACAGAATTTTCCTAGATGTATTCCAGAGCATGCGAATAGCTATGAAACAAAACAAAAAGGTTTCATCGTCAAATCATTTGGAAGATGCTATATTATCTCTGTTTGGGGAAGTAGCAATGCAAACTAGCAAAATAAAGACTGAGAAGTTCTACAAGAAATAAATTTGTTTCCCAAATTAATTGGATCATTTTCTCTCCCACCTAATTTAGTATTTAGGGAACTAATATTTTATAAACAATATTTTGTCTTAATAAGATTTGGGATTTGGAGCAAGTAAAGGAGAAAAACTTAATGAATGATTTCTTTTTTTTTTTCTTTTGCTATTTCTTGGGCCGCTCCTGCGGCATATGGAGGTTCCCAGGCTAGGGGTCGAATCGGAGCTGTGGCCGCCAGCCTACGCCAGAGCCACAGCAACGCAGGATCTGAGCCGAGTCTGCAACCTACACCACAGCTCACGGTAACGCCGGATCGTTAACCCACTGAGCAAGGGCAGGGACCGAACCCGCGACCTCATGGTTCCTAGTCGGATTCGTTAACCACTGCGCCACGACAGGAACTCCTGAATGATTTCTTAAATAAGCTATAACAAGGGAAAGATGGATCAAGTAGATACATTAAAATAAAAAAAAAAATCCCATATCTATGCAGTGACCTTTTTTTTTTGTCTTTTTTTAGGGCCACACCGGTAGCATATGGAGGTTCCCAGGCCAGGGGTCGAATCGGAGCTGTAGCTGCTGGCCTACACCACAGCTACAGCAATGCTGGATCCAAGCTGCATCTTCGACCTACACCACAGCTTAGGGAACGCTGTATCCTTAAGCCACTGCGTGAGGCCCGAGGCCCAGAGATCGAACCTGTATCCTCATGCATACTAGTCGGGTTAATGAACTAGTGGTTAATGAACCAGAACCAGTGAGCCATGACGGGAACTCCATGCAGTGACGTTTTGACCGGAGGGATTCAATCTGCTGTGGCAGTGTGATGAGCCATGCTATGGCAATCATGTTTCTCCTTCTGTTTTTATCCTAATGAAACACGTGAGCTGTTTGTATTGCTGCATAAAGAATCAAGTTGTGACTCTTGCTTTATAACATAGAAAGCTGACTTCATGTACTGCCAAATGTACCAAGAATAACATTCGACCAAAACGGTATGGACAGCGAGAGGCTAGGCGTAATGGGGCGCCATTCACACGTTCAGGTAGCACAGGCTTAGAACCCATGTATGCAATTACAGCTGTGTTTTCCTCAGGCAAGGATGATAGGGAGGTTAGCAGAAATAAAATAATTTTAGTCAAAAGACTTGGCTTTCAATCTTTTGCATCACTAATTTTGTGATCTGCACCAATTAAATACAATTCTCCTCAAGTATAAAAGGAAGACATACAGAACTGTGATAACTGTTCAATGAGCTACTGTACATGAAAATGCTTCTCACAGCCTCTGATACCGTAGGTACTCCAAAAATATAAGTTCAATGTAAAGATGATTGGTGAGCACAGAGATAACACCAAATTAAAGAGTCAAAGGGTTATCATAGGAGGAAGCTGAAACTGGAGGTGAGAACTTTGCCAGGGACTGCTCTAGTTTTTGCACTTGAAGTCCTGCATTGGGAAAACTCTTCAGTCCCGGCCAAATTGGGATGGTTGGTCACCCTAACTCAGAACCAAGAATAGGAGTGCAAACAGCAAGACTATGGACTGCAAGAAAAAAACTAGTGGTGAGAACACAGACACACTAAGAAGAATGGTCTCCAAGGTTAGGCCAGGTAGTAGGAAACTCTTAGAGAAACTCTTTACATAAATTGCAACAATATCTTTTGATCCACCTCCTAGGGTAATGAAAATGAAAACGAAAATAAACAAATGGGACCTAATTAAATGGAAATGCTTTTGCACAGCAAATGAAACCTTAAAAAAAAAAACAAAAAGACAACCCACTGAATGGGAGAAAATCTTCAAGAACAAAGCGACCAACAAGGGCTCATCTGCAAAATACACAAACATTGCATACAGCTTTATATTATAAAAACAAACAACTCACCAAAAAATGGTGGGAAGATCTCAGAAGTTTCCATGTGGCACAACAGGTTAAGGATCCAGTGCTACCACAGCTTGGCACAGGTTGCAACTGTGGTGTGGGTTTGATCCCTGGCTTAGGAGCTTCCAAGTGCAGCGAACATGGCCAAAAAAAAAAAAGGGTCAGAAGATCTAAGCAGACATTTCTGCAAAGAAGACTGACTGGTAGCCAAAAAAACACATAAAAAGATGCTTGACTTTGGAGTTTTCATCATGGCACAGCAGAAACAAATCCGACTATGAACCATGAGGTTTCAGGTTCAATCCCTGGCCTTGTTCAGTAGGTTAAGGATCCAGTGTTGTGGTGAGCTGTGGTGTAGGTTGCAGACTGGGCTCGGATCTGGCTTTGCTGTGGTTCTGGCGTAGGCTGGCAGCAACAGCTCTGATTCGACCCCTAGCCTGGGAACCTCCATATGCCTTGGGTGCGGCCCTAAAAAGGCAAAAAGACAAAAATATATATATATATATATATGCTCAACATCATTAATTACTGGAGAAATGCAAATCAAAACTACAAAGAGGTATATCACCTCACACCAGTCAGAATGGCCATCATCAAAAGGTCTACAAATAATAAATGCTGTGCGGGTGTGGAGAAAAGGGAACCTTTGTACACTGAGGTGGGAATGCAAATTGGTGCAACCACTGCACTAAATATAGAACTGCCATGTGATCCAGCAATCCCACTTCTAAGCATCTATCTGGAGAAAACCATAATTCGAAAAGATACACGCACTCCAGTGTTCATTATAGCACTATATACAATAGCCAAGACATGGAAGCAACTTAAGTGTCCACCAGTGGAGGAGCGGATAAAGAAGATATGGTACATATATACAATGGAATATTACTCAGCCATGAAAGAACAAAATAATGCCATTTGAAGCAACATAGATGGACCTAGAAATAATTATACTAAGTCAGAGAAAGACAAATATATGAAATCACTAATATGTGGAATCTAATAAAAATGATCCAAAAGAGCTTATTCACAAAACAGAAACCGACTGAAAGAGTTTGAGTTCAAATTTACAGTTACCAAAGGGGAAGTATTGGGGGGAGGGATGAGTTAAGAGGTTGGGATTAACATATACCCACTACTGTACATAAAATAGGTAAGTAACGAGGACTTACTGCTCAGCACAGGGAAATCTACTCAGTACTCTGTAATAACCCAGAGGGGAAAAATTCTAAAAAGGAATGTCATTTCTCTCAAGTGCAAAAAGTACAATATTATAAATTTTATAGGTACGTATTTATATATGTAATAAAAATACTGAAATAATAAACTAGATAGAAGTTACTTCTGAGGAGAAAAAGATGAAAATGAAATCAGGAAAAAAAAGTTCACAGGGCCTAAAATGTTTCTATTATGCCTACTTTTAAATTATCTAAAAATATAGCAAAATGCCAAAATTAGGTGATATACAGATGAGTGTTATTTTGTTCTTTATACAATGTTTCCTTTTGCACTTTGAGATTGTTTTATGAAAGTAAAAACAATGTTATCAACATTTAAATTCAGACTACTTCAAAATTCCTCTAAAATATGTTTTTGGAAATGAAAACAAATCTATGCTTTTAAGACTCGATCAAGCCAAGTATAACATTATTTCCAAATACGTTAAAACTGCAGTGTCCTTACACATATTTCACTGCCATGTAACCAACACTAGATGTCACTTTACTTCATTCATTTAGTTTAATATGCTCACTTTTAGTTGAAGTTAGTGAACTGAGTATGTCACAAATTTTTTCCTCCAGTTGACACAGAAAACGAAGACAAATGAGCGTATCTTCTGCTCTATGTCCACCCTGGAAGGTAGGGACAAGGCTGTTTTGGTTCACTGTTTTTATCTTCAACATCTACTGCACGTAGTACAGTTGCACAAATATTGTTAGCTGAACACGGATGCAAGAGACTTTAATAGAAGAAATGTTTAACATTACCAAGATGTATATATAACATTACATTTAGAACAATTTCTGTTTCACATGGCAGCTGGGTATTGGAAGGGTTTGCTCGGGAAAGGTTGTGACTCTAATCTCAAAGCTCAGTTCGTGGTCAGTGGGGACAAGACATCATTTGGGATCTTTTGATCCAAAGCTGTATATTGTATTGAATGGAAGCACTGGATCTTCCACAAACAAGAGCTCCCTAAATCAATAATTGTTACTTTTTTAGAGGGATAAGGACCTCTGAAGATCATAAAAACCATGGACTCTCTGAAAAATTTCACATCAACAAATAAAAAATTTTCATGGAATTCCTACGGACTTGCAGGCCTCATTAAAGCTCACGTGTGGGCCCCAGATTGGGATCCCCTGCATGAGACAAGCAAAACAATTTGTCCAAGTGCCTTCCCAAGCTTCTTAAACTCCGCATTCACTCTGGCAATGACCAGAATGTGCAGCTGAGGCCCGCACACATACTGGGGGCTTAACAATTTGATTGAATGAATGAATGATACAGAAATAATCCCTGTAAATTCAGGTATTAACCAAACAAGGGCAATACATGCCCCATACTTTGGAAATATTTGGCTTATACATACCAGTCAAAGTATTTCTGTACACACATATTTATACCATATATATATATCTATAAATACATAAATATATTTCCTATAGAATATATAAGAAAAGAAAAAAAATGTAATAATATATTTATTTGCTAAAATATTTACTTGGAAGTTTGTTCTTCCCTGTGGAGCAAACTCAATCCCAGGAATTGTTCTACAAATTAAAAATAGTTCCTTGTGCCTCCTTGTCCAACTGTTTTCATTTTACACATTCTAAAGGGAAAGAACTCTTTTAAATTTTTATTCTTGATTTTCTTGTACCGCAAATATTTCAAAAGTAATCTTTAGCATCAAACTAGGTGAGAGCAGTTGATTTTATGAATGCAAGTTAATGAAATGTTGGAGTTCCACTGTGGCTCAGTGGTAATGAGCCTGACTAGCATCCATGAGGATGCAGGTTCCACCCCTGGTCTCGCTCAGTGGGTTAAGGATCCGGCATTGCTAAGGTGAGCTGAGGGGTAGGTCACAGATGTGGCTGGGATCTGGTGTTGCTATGGCTGTGGTGTAGGCAGGCAGCTGCAGCTCTGATTCTCTGATTCATTCCCAACATATGGAACTTCCACATGTCACAGGTGTGGACCTGAAAAGCAAAAAAAAAAAAAAAAGAAAGAAAAAGAAAATTCACTACATCATATAAAGATACTCTAAATCAAATAAGCTTGAAGCCTCTATTTTCTTTGAGATTCTTCGCCTATTCAAAAGGCCTCCTCTTTCCAGGATCTCTCAGGCCTGTTGGTCGCATTCCCAGTGTACCAACATCAGGTGTTGAATGACAAACAGGATTCTTCTTTAACATGACAACTCTTTTTCTAGGGCCGCACCCACAGCATACGGAGGTTCCCAGGTTAGGGGTCTAATCAGGGCTGTAGACACCAGCCCACGCCAGAGCCACAGCAACTCGGGATCCTAGCCGTGTCTGCAACCTACACCACAGCTCACGGCAACGCCAGATCCTTAACCCACTGAGCGAGGCCGGGGATCAAACCCGCAACCTCATGCCTCCCAGTCGGATTGGCTAACCACTGAGCCATGATGGGAACTCCGACAACTCTTTTTATTTAAACAATTTAGGCCATAGTTACAGTAGATAAATTGGGCCAATTTTTAAAAATTGCAGTTTTACTCAAAAGAGATTATGTTTATGCCATGAGCTTTGTACCAGAGTTTATTTTTCTCCTGCTACGCAACCCTACCACATGTACAAGGCCATGGTAAACCAAGATCTTAGAGTCCTAATTTGTTGCAATGACTATGTAGAGACCTAGCAGTTTAGAGCACCCACTGTGAAATTCTAGGTTGAAAACGGAGCCTACTATAAGGAGAACAGAATCTATCTTGAGGTCTAATTATTCGCCCACCAAAAACTTTCACAACCCTAAGAGATACAAAAGAATATATGGCCTTTATCAGAGACATAAAATACTACGGTACCGATGTTTTATTTGGGAAATTAAAGAAAAATTCAGAATTCTGTTTCCTTAAAGCAAAAAGCCTAAATGCTGATCTTTCTTTATCATTGATGATGACTCTAAGATTCTCCAGTACAGCACAGGGCACTATATTCGATGTATATTGAATATGGAATAAGCCATATGGAAAAGCCATATGGAAAAGAATATTTTTAAAAATGTGTATGTGTGTATTACTGAGAAAAGTGTGGCTGTGAAGCAGAAATGAACATTCATTGTGAATCAACTATACTTCAATAAAAACCACACAGAAACAACAACAAAAACCATGCACACAAAAATAATTGACAAGGTCCTTAGGATGTTTTCTTAAAGAAAATGATCAAAATCAACTTTTTAACTCTATGGGAAAAAACATATTTTCACAACTAAATGGTTAATTACTTACCCAACAAACTCTGTAAATTTTCAGTTATTGATTTAACTATTTCTCTCTGGCCTTAGAACTTAAAAACATCTCAACTTTTCTTTATGAAAACTATTATCTTAAGTGCTTAATTGAATGATCAACATTTCCCTGGAGGAAATCATCTTCTATGAGTCGCGGTAGGCTTCATCAATAGACCTGCATTTCTAGTTTGTTTTCTTTTTTCTTTTTAGGGCCACATCTCCTGGGCTAGGGATCCAATCGGAGCTGCAGCTGCCAGCCTATGCCACAGCCACAGCAATGCCAGATCCTGAACCTACTGCATAGGGCCAGGAACAAACTCACATCTTCATGGACACTATGTTGGGTTCTTAACCCGCCAAACCACAACGGGAACTCCTTGTATTTCTATTTCTATAGCCAAAATCTTGTAATAACATTTGATCATCCTATCCTTTTTCTGGTTCTGTGATGAAATATTTTGGTTTTTTATTTTATTTTTTAATTTTTTGTTTGTCTTTTTAGGGCCTCACCTGCGGCATATGGAGGTTCCCAGGCTAGGGGCTGAATTGGAGCTGTAGCCCCTGGCCTATGCCACAGCCACAACACCACCAGATCTGAGCCACGTCTACAATCTACACCACAGCTCATGGCAACATCAGATCCTTAACCCACTGAGAGAGGCCAGGGATGGAACCTGTGTCCTCATGGATACTAGTCAGATTCGTTTCTACTGTGCCATGATGGGAACTCCAAATGTTTTGTTTTTATGTGATAATACCATATGTTGAATGTGAGTATTTATTTTACCAACATTACTGACATTTTAAAAATCATTATTATGTTTTAAGGTTGAGAATTTCTCAGCTTGGGGAGAAGTTCAGTGAAGACTGCTGGGAGATATCAGAAGACCTGTGTGTTCCTGAAAGCTGGCTCCACTCATGCTGTTGCTTGGACAAACAGACTTTCTTTCTGCCTCAAGTTACATCTTCTTTTCATTGAGTTGTAAGCATATCTAAACAGTCTGGCAGTCTTTTCACCTTCTTATTAAAACAACAGAAGTAATTGGGGGCAGATGGGAATCCAGCACAGGACAATTTTTGCCAAATAGAAAATACGTTACACTCCTGACTAAATCCCACCTGCACCCCTCACCCCTCAAAGAATGTTAAGTCTCATGAGAACAGAATCTGGTCTGTTTTATTTCCCACAGAATCCACAGTGCCTGAAAGAATGCCTGGCACAGGGAGGGAACCCAATCAGTACTGACTGAATAAATGAGTGGGTGTTGGAGTTCCCATTGTGGCTCAGTGGTTAACAAATCTGACTAGGAACCACGGGGTTGTGGATGCGATCCCTGGCCTTGCTCAGTGGGTTAAGGTGAGCTGAGGTGTAGGTCGTAGATGCGGCTCGGATCCCGTGTTGCTGTGGCTGTGGTGTAGGCTGGTGTCTATAGCTCTGCTTAGACCCCTAGCCTGGGAACCTCCATATGCCGTGGGTGCGGCCCTAGAAAAGGCAAAAAGACAAATAAATAAATAAGTGAGTGAGTGAGTGAATCCAATGTTTAGGATTTTGTGAATCTGGCTTTGGGATAATAAGTCCTAGAGGTCTCCACTCCCCAAATAGCACCATGATTTTTAAAGATTACCAAGAAGGATTCCTAACTTTAAATATTATTCAAATTCACAGAGAAAACTCTACCTCTGAAGTGATCTCGTGGTCTTTATATATTTTCTAGTTTCCTGAGTCACTAGGTTGTTTAAAGACTTTCACAAGTTAATAGATCAACTCCATTTATTTTTACATACAGAAGCACTAGATTTGTCAAACTGGATTCACCTTATATATTTTAAGATAATTTTTAAAAATCATAGACATCACTGATGTTAGTATTAAACAAATATCAGGTAACTATATTTTATGATCATTTTAACTCACTTAATACAGAAGTTCCCTGATTTACCATGGCTGGGCCTAGAATTTTCTGACTTTACAATGGCGCAAAAGTGATTCACATTCGGTAGAAACTGTGCTCTGAATTTTGAATTTTTATCTATTTCTGGGCTAGGGACATGCCGTACAATTCTCTCATGATGCCTCGCAGTGGCAGCCAAGTGGAAGCTCCCAGTCAGTCACTTAATAACTCAGTTAAACAACTGATACTTACTGATACACTTGCAACCATCTGGACTCACACAACCATTCTGTTTTTCACTTTTAGTATAGTATTCAATAAGTTACATGAAATATTCAATACTTGATGATAAAAATAGGCTTTGTGTTAGATGATTTTGCCCAGCTGTAGGCTAATGTAAGTGTTCCGAGCACATTTAAGGTAGGCTTGGCTAGGCTCTGATGTTGGGTGGGTTAAACGCAATTCTGACTACGACATCTTCAACTCACAATGGGTTTATCAGACTGAAATTCCATTGTAAGTCAAAGATCTATGTCAAATCCTTTAGAGTTTCACAGTGTTCTTTGCTTAAAATCTGAGTTTTTATAAGGCAAATCTACATCACAAGTAATGCTGACATAGAAGAAGAATTTTAGAAGGTTTTCAACTGCATGTCTAATCATTTGATCTGGCCGGCAGTGGAAGGTCCATCTACCCTGGGAAAGGGTAAACACCAGGTCAGAACCCGGACTCTACAGCCACTCACCAGCAGCATGACCTGAGGCGAATCATTTATCCTCTCCTTGCCTCATTTCCTCATCTGTAAAGTAGGGATGGCCATCATACCTCTGTCATAGGGTGTTGTGAGACCAGGTGAGTTAATGTTTGTGAAGTCTTCAGAGCAATACCCCGGGAACAATTAGTGTTTTGCTAGACAAACAAATAAGAAACATGTGATAGTAGATGTTAATGGCTATATCATCCAGAGATTGCTGTAAAAGAGATTTTTGCCCCTTCGGAAAGGTGACATCTAAGTTCCCTACTGGGGCCAAATTCTGTGATTCTACTTGGCTCTGTGTACTCTGCTCCTATGACACAGCTACGCAGAGCATCCCAAACATTCCTTATTCACTTTAAACCTTCACTTGTGCCTTTGGAGACGGTCTTTCCTGCCCCTCTTTAGCTTATCCAAATTTTATCCTCATTTCCACCCAGCTGTTGCTGCTGCTGCTGCTGCTTTTTCTTCCTCTTGGCATCCCAGTCTCTAGTGTGTTTTCAGGCTTTATATTATTTTCTCTTTGTTTTATGTGAAATTAGAGTTCCCGATCAGACTGTAACAGCCTTATGTTCCCAAGCATACAAATAAATATTTATTAAAGGAATATAAGGGGAAAGCAAATCAGGCATCAACTCTTTAGCTGTAATTAAATGCAAGTAAAGTGGATTATATATCCAGTGTTTAGACTACTAATGAGCAGTTCTTATTTCTAAAGAAATGTTAGTTCATAACTCTCCCTTTGCTTTTTTCATGGCCTGGTCTACTGTTGGTGAAACATTTGCAGATTAGCTGGTTCCCCTTCATTCCTTCTCTTCTGAAATGTGTGGTAAAGTGAAAATGCCTAGAGCAATAATTTGTGGATAAAAAACAGCTGCACATGAGAAATAATTGATGTGGTTTTAAAATTACCCTGAGATAGAAATTAAAATACCTTTTCAACCTATGCTCTGAAAAGAGTACTGAAACTAATGTCTTATAAATCATGAAATAGAAGCAGAGGGAGACACAAGTTTTTGAATAGTCAATCGATTTTAGATAAGTAGAACTTTAAAATATTGTACACGATATTTTAAAATATTCAGTTCTATGAGAGGACATAGCTATAGTTAAAGAAAGTCTTATATAGACCCTTATAATGTATTATGTTTTCTATAATTATAAATAAAATACTGATCACTTTGACCTTTTTACAAGCTAATAATTTTCATGTTTTAGTTTTAGTTCCTTTTCCCATTAGGTCTCTGATATTTTTAAAGAGTGAACCAGGAGTTCCCGTCGTGGCGCAGTGGTTAATGAATCCGACTAGGAACCATGAGGTGGCGGGTTCGGTCCCTGCCCTTGCTCAGTGGGTTAAGGATCCGTCGTTGCCGTGAGCTGTGGTGTAGGTTGCAGACGCGGCTCGGATCCCGCGTTGCTGTGGCTCTGGCGTAGGCCGGTGGCTACAGCTCCGATTCAACCCCTAGCCTGGGAACCTCCATATGCCGCGGGAGCGGCCCAAGAAATAGCAACAACAACAACAAAAAAGACAAAAGACCAAAAAAAAAAAAAAAAAGAGTGAACCAAATGGCAAATAATTTTTTATTCATCTTTTTTCCAGGGGGAGGCCATCACTGTGTGTTGCCTTAATGCCACTTACACCTGGTGCATAGGTATATAAATAATGCCAGACATGGTGACAAGACTGGAGAATTCACAAAATAATATTCTATCAACATGACTCAGATATATTTGTTGATCTTTTAAAACTCCAGATCTACATAGACCTATCCTTTCTAAACTTATAGAAATACTTTTTTCCCTTCATATGAAATTCTTAGCTCTAGAAGATGTACTTGATAAGAGATTCTAATTCCCTGGTTTTCTTTGTATAGAGAGTGCCTGAGTAATATTTACAAACCAATATTTTCTTTTGGAAGGAACTTAAGCAGGAAATAGAAAAGGTTTTAGTCATTTAAACTGCTGTATCTCTTAGCTAATTCACACAGGAAACCTAAAAATTAAGCAACATTAAAATGTGATGAGTCACTAGCATATTTCTGTTTGATTTGAGCCTGTTGTTAATTTCAATACTTCAGAAGTAGTAGTTAAGCATAAAAGTTAAATATATGTACACAGATTTTAATTTTTGAGCCCTAAGACTTACGATATTTAGCAGCCCATACAAAAAGATAAAATATTCCAAGTATTTGTCACATTTATGGTATTTTAAATCTATTTTGTTAGTAAAGGAATTTGCTATAAAATTATATAAGCAAATTTAAACCTGGCATGAGTTTTAGGAAAAGTTAACAGGCTGAGATAGTAAAAGGCACATACCCCAAACCAAGTACCTGAGGATTAAAGTAGAATTAAAACAATAATTACAATATACTAAAATTAGGCAGATAGTTCAAAAGGCTTGAATTTCAACCACATATTAAATACATTTTAGGCATCTAGAGTAGGGAAATTTGAATGTTTTCCTATGAATACACTGCTGACAAATTTTTTAAAAATCAGTTGGTAAAATATATTTTTAAGCTACACAGAAAAGTATGAAAGAAGTAATAACTCAAGTAAGTGCATATGTGCATAAGTGCCGGCATATTCCTAGAATTTTACTTGTAATGACTCATTCAATCCTCATTGCAAATCTAAGAAGTAGATACGATTTCTGTCCTAATTTGCAGGTAAGGAAACTGAGTCATAGAGTATAAATAATTTGTCCAAAGTCATTTTGCTAGTGAGTGGAAGATCTGGGAGTCTTCTAGAGTTAGGATGTCAGAGACGGGGCTCTTAACTATCTCACTATTCTGACTTTGCAGCGTGATCAATAACCTTTTAATTCTCTTTGGTTAAAGTAATATGAATTTCTGATTAAAATAGTAAGGTATGTTGGAATATCCAAATAAGTTGTATAAAGTTTTTAAAAATATGAGTACATGCTAGAAATCATATTCTTGGGCTATAGGAACTGAAAACATGTAGTGATATTGAAATTTTTTTTTGGTAGAAAAAAAATTAGAAAAAAATCCACTGGCCCTGGTGGAAAAAGATAAATAATAGTTAACTTTTATTAAATGTTTACTATGTGCTAAGCATTCTTCTTTTTTTTTTTTTTTTCTTTTTATGGCCACACCTGTGGCATATGGAAGTTCCTAGGCCTGGGGTCGAATCAGAGCTGCAGGCCTATGCCACAGCCACAGCAACTCCAGATCCAAGCTGCATCTGTGACCTGTGCCATAACTTTTGCAATGCAGGATCCTTAACCCACTGAACATGGCCAGGAATCAAACCCACATCCTCACGGACACTATGTCGGGTTCTTAAGCCATTGAGCCACAACAGGAACTCATGCATTATTCTAAGTGTTTTAAGTTATTTAAGTTATTTGTAGGCTATGGAAGCCTACAAAATATCTGTTATTATTACTCTCATTTTATTAATGAGGTTAAGTGGGTGATAAAATGCTCACCCTGTCCCCTTCCACCTCTATTCTTACTTCCTGGAGTTTTTTGGATCTTCGGCATTTTCTTTTTTTATGTTATTGGGTAATTCAGAAACATTTAGGTAAGCTTTTTCTGGTAAGGAAGGCTGGAATCTTTGATTGAATCTAAGGATAATTGCTGCTTAATGACAGAATAGGGAAAAAAAAAAAAACCTATGATAACTATAAGGCATTTTGCTTTCTACCTACCATGTGACTACTGCATAATCTAGTTTAGTTCAATGGTAATAGCTAGGAGCTCTGGAGTCCAATTTTTCAAATCCCGGCTCTGTCTCTTTTTAGATGATCTTGGACAAGTTACTTAACCTCCAAAGATGGTGCTCTTGAAGGGATTACAGGGAAACATCCCTGTCTTGTAGGATAGGGATGGGAGAGGGTGAAGGGAATAGGAGGAGAGAAGTGAGTACGTAAAAAGGAACAGAAATATCGAAAAATGTTTCCTTCTATCTTTATTCAACATTTTCCGTTATCTATTTGATGTTTCCTATTTGTTTAATGATGAAATCTGTTTGATTTCACTTAGCTTCTTAGTCATATGAGAACTTTCTAGAATGAATGTGCTTGTATGAAACTACCAGGCCCACCCATGCTGCCTACAGTGAGATCATTTTTTTGCATCTTGTTCTCAGTCTGTTTGCCATCTTTCCTGATGTGTCACTAATGCTGGTTGAGAACCACACCCTCAAAAACAACTTAGAAACAGATTTTCTTTGACCACTTGTGACATTGGTGAATTGAGATATTTTAAATTAGGTCACATAGCTATCTAATTGATCATTCTCCTTCCATTTTCAACAAATGTTTATTGAGAACTTATTCTGTGCCCAGCACTGGTGATATAAAGATGAAGTAATATAGTTGCTATCCCTGGCCACCTCATAGTAGCCTTCTAGATTGCCAGGGCAGCATGTTTTTATTTTATTTTTTTTTTTTATTTTTTATTTTTTTGTCTTTTTGTTGTTGTTGTTGTTGTTGTTGTTGCTATTTCTTTGGGCCGCTCCCGCGGCATATGGAGGTTCCCAGGCTAGGGGTTGAATCGGAGCTGTAGCCACCGGCCTAGGCCAGAGCCACAGCAACTCGGGATCCGAGCCGCGTCTGCAACCTACACCACAGCTCACAGCAACGCCGGATCCTTTAACCCACTGAGCAAGGCCAGGGACCGAACCCGCAACCTCATGGTTCCTAGTCGGATTCGTTAACCACTGCGCCACGACGGGAACTCCTGTTTTTATTTTTTAACCTAAGTTGCTTTCCAACTCTTGACTATTCATAACTTGTGGTCTCTATTTCTGCTTTCTGTTTAGCTCCTATGCTAGCGTTATTTATAAATATGTCCAAGCATCCAAACTTTATCCTTTTCTACCAACGTCATGATTGACTTACACTCTTCTTTTAGCTCCATCCAGTGCTTTTTTCTGATAGTTCAAGCTGGTTGCGTGTGATTACTTTGCACCCAACACACGTTATTCCCCTTGTGCTATTATCAATTTCACAATCAATATTCAATTTCACAAAAAATACACCTTTGGAAGTGAGAAAAGTGAATTTAAAACATGGATTTAGAAAGTATTTAAAAAGCAATTCGCCTGGTAGAAAAGGTAGATAAGGATATGGGAAATGATTAAAGATAGGAGATGAGCAATAGGGCAGATTAGGTAACCTGATTTCTCTCAATACAAATCACCTAGTCTGGGTTAAAAAAAAATATTTTAAACACATTCTTTACCTCACAAAATACCACAGGAAATCACCAATCTTCCAGTATTGTAACTATTCAAAATGTACTAAGTGTCCTAACCAGTGTAATTAGCAAAGAAAAATGAATATATATTATAAGTACTGGAAATAAACCATATGTATACACATATGATATGGTTGTTTATATAGAAAAATACAAAAGACTAAAAATCATCAGAACCAACAATTTAGTAAGGTTGCTAGATATAAGATCAATATACAAAAAAATCAATTATATCCCAATATAACAACAAAGACTGAAAAAAGTATTATTTTAAAAAAGATATCATTTATAAAAATAAACAAAAACAGTGTCTAGGAATAAGTCTAATTAAAGATTGATAGGATTTTTGTGAAGAAAATTATAAAACTCTATTGAAATGTCTTTCTTTTTTTTTTTTTTTTTTTTTTGCTTTATAGGGCCGCACCCGCAGCATATGGAGATTCCCAGGCTAGGGGTCCAATCGGAGCTGTAGCAACCGGCCTACACCACAGCCACAGCAACATGGGATCCAAGCCACATCTGCAACTTACACCACAGCTCACGGCAACACCGGCTCCTTAACCCACTGAGCAAGGCCAGGGATCGAACCCGCAACCTCATGGTTCCTAGTCAGATTTGTTAACCACTGCGCCATGATGGGAACTCCTAAGTTTTTTCTTTCTTTCTTATTTTTTTTTTTGCTGAAATGTCTTAAAGAGGATATAAATACATGCGGATTTATGCCATCATAAAACTGTAAGTTCAATTCCCTGAAGAAGTAAATACTCCTAAAATTAACTCTAAATGCAATACAATTCCAATTTAACCCAACTTGACAGATATGAGTAGTAGAACAGAATTGAGTTGCTGGTATTTTAAGTGAATCTGGAATTCTTTGGGGAGCCTCGTATAATTAACAGTACCCCTGATAGAAGAAAAAAAAATTCCCTGTAAAGTTTGTTATCACAAGGATGAAGGCTCAGATGTATGTATACTGCAAACAGAAAAGCTATCTTATATACCCAGACCTGGAATATTTATGTCAACATTAGGAAATTAAGAATGTGATTTCTTGGCTAAGGAAGTGCTGTCTCAGTTGCAAGATGGAATTTTTCATCTATGACTCAGAAGGGAAGTCTGGAATACGAGCCCAGTGCCTAAGGTACAGATTCTAGGTTTCTGGATATAAAGAGGAGAATGCACCCTGCCACACATGAGAGCATCCAAAGCATCCAGAGGTATCTGAATGACTATACCTCACCCAAAGGCCACTTGTTAAACTATAACAGACATGCCACCTGTTCCTTCAAAGGCCAATAAGTGATCTTTGAACAGGGTTGGAGTTAAAAAGTAATCCTATGCTTCACGTTTTTGGATTGTTATAACTAAAATACAACTGACGATATAAGTATGCAGTCAATGTTTGTTTCTAAGATTGACTCGATGTTTACATTTTAAAGGAAAAAAAGTTATCATTAAAAACGTTTTCCAAATAGTCTGATTGCTTTTGAAAGAGCTCTTAAAACTATAACACAATGTAATTAGGCAAACTTTTTGTATTACAGTTATATTTACAACTCTAAAACTATGATTTTGTGGTATTTTACCGTGAAGACAGGGTTAGTTCCAAACACGAGGTTATAGGCGTTCTTTTTAAGAGTTAAAATATTACTTTTTAGTTAAAAATCATGAATTGTCAAGAAAACAAAAATAAAATAAGCTTTTTTCCCCCCATAGACATGAAGGCATCATTTAGTATATGGAAAAATCTCAGACTATTGACGTGATTGGTGTTTCCTTTCAACATTTTCTTCTGTGTTTCTGGCTCACCCACTCACCCAGCTTTTCCTCTCATACATCCTCTTCATTGTTAGAAAAAGGTAATAGACAAAAACTAAAAACTTTATGAGAAGTATGCATGGAAATCTGTTTCCTATATTATAAGAGTTAAGTATAATTAAGTTTTTTAAAATCTACTTTTCTGTTGCTTTGTTCATGAGTTGTAAAAAGTGAGTATAATTTGAAAAGGGTGAATACAGTATGGGTATAGATGACCTGAAGAGATGAGCCAATTTAATCAAGTTGACATTTATAGAATTCTCCTGCCAGCAGTAGCAGAATACACACCCACCTCGAGCTCACAAGAAATACACGCCGAGATGACCGTATTCTGGACCACAAAACACACATTAACAAACTTAAAAGAATAGAAATCAAACATGGTATGTTCTCAGACCACAATGAATTAAAGTAGAAATAAACAACAGAAAGATAACTGGAAAATCCCCAAATATCTGGAAATTAAACAACATACTATAAGTAACTCATGGGCCGAAGGAGACATCTCAAGAGAAATTTTAAGATATTTTGAAATAAAGAAAAATAATAGTACAACTTAACGAAATTTGTGTGACATAGCAAAAGTGATTTGCTTAGAGGAAAATTTATAGCATTAAATGCGTATGTTAGAAAAGAAGAAATACCTAAAATCAATAATCTAAGCTTCTACCTTAGAAATCTAGTAAAAAGGGTAAAATAAAACTGATTGGAAAGCACAAAAAATGTTCGATTTTACATATCATCCAGTAAAAGAAATGCAAATTAAAAAATCACTTTTCACATACTGAATTAGGAAATTTGTGTTTCTAAGGTATAAAACCCAGTGCTGGTATGGGTAAAGTGAAATAGGCACCATATTAGTGGTGGTTGTATAAATTGATATAATCCTTTTGAAAAGAAATTTGGCAATGTGACCTTAAATGAATTCAATGTGGCCTTTAAATATTTGTGTTTGACTAAGTATTTTCATTTTAATGATTATAAAGAAATAATACCAGATTAAGCAAACATTTAATTCACACAGATGGCTACAAAAGTTTTTTTTTGTTTTTTTTTTGTTTTTTTTTTTTTTGCTTTTGTCTTTTTAGGGCTGCACCTGAGGCATATGGAGTTGCCCAGTCTAGGGGTCCAATTAGAAGTACAGCTGCCGGCCTACACCACAGCCACAACAACACCAGATCCGAGCCACATCTGCAACCCACACAACAGCTCACGGCAACACCAGATCCTTAACCCACTGAGTGAGGCCAGGGATCGAACCCTCAACCTCATGGTTCCTAGTGGGATTCGTTGAGCCACGGCGGGAACTCCGATGGCTATAAAAGTATTACTTACAGCAAAAATCTGAAAATAGCCCAAGTATCCAAATAAATGTGGCATTAAGTTGAGCATGGAATATCCACTCAGTAGAATAGTTAATGGCCATGAAAATTGATATTTTGAAAGAATTTCTAATAACTTAATAAGTGACAGCATGGAACAAAAACTGTGTGGATAGAAATATGATCAGAAAGAAATATGCCAAAGCAAAAACTGGTTTCTTGGGATAATGGGTTTGCCCTCTTTTGCTGCTTTTCCCGAGAAGCCAGAATAGACACGGGGGCTTTGCTCGTGGGCTTTGGAGAACAGCAGCTTGGGTTATGGTCTCAGCTCTGCGGTGCAAGTCTCAGTTCTCATTTGTAAAGTGAAGATGGTGACTGAAGGCCTCTCCCTAGAATGACTCTGAGGACGGAAGGTGATGATGCGTGTGGCATGTTTAACGCACAGCCTGCCATAACTAGCTAGTGTTACTGGTTACAACAGTAAAAACAAAAACAAAGTCCTCTCAAGAGAAAGTACATTAGGACAAATTCATCCAAATTTGCATAGGGGAGTTTAATTTACTGATCCCTTTGGATTATATGCATATTCAAGACATTTATTTACTGACGGCAGGATATTTTGAGTCTATAAAGGGACGATTAAATATCCTTTCGTATACAAAAAAGAAATACTTACTAGGAAACCACAAATGTATTTGACTCTCTTCATGTATTTAAAAGTACTGTACGCAGGACCACACCAGTGAAACTGAGAGAAAAAGTCGAAGCTGTTTATTGCTTTAAGTCTGCAGGGTTTGATTTTGATTTTTGTCCCCAGAGCAAGAAACAGTACTTTGTCACATGTTCTTTTCCCCTGTTGGGTGGGTAGGACAGAGAATATGGTAGTTCCACAGAGCAAACTTCCTATAGGGTCATTAGTAGACTGAGAAATCTCCCACTGCTTCAGGATTCTTTTTAATATAAATTCTAACACTGACTTAAAAGTGTTCATATAGTTTTATGTGCTCCCATTACCAAAAACAGAGTTCTGTCCATAATAGGATTATCATGTAATCTAACAGTAATTAATCATTTTTTCTCTTTTTTTAGGGCTGCACTTGCAGCATGTGGAAGCTCCCTGGCTAGGGGTCGAATCGAAGCTGCAGCTGCCAGCCTACCCCACAGCCACAGCCACAGCAACACTGGATCCAAGCCGCATCTGTGACCTACGCTGCAGTGTGTAGCAATTTATGCCCACTGAGCGAGGTCAGGGATCGAACCAGCATCCTTAGGGATACTAGTTGGATTCTTAACTTGCTAAGCCTCAACAGGAACTCTAATAATTAATCATTTTAAAAAGGGTTCCTTCCTTCTTTTCAGTTTGTAATAAAACTCGCACTCAATCAGACATTCCTGAAGGAAAGAAGAAAGTGGGAAAATGAGGTATTATTCCCTTATGATAAAGGAATCTTCTATAGTTATAGTAGAGAGACTAACTGCGTGCGTGAAAAAGTGCTTTGGCTTTACCAGAGCAATGACTATTTTCATATTATTTTGTATTAACTTTGGCATTAGGGCCTTTACTCCTCAAGCTTAATAGGCAGTATTTCTGTGAGTAGCATTTATAATAGAGAAGGTTTAAAGGAGAACAGTGGAGGTGCTATTTTGAATACGGCAGAACATAAATTAGTTTTATTGCAACCTTGAGGGGCCGTGGTCTTCGGATTTCTTTTACCACTCAGGTACAGGCTTTTGAAATGTAGTAATGTCTTGAAGCTGTTACCTTGAGCTCTGAGGATGGTATTATGTTTCAACATTATTTAATGAGGGTCTCTGATGTTCCTGGTTACTGAATCACTCTTTTACAATGAGGCCCATTATACTAAATTTTAGGGTTAAAGCAAACTGTGTCATAGATTTGCCCTCTAAATTGCACGGTAATCTTGTGAGATTTGAAATAAGAACATTCAGAAAAGCGCTTGTGCTTGAAATCGCAGCCCAAGGTCAGGATTAAGATCTACAGGTGAAACGAACGAGAAGCATACCTAGCTTAACTAGCAGCTTGAATGCGTTGTCCTATATTATTTGTCTTGAAATCCCGCTTATAGACAAAGTTTTTAAATCAAATTGCTGCTTTAGGATATTATGGACTTTTTAAAGTTGGCTTTCTAATATTTGGGTAATAGTTTCTTTGATTTTAAGTCAAAGAGCTAGAAGGAAATTGAGTAGAACCTTTGTGCCCTGCAAGGCTGATTTGGGAGTCCTGGGCACAAAGAAGGTTCAATTCCAATTTAGTCACTAGTCCTAACTAGCTGTACTCCCTTGAGTAGACTGGGGCCTATGGAATAATAGGTTTTAAATGTACAATTTCAGTGGACCTCGGTTTTGTCATGTCAAAAAAGGAGGTTGGCCTAATAACTCCCAAAGTCTCTTCCTGTGTTAATGTTTTATCATGTTAATTATGAATTAGGTAGCTGCAATGCTGATGGTAAATATTCTTAAAATTGTGCACTTCTCTTGGGGATTTCAATTTATTGTTTGTTGCTTATTGGTTCAACCGTGTCTTAATGTGATTGATTTCTAAACCTGTATCTGGACACTTGAGTGCTCTGCTTTCTAATTCAGGCTGTTCAAGGCCATCTCCTATTGCCCCATCTCCTAAAACCAACGAAATGTCCTGATTCTCCTAGTCTCGAAAAAAGAAACTACCATTTTTTTTCAACTAACCAGATTCAGAGCCACCAAGTCATTCTACCTTTTCCCATCTTTTGTCCATCCCTTGATCAATTACAAAATCCTGTCAATTCCTTGGATTTTTGTTTGTTTCTTTCTTTCTTTAATCCCTCTCTCTCTTTTCATTTTCCCTATCACCATCTTGGTTTATATCCATGTCATCTCAAAAGGTAGCTCTTAATCCTTCTTTTTGGTTTACTCTTTTCTAGCCTTATGCCTCATCTAGACAGTAACAGCTGCAATCATGTACCTTGGCAACGCAGATCAGCTGGACTCACCAAAGCATTAACTGTTTGGTCCTAGCTGACTTTTTCCCTCTCCTAAGAGACTCTGCTCACTCTCCCAGGAGGCACTTCAGTATGTTTACCCCCCACCATTACAAGTGAAATTCATGCACACTGGCCACCACATCCATCCGAGCCAGTCCAATTGCTAGAGTTCAACTATGTCCACATCCTCCATGTAGCCCTTCTAACTTCCTGAGCCCATAGTGTTCCACCTGTTGCTACTCACGTATTTATATGTCACTACTCAGGCACTGCTTTATCATATTCTGCCTTAAGTTGTCATAATTTTTTTAATGTGATCATAATAATTACATGGTATTGCTGAAAGTTTGGAAGCTAGAGAAACAATCATCTGTAATATTTTGATATATTCCATGCCTTTTTTCATATGTATGCTTGCCATAGTTATAACTAAAGGCATAAATACAATTTTGCCTCCTGTTTCTTCCCCCACTCAACACATAAAGAAAAAACTATCCATAATTGAGGATAATGAACAACATCGACGGAACAATAGGGAAGCAACTAACTCCGAAGCCTGATTTTTTTTAAGGGTGGCAGTATGCCCCGTTAAAATATTCACTTCCTCAGACTTCATGGTCTAGAGAGGCCGAATATCACAGTTCAGGATAATTAGATATACAAAGATGGGTGAGGCTGCTGGGAAAGCTTTTTAAGACTCAGCTGGAGGGAGTTCCAGTTGTTGCTCAGGTGGTTAAGAACCCGACTAGTATCCATGAGGATGTGGTTGATCCCCAGCCTCGCTCAGTGGGGTAAGGATCTGGCACTGCCGCAAAATGCAGTGTAGGTCCCAGATCTGGCGTGGATCTGGTGTTGCTGTGGTTGTGGTGTAGGCAGGCAACTGCAGCTCCGATTTGACCCCTAGCCTGGGAATTTCCATATATTGCAGGTGTGGCCATTAAATTAAAAAAAAAAAAAAAAAAAAAGACTCAGCGGCCATATCTTTTTTCCTGTTCTCTTTTTCCATTCCTCTTGCCTAGAAAGAGGGTACAAGTCCCGGAGGCAGAACAGCCGTGCTATGACCATGAAGAAGAAAACCATGCAGGTCCTGATGACGTCCTCGAGCAGCTGTCCTTGTTTGGATTATCTTGTGTCTTCTTGTTACGGGAAGAAAATCAGTCTCATTTGGTTAAGTTACTGAGTTGCGTCCATGCAACTGAATGCAATCCGAGCTAATATGATATTATGTCCCTTTTCTTAAAGCATATTAGACATTCTGAGAAGTCCTATTTAGCTGTGTTTAACCTAACATTGATATCATTTGACTACAGAACACTGCGTCCTCAGAACACTTAGTATATGTCACTGAGCATGCGTATTCTGCAGAAGTTTGGAAAATACTACTCATTTTGCATTGATTCAGCACCCTGACCGTTGTAACCTCTACCAAGATAGGAAACATAGGAGGAGTACATGCTGGGGGGCGGGGGGGGAGAGTGAGTTTCACTTTACATGTACTGAATTTGAGATGTCTGAGAGCAGCTGTCCATCGAAAGCCCTGAAGCTCACAAGAGACATTTAGAAACAAACAAGGTATTGAAATCCACCGTTCCTTGGGTTAAACTGTGATTGGCTTTTTTTTTGTCCCTTTTTTTTTTTTTTTTGGCTTTTTGGGGCCACACCTTGGGCATATGGAGGGTTCCAGGCTAGGGGTCGAATCAGAGCTACAGCTGTCGGTCTGCACCACAGCCACAGCAACACAGGATCCTAGTCACATCTGCGACCTACACCACAGCTCACGGTGATGCCAGATCCTTAACAAGGCCAGGGATTGAAACTGTGTCCTCGTGGATGCAAGTCAGAGTCATTTCCTGAGCCACAGCTGGAACTCCTTTTTTTTTGGTACGTGTAATTGCTAAGGTAGAAAACATTCTACAAGCGTTTTTACCTGTGAGGAAATGACAGTCTCGTTTTGAATCCCTTCTTTAACTGCCTTGCTCTGCCACCTCTCTTGAACGAGTAGATGGAAAGAATACAGTGCTTCAAGTCAGACACACTGGAGTTCAAATCCTGCTGTGTCAGTTTACTTAGCTATGTGACCTTGGCTCAGGGATTTTAATGTCTCTGAACTTCAATTTTCTCATCAAGGGGCTGACAGTCTAACCTTAGAGAGTTTCTGTGAGAATTATAAAATCCTCGACATGGTGCCTGGTAAATTTTAGCTGCTCCAGCTCCCTCTGGCTAGAAAAGATACGGTGCTTCACACTGTCCTCTCCTGTGTGATGCCTTTTATATAGCTAAATAGCATTTACAATTAAGCCATGGCAATGACTTAGTTTCTGCCTACTAAATATCCACATATAACTTGAAGATGGAATTTGAAGGCAGGTCAAATGAAATTGTATGTACTTGATGGATTTGAATTTTACTATTTTATATATTTAACGAAACAAAGCACCTCCTATGTGTCTTGCTTTTTTCTACCACTTCCTAAATGAGTTAATATTAACTCATTTAACATTTATAATAACCTTATTAATTAGATACTGTTATTATTCCCATATGGAAGAAAAAGAAATAGTTGCACCAGGAAGTTACATACCTTGCCCACAGCCACACAGCTAGCAGGTGGAAAAGCCAGGCTTCAAATCTGGGTAGTCAGATCCCATAGTTCATGCTTCCAATTACTAAACTACAATATAAAAGATATAAATAAATAAAAGGAATTACTCTTCTTGCTGTCCTCGCATTCTCATGAGGCTTTTTGGTAACTGTTTCTTTATTTATTTCCCTACATTTTAAAAAGTAGCTATTTGCCTCCAAGGTTCTTTTCATTAATGTCATAAATAGCTATCTATATATATAGAAATAGCTATATATATATATATATATATATATAGAAAATTTTAGCTAAGAGCTATTTTGAAGAGTAAGTCTTTAGAATTTGTGTCAGTATAGTGCTGTCCAGAGTAGCTATCTTTGTAGTAAAAGAACTATTCTTGTTTGAATTTTCCAGAATCTATATAATTAATTTGAATAGGAGAGACCATGCGTGCATTTTTTTTTTTTTAAAGAAAAGTACTGCTTACCTTCCTAGAAAAGCACATGTATTTTCCTAGGAATGAGCAACTGTAGCCAGGGAGCAGATGAAATAAGAAACATAGTGCCAGTGGCAGAAGGCTTAGATGAAAGCGTGAGGAAATTCCCAAGATGATGGTTTTAAAGGGCATTCAAAGGGCACAGAACAAAATATAGGATAATGGCAATGATAACAATTCCTCCATTTCATTTTCTCTGAATAGTCTTCTTATTCAAAAAGAGGTAAGACTGTCCTCACAGAAAATTGATGGATAAACAGTGATTAAAATAAAACAAAACAAAATCTGGAAACCCCTGTCCTATCTCCAGTGTATATTTATTGGATGATCTAAATTTGGCATTTACCTCATTCATATCACTTTCTCTCTCTGAAAATGTGCAAAACTATTCCTGTTCCTTCCCACACATTGATGCTTCCAGGATAAGTGAATGTTGATAGTTCCATGAAGGAAAGATAGTTGGTATTCTAAAAATATCACTCATTCGAAGTCCCTCCTCTCCTTGGAAATGCACAGTAACACTGATATATACGGTGTTGTTGAAGAATCAAATTTTCCGCAGAAGTGATTATTTTTTCGGAAAATAGATACTTAGCCCATTCAGGACTAACAGGTTCCTTGAAAGATTTCTAACCATGTTTCAAATTTAGCAATTTGAATTTGTTGATTTTTTTTTTCTTTAATGTTTTTTGAATGGTTGCTATCTGCAATGTATTTTAATGGAACTCTTTCCTTCTGGTTATACAAAATATATTTTACCTTTACTTTTTAAGACACTGATATATAAAAAGGAGATTTTAGTTTGCTTTAATTATAATATCAGCTGACATTATAAAGTTTCTAATACATTTTTAAGTTATAGAAATATAAGCCCTCCGCCTAAGTTTTATTCTCCACCAATTCTAGACAAACCTGGAATTGAGTTCTAGGTGCACAGTAAAAGATCAACATTGAAAAACTGTAGTATATCTGAAAAGGAGTGATTAGGATGGTTAAAGGTTTGGAAATCATGCTACATGGACAATTAAACAAACATTTGGAGACGAAAATAGTTAGGAGGAGCAATAAAATGACTTCAAATTTTCAAATACCTATTGGAAAAGAAGTTGGACCTATTCTGTGCTGTTGCAGAGCAGACAACTAAACTATAAACATAGAACCTTAAGGCAGAATTTTAAGAGAGACGTCACAGTTAAACAAAATAGTAGCAAAAATGAAAGGGGCTGTTTTCGAGGGTTTTGTTTACAGAGATTTCTAGAACAGAAACAGAATGGCCATTGGACAGAGATTTTTGTGGAGGGGATCCCTGATGGGGTGAGAAGTTGGCTTCAAAGACCCCAAAGATCCTTCTGATGCCAAATATCCCACAATACATTAGAAACCTTACGGCACTAAGTTAGAGTGACAGCTTTGCAGCCATTTGGGGCTTTGCCTTCAAACTAAAAGGCCTCAGATTACTGTGGGGGGTTTGATGATCACAGCTACTTTCTTTTTTTTTTTTTCTCTTTAATTTTTTGGCCACACCTTCAGTATCTGGGATTTCCCAGGCCAGGGGTTGAATCCAAGCTGCAGCCTGGCAACACTGGATCCTTTAACCCACTGAACTAGGCTTGGGATCCAACCTGTGCCTCTGTAGCAACCGGAGCTTCAGTCGGATTCTTAACCCATTGCGACACAGTGGGGAATTCCCATTTCGGCTACTTTTTAGTTCTACCATCCTTCTTATTATCAGATTGCCTCCTCAACTCATTCCCTGTTTTAACAGGATACTGCTTCACTCTACTTTGTTACATATAATATGCTATGATCGAAGATAATAGCTTAACCAAACTTATCAACACCAAATGAATAATTTAAGTGGAAGAAATAAAGAGCTCTCCCATGAATAAGCTCTTTGGTGCATATGGACTTTTGGCCATCTATTTTAGTTCTCGAATGCTTTTTTTTTTTAAACTTACTTTCAAGTTCTCAGGAGTATTCTAGATTTAATTGGTCAAATATACGGTTTCTGGAAACTTGATATTGAAATTCCATAGGTTTACTAAGGGTCCTACTAATTCTTTTTTTTTTTCCTTCCTTTTTTTAGGGCCACACCTGAAGTATATGGAGGTTCCCAGGCTAGGGGTCGAATCGGAGCTGCAGCCGATGGCCTACGCCACAGCCAAAGCAACTCAGGACCTGAGCCGCATCTGCGACCTACACCACAGCTCACCGCAATGCCGGATCTTTAACCCACTGAGCAAGGCCAGGGATCGAACCTGCAACCTCATAGTTCCTAGTCTGATTCGTTAACCACTGCGTCACGATGGGAACTCCTGGTTTTCTTTTTAATCCCTGATCTTAGTATATAGCAAGTTTTAACTTAACTCAGTCAAAAACATTTAATGAAAATTTACTATACATCTGGCAGGTTTTCTCAGTTAAGAATAAAAGAAAAACATAATAATGTTTTGTATAGACTCAGTATAAAAGACTTCTTGACCATGAAGTAACTTAGTGTCTTGTTATAGGAAATAGGAACCAGTTACAGAGCAATCAAGGAAGTGTATCATCAAGGCAGGATTGGTACAGATTGTAATGCCCCTGAAACCTGTAATGAAAATGGCGTAGTTCTGCCTCAGTATAGTAGAATCAGAAGTTAATAATAAATGGACATTTTCTTTCTTTTTTTAAAGTTTGCGTTGGTCATTAGGTTAATATTGGTGCTAAGAGCCTTTATTATAATTTCTTATTTATTTGGTAAGAAGAATAACCTGGAGAGGTGTTTCACTGACTCCATCGGGAGTCTGTCTCTAAGACACGAAGAAATCCCCAACACTGCCAATATCTGAAAATTCCGAGAGTTTATTTTCCAAAGTGTTTATATATAAATTGTTGTCCCATACCTTTTCCACTTCCCAGTGTTGGCCAGAATAATTTTAATTTCTCCCAAATGGATGCCAACCTCATCCCAGTCCCTCCTGGGAGACATAAACTTCTTATATATTCCTTGGCGGAGTCATAAATAATATCTACATGTGTTCCAAAGCTCTGAATTGTTATCATCAGTAACACACACAACTGAATGGTATCTGTAAAGGAGTTTTCTGGAAAGCATTAAAAAGCACAAAATGAACACCGCAATAAAAAAGCTGCTTTGTGCTTAACTTTTGCCAATTTCCCTGGATGTGTACATAGACTTCTATTTTCACCGAACTTGCAAAAGTCCCAGACTCAAGGCTACGTAATCGTCTTCCATAAGCGGCCGCCCTGAGCAATCCTGTCCACAATTATCTGCTTGTAGTTGCTACTAAACTGTTCCTCATGAGTTGTTTCACAACATTATTGTTTTGCAGCACAACTGGAGTGAGAGTGCTCGGAAGGACCAAAGAGGTTTTGTTTGTCGTGCCCCTGCCCCTAGAAGGGATGTTCCTAAACTGCGCACCAAGTAATGCTGTGACTCTCCTGGCACCTCGAAGTAAGGAACACCTTTCACATCAAAACCGACACACCTCGGAGAAAGTCAGCATTGGCTGCTGCGCCAAATGCCCTCCTCTGTCCCCGAAAGCCGGCAGCGAAGCGGCGAATGCCCCTCCAGTCACTGCGCTCCCCCTTGCCCGTGACCCTGGCTGGGCGAGGGGTTCCATGCCTGGGTTCTGAGCCTCCGGGAGAAGGGATGGCGGGAGAAGAGGGAGGGCTTGTGTCTGCTGGGGGATGTGGGAAGTAGGCGCTAGCCTGTTTCGCGGTTTTTTAAGCCCCTTGGCGTGCCCTGACCTGAACAAGAGGGAGTCAACTGCTCTCTGGAATGTTCTGGGAGAAGGTGGGAGACTGCTTCCAGAGGAGGCCTGTGGGTGCTGGAGGGCACCGGGGCGGGGGGGTGGGGTGGGGTCACGCAGGGGGAGGTAGGGCCAGAGCCAGGAGTGGCACGAGGGAAGCTGAGGGCCGAGGTGATGGGCGCGCGCGGGGGCTGAGGCGGGCGGGTCGGGCTGGCAGCGAGGCAGCTGGGGCAGCCGGGAGGGCGAGGGGATTCCTCCCCGCGCGGCAGCGGCGACCTGACCGCGCGGGCGACTGAGCCGGGGCTGTCAAGCGAACGCTGGGGGCGGGCGGGAGGAAGGGGTGGAGGTGCGAGGGGAGGAGGGCTGGCACCGGAGCGCCGCGGTGCCGGTGCAATAAAAATGCATCCCATGGAACTGCCCATGGAGAAGGACGGGACCGAGACGCGGCAGCAAGAGGAGGTGGTAAAAGCGGAGGAGGACGCCCAGGAGGCGGTGGCGGCGGCGGCGGCCGGGAAGTGAAAGGTCTCGCAAAGTTCAGCGGCTGCTGCGGGCGCCGAGCCCCGGGCTTGCGGCGGAGGAGCCCTCAGGACTGCTCCACGGGGCAGCGCGGCCAGGCCGGCTATGGTCCCGGGGCTCCCGCCGCCCCCGCGGTGCCCGGGCCCCTCCAGGCCGGTGCGCGAGGGTCATCCCGCCGCCCGGAGCGGCCTCAGCCCGCAGCTCCCCGCCGCCGGCGCCCACTGACCGAGCCTGGCGCCCCAGGAGGAGGAGGAGGAAATAAAGAGCCCCGATTCCTCCCGAGGACTGTTGGCGCTTCATCCCACAGCCGCGAGGGCTCGGCTCCCTCTCGCACCCGCCCGGCTCGGGTCCTCCCGGCTCCTCCCGGCCATGGGGAGCTGCGCGCGGCTGCTGCTGCTCTGGGGCTGCTCCGCGTTGGCCGCAGGTGGGTGGTGACGCTGCCGGGCCCCCACCCCCCTTCCCTCGCTTCTTCTGTTCCCCTCCTTGGGACTCGGGGGTGCAGGGGAGTGCTGGCTGAGAGCGCCGAGCTCAGCTCCCAAGGATGAAATGAGTGGCCATGTTCCGCCTCCTTCCCCGGGTCTCCGCAGTTTAAAATACTATTGATTTTTTTTTGCAACTGCGATACACATGCCCTTGAATAACCCGATATCCTGGGTGCGCCCTGTCGGAGATATCGCGACCTTGGTTTCTTTCTCGGTTAGGGCTTGTAAAAAACTGCCTCTCCACTTCGTCAGGGAACAAAGGACCAAGCTCGCCATCCCCCGGCCCTTCATGGCCTGAGGAATGATGGGGAGGGGTGGCCCAGCGACCCTGGGCGCGCGTGGGCCTGGGCCGCTCTCTTGTTGAGAGCGACTGCCGTCGTCCCCGACCTCATGCTGGGTACTAGGGAGCCAGGTAGGAACACCTGGGGCGAGGTGAGTGCCCCCTCACCGGGGCAGTGGCTGGAACTCTGTGAGACCCCGGGTTGGGACGATAGGTGGTGATCTCCCCGGGTTTCACGGAGCTGGCTAGCCGCCCTTGGAGAATTGGTACCCTGGCCGAGGCTCCGCAGGAGGTCGGAGGCGGGTCTGCTTCCTGTCTCGGTAACTGGACGGCTGGCGGAGGAGCCGTCAGATGCGCTCTCCCTCCCACTCCCATTCAGGCTTCCTTGGGCTGCCCTTGGCCACGGTTTCTAGCTTGCCATTTCTCAATTCGGACCGCTTCTGCTCCTCTTCCTCCCTCTTGTAGGGCACCTGGTCTCCAGTTAGGCGTAAGTGCAGTTCAGGGTGGAAGGAGGAAAGAAAGTGAGGGATCTTTGATGAGCTGGTCTCTCAAACGCATCTCACTTTTGCTCCAGAAAGGGGAGTGTGGGCTGCAGGGATGGACTGATGGAGAGAGAGCATTGGCACACTTCACTTCTCCCTTCCCTCAGCTTCTTCCCTTCCGCCCCCAGAGACCCTGGCACGAAGTAAAAGCCAGGCTTTAGAAACTGCATCCCAAATCAGTAAGATTCTTAGGAGCATCCTTGGTACGCTTTAGATATCTTTGATATGCTGTCCACTGATTATTTATCTGGCTCCAAACTTTTCTGAACTTCGGCTTGGTTTGGGCGGCATCTAAAATTCCCAGTACTTTCCCCAAGGAGCATGGGAAAGTCTAAGCTTTTATTTTAATTCTGCTAATATGCACCCCTGCCTGCACTTTATGTATGCTTCCCCAGCCACAGAATGAACTTTAATAAACCTTTCCCTTTTCAAACCATATTATGGCAAAAACATGCAGGCAATTAAGAGGTTGTAAATAAATATCACAAGGCAAGTGTTTCAAGTCAAAAATACTTGTACAGGCAGTATATGATTTTCTCTGAAATGCTTTACGGGTGAGTCATAGCACACTGTGTGTTTGGGAGGTCCTGGCCACAAGCAACTGTTGCACCAGCTAATCAGAAAAGTGGCAGAGTCCAGGCATTTTGCACACTTGTATTTGACATTTAAAAATATACTACGGAAGCCCCTTCCTTTAGCTGCAAAGGCTATGTGAGGTTCATGATAGTTAATGAGTGTGTGAAATATCTCTTTTTCAGTCTAAGCTGTCATTTGGCTTCTCTAGCTGTACAGTGGTAACCTTTCAGAGGTGTTCTCTCTTAAGAGGCAGCAACATTCAATTTGCTGGAATTTGGGGTTTGACTTCCTTTTCCTTCTTTCCCTCTCTGTTTCAAATTTTAAAATAGATAATTTTGCTTAAGGTATTGATAATTAAAATGACAAGCCCAAATTAAAGGATTACATTATCTACTCAGGACGTTGACAGGGGGATAATGTTGATCATTTTAAGTAATTTTGAAACATTAAGGGCTGTTGGGCCTTTGTTTGAGTGGAAGTGTATGTTTCTTTAAGAAGGTGTTTCAGTTCACAGATAATGTTTAAAGGTGCTATTAGTGGCTGCCAGACTGTAAACATTCTCCTGTTAAGCAAACAGGTAACTACTACATAACCTGTCATAGATAGAAGCACTGGAGAGGCAGAGCGCATGTAAAAGAAACTTTTCTATCATATGGCAGTTTAGAGGGATTTTTCTTAGTCTCATTTACCTAATATTAAAAATAGATATTGCACAATTGCACATCTGAGCTCTAATAGTCCCTAGCTTTGCCTCCCTAAATGCAATCCCATTGTATTTTGATTAACTATCGCATATTACTTTTCCCAGGAAATTGTTTTTATCTTAAAAATATAGTAGAATTCTACATTTCCTCTTTAATGGGTTCTCATAAATATGTTAGGTAATACTAAGGGCTCAAATTATATTTTAAAGACTAAATTGAGTGATCTTAAAACTGTTATTGATTTTGGGTATTATTTATGTCATGACTTCCAAAACAAATGAGTGTATTTTAAATATAGAGGCTATTCAGAAAGCAAGAAAAGGTTAGGCCCGCTATTTCTACCCTAGTGTTTCCACTTTCCTTCCTCTCGCACTTTAGTAAACGGAAGTGATTTTATTTTCTTTTGTGTGAATTTTACATCCAAACATGAAACACACTTGCAGACACACACGTGCACATTCATACACTTGCATATACAAATAGTATAAATGCGGAACAGTCTTCATGCTCAAATTTGGTAAAATATCCTCTTTACTGACAGTCTTGGGCTCTATGGGGATAACCTGACTGTTGAAGATGGACTAGGTGGACAGAAGAGCTTTCCAGATGGGTATGTCTTGAATAACATATGCTTTCCCTTCTCTAGGACTGAACGGAGTGGCTGGACGGAGTTCCCGCTGTGAAAAAGCCTGTAACCCTCAGATGGGCAATTTGGCTTTAGGGAGAAAACTCTGGGCAGACACCACCTGTGGTCAGAACGCCACTGAACTGTACTGCTTCTACAGTGAGAACACTGATCTGACTTGTCAGCAGCCCAAATGTGACAAATGCAATGCTGCCCAGCCTCACCTGGCTCACCTGCCAGCTGCCATGGCAGACTCATCCTTCAGGTTTCCTCGCACGTGGTGGCAGTCTGCTGAGGATGTGCACAGAGAAAAGATCCAGTTGGACTTGGAAGCTGAATTCTACTTCACTCATCTAATCATGGTGTTTAAGTCCCCCAGGCCAGCAGCCATGGTGCTGGACCGGTCCCAGGACTTTGGGAAGACATGGATGCCTTACAAGTACTTTGCAACTAACTGCTCGGCGACGTTTGGCCTGGAAGATGATGTTGTCAAGAAAGGAGCTATTTGCACTTCTAGATACTCCAATCCTTTCCCGTGCACTGGAGGAGAGGTAAGGGCACATGTTTAACTCTACACTGCAAGGAAGGTAGAAAAATGTTACCAGCCCACATTTTTTTTTTTAAAGCATGAAGGTATACTTGTAGTAACATGAATGAAATTAGAATTTTTCATGAGCTTTATTTGTCATAAATGATTTCTCACCCTTAGACATGGATGTGTAGTCATTTTCAAGAAGGTTGCCCACTGGCTAGGTTTCAGTTGGAATTCGAAGATTTAAATTTTTTTTTCATTTTAAGAAAGAGGAGATATGTGACATCATCATTTTACTTTAGAGGCTTAAAAGGCTACTGATTTCTTCAGTTAGTGGGACACTCTGTGCTTCTGAAGGGGCAAGATTTACTGAGAAGGCCTATTCCTGGAACCCATGCTGGTATCTTCCTGTAACAGTTAATATAAATAGGAAGTAAATAAAAACAAAGCCAACGGAGGGAAAAAAAAATCTGTTTGTCAGAAGGATACTTTTGTATAACAGAGGAGTTTTATTGTTAAGATTACAAAAGGCATAGCAAACAAAAGAGAGAGTTTCTTTTCAGATGCAGTAGTTCTTTTTAGACACATAGACACATGGATTCCAGCTTAAGGTCTTAGATCTATTCTGGGCACAAGACCATCTCAATATCATTCTGCAAAATAGCCTCCTTAACTACTAATCCAATTTCTGAATGGTTACTCTTTGTTCTGTATTTCCCCTCCCCTAAGGGAGAAACATGTCTTTTTAACTTGTATGGATGTACCTAGAGAGCCCACACCCCCAACTGTGATATATAAAAACATGGAATTTAGAGAAAATTGAGTGAAAGCAGATTAAGAGCATCAAACACCTTCAACACGTAGATCAAGAAATGTCAATGCAGAAACAAAGAAAAGAAAGAGTATAATGCTTCGAATTCTGGCAACTGACGCAAACACAGAGACTAGACGGTTCTCATTTAGGGATGGTTTTTTCCACCACTATTCCTAGGAAACATTTGGCAATATCTGGAGACAGTTTTGCCCGGGGTAGAGGGAGGACACTGTTGGCACCTAGTGGATGGAGGCTTGGGATGCCACTAAGCCTCCCACAGTCTGCAAGACAGTAACCCCTTCCACTCCCACCCCCAACGAAGAATTATTCGCTCAAAACGTCAACAGTGCCGAAGATGACCAGGTGTTAAGCACACATTCAGTGCATGTATTACAATGGCTACAGAGACTAAGATAAACACTCTTCTAGAAATCATTTCTATTACTATCCACAGCCTTCCCAGGTGATTATCTTTAGTAAACATTTATTGAGCCCCTACTATATGTCAGGCACTCTACACAGTGCTACTAATTCTGTCTGGTTTGGGGAAAAGGGGTACTTGCCGGGGACTGGATGGAAAGATTGGTTTGGGAGCTTCTTTTTCTTCCGACTACTATAGACACATATGGGCTTTTGCAGTGTAATCAAGCTGCTTCTGGGTACACTCTGGAGACCAGGAACGGTGCTGCTGGCACCAGAAAGAATCAAATAGGATGTGGCACAAGCAGCACACAGACTATTTTCCATTCTTTTTCTTCTTTCCAGTCTTCCCTAAAGTTGGCTTAATATTGAAAACCTGTATTGGCCCTGTCATGATGGATATTTAAAAAAATGCCAGGACAGGAAAGAAACAAATAAGTTAGACTTATTGTTTTCTTCTGTGGAGAACACTTTGAGTTGCAAATAAATGAATGGCTTGAACTCTCAAAGGTGCTTTGGAATTGGTCCACAGGCTGGTATCAGTTCCCTACATCTCAGTGCTACTGGGCCCTGTGTATCTATGAAGTAGCAAAAATAGAGCTTCAGTAACCAGATGGCAAGCTTGCTTGCTTAGCAAATATCACACTGAATGTGTTACAACGGCCCAGTGATTATTTAGAGATGACTAAAGTAACATTTCTTATCTTCTTTAAAGGCAAACTACTTCTTTTCATCAGTGCTTTCATCAGATTTCAAGGAGACACTAAAGTTTATGTTACGCAGATCTCTCCATGCGCAGTCACCTTTTATAACCAGTTTTAAAAGTTTTTGTTGTGGTTGTTATTTCAGTCGGCTTATATTTCCATGGTAAGAAGAACTTGAAGTGCCACCTGATTCTATCTAGAGCATTATTTTTGCAAGTGTGCATTAAACTCTCATAGAATTTCTTCCCTTCAGAGACAGGTTTGGGGACGGATCTTTTCCCTCCTGAGCTGGAGTGGAGAAGAAAGCCTTCCTCGAAGATAAGGACCCGAGGAGGCCTCCTTGGCAATGAGGCTCACCTACCTCTCCTTTGTTGCTTTGGAATATTAACTAGTGCTGAGCTACAAATGAATTTTACAACACAGATCTATATCATCAATCACTATTTGAACATTGGGTGATCAGAAAAATAAGCAGGAGTTCCCATCATGGCTCAGTGGTAACCAATCTGACTAGTATCCATGAAGACGCAGGTTCGATCCCTGGCCTCGCTCAGTGGGTTAAGGATCAGATGATATTGCAGTGAGCTGTGGTGTAGGTCACAGATGCGGCTCAGATCCTGCACTGCTGTGGCAGTAGTGTGAGGCTGTCAATTGTAGCTCCGATTTGACCCCTAGCCTGGGAACCTCCATATGCCCTGGGCATGGCCCTAGAGAGCTAAAAAATAAAGTAAAATAAAATAAAAATAAAATGACTTTAAAAATTAAAAAAGAAAAATAAGCAAATTAATCTAGCATCAAATAAGTAGTCTCAAATTTCATTTATTCTGTATTTTTAATACTATAGACCTGTATCTTCCTCCATTCTAATTAAGACCTCTTAGGACTTCTCTGGGTATTATCCTACTACTCAGGCTAACGTAAGTATCTCCCAGACTTAATTTGTTTCCATTGTTCATTCTAAAATATTTCTTTGGGATTTTAAGGCCTCAGAGAGTTCTGTAGCTTCACGTTTAAGAAATCAGATACATCCATCTTCAGAGCTTGAAGGCACTAGTCATCTGAAAGAGGGTTTTTAAAATATAGGCCCCCAACTTCACCCAGAGTACTTTTAAAAATAGGTTAAATCTACTACACAGGAACTTTCTAAACTGGTCGGCAGTTTTGAAGAATGGGATATGATTATCCTAAAATGTGACTCCTTTGCAGGAGAGAAGACTGAAGCTCAGAGGTAAGGCAATTTGCCCAACGACATAGTCAGTTATGTGACGGAGCTAGGACGGAATTACAAGCCTCTGACTGTAGGTGTAGCATTTGTTTCATAAAACCATGTTCTTTGTCCAGAGACACATGCCTGCCTTTCTCCTTGCTCACTCGCGCACAGTCGCCGTTCATTTGGATGTGACCCGAAGGTAAAAAAGAGCGTACCAAACAGCTTGCTCCTGAGCAGGAATGTCCTCTGAGATGTCAGTGATGCTCTGGGAATAAACGCTTCCATGGTCAGAATCGAAAGACTGACTGGGTCTAACACGATCAGACATGTATAAATACATAAATAATCTCATTATGTGTCCTGGGTCTCCAAGGGGGGTGTATAGGAGGGGACATGGCCAGACTTCCTTGTCCATGCACTCCTCTTTTTGCGCAGCTCTGTTTACTCTCTTTCTGGACTCTAGAGATCCAGCGAGCACACTTGGGAAATGCAGGGGTGAAGGTATTAAGTGTTCCCCAAATCCTGGTAAAAGGCACAGGCAGGGGGAGATGTTGTTCAAGGGGTACAACGTGTCGTTCACACGACAGGAATAAATTCTGACAACAATATGTCGATCGATCGTTAACGAGACTTGATTGTATACTTGACATTTGCTAAGAGGGTGGATCTTTTTTTTTTAATTGAAGTAGCAAGAGGGTAGAGCTTAAGTGTTCTCACCACACACACACACACACACACACACACACACACCCAAAACATGGTGACTGTCTGAGGCGATGGGTATGTATTAGGTTGAATGTGGCAGTTATTGCACAATATATTGTTATATTGCATTGATATTGCATCAGTGTCTATCAATTCATCACGTTTTACACCTTTACTACATACCATTCTTAATTTTCAAATATAGGTTAATTAAAAGAAAAAGAGGCACAGCCAGCCTGGTGCTTGGCATGGTCCTGGGAGTGGGGTGGGGAATGAGGAGGTAGAAAACAAACAACTAAGTAGAGTATACAGTAAGCCAGAGCGTGCTAAGTACTATGGAAAAAATAAAGAAGGGCAGGGGATGGCGAATGCTGGCAGGGAAGGGCTTGCTGTTTTTAAAACACATTGAAGGATTTGTGTTTGATGGAAGAGACGGGAACAAGAACTCTGAGTTCCTGGCAAGTTTTCAGGAGTGAACAAAATCTGTAATTAAGGGTCTCATTTCTTTCTATCTGTACATATGGGAAAATGAAGTTCTGTATTAAAATGACAAACGCTGGTAAAAATCCCTCTTGCTAGGGTTTCTTAAATGAGAGCATTTGAAAAGGAACCTGAATGTCATCAATGGAAAAGCACATGACTGATGAGTAATCTGAAGCCTGGAGAGAGTTAAGTGACTTGTGTACAATTACTCAGCTGAAATCCGTGTTTCCTGACTTCTAGCCCAGTGCTATTTCCACTATACTAGTCTGAGATTCCTCTATGCCAAGCCATGCAGTGTGGAAGATAACAGAACCTATATATATTCCTTTCCTTCTCGGTCCTTCCCATATGCCAGACATTCTACAGAGTGCCCTGCATCCTTTATTTTCACAAGAACCCTGTTAACTGGGTACCAATATTGACCCCATTTTGTCAACAAAGTACCTGAGACAGTGAGTCAGAGCAACTTGGTCAGTTTAAATAAATAATGAGCTAATCTATGCCAGAGCTGGGATGATTAGCTTGCTTTAAAATTATTTATATGATTAGGTTTTATTATAATTCCAAAATTTAAAAAGACAAACAAAACTAAATTGCTCTGGCAATGATTAAACTATAAAACCTACAGTTTAGTTGATAATGCACAACATGGTTGTGTGAACCTTGCATAATGAAGCTAATATTTTTTTACATCAGATAGAAAAATAAAAGTAAAGACTCTTTGCACTTAATGTTACTTAGATGATTTAAAATTAGTTATATGAGTATCACAGCTCTTCAGTACCATTTAGCATACTTTCTATTTGATTGGTTTATTTGTTGGGGGAAGGGAAATACTTTTTATCTATTGCTAACTGCTTTAAGTAATTTTCCTAGCTATAGTCATCAGTGTATTAACATTATGCTTTGAAGCATATTCTCAGCTCTAATTTTGTTGAACTTCCTTGAAAATAAAATGTCGTATATATTTGTTTAGAGTGCTTCGATTATCCACACCCTGGGGCGACTCCCTTCCTGTAGGGGCAGGGCTTGAAACTTGTAATAGCACATTAAAAAAAAAAAATGCCTTTAGTTTAACCCACAGGGTGGTTATCAATTAAAATTATTTGAAGAAGCTGTATAAAAATTGGAATACACCTAGAGATTAAATCAATAAACTTTGATTTATTGATTTCAAAGGCTAGATTCCCCACCCAATACCTTCTTTCCAGCTATTACCAAAAAAAAAAAAAAAAAAAAAATCTGTTTCTCATCTGCTTGTTTCACATTTCATGGTTTAACTTTGCCAATAATTGCTTGAAATATTCTGGAAACTTTGAGAGGTCTGATTGCAAAATGCCGAGTAGTAACTGATGATTCATGTTGAAAATTTAAAGCCAGACAGTGAAAAGCAGACACCTGGAGGTCAGGTATATCTGGGCATGCAGGGCAGCTTCCTACCAGGGAATGGAGAACACAACCACTCTCTCTCACTGTATTCACTCTGTGGCTCCCAGACCCCCAACCTCTGTACCTAGCGCAGATCCCCAAAAGGCACAAATGTCCAAAATACATTTGTGGAATTGAATTATATGAAAATAACTATAAAATGATAATACATATAATCATTAAATGATAATGTTTACTATGTTGGATATTACACAACTCCTAAGTATCCTTTGAAACTAGTCATGATTTGTTCCTTCTTACTACAAATATTTATATAGTGTCTCTTATGTGCCAACTATTTTAGGAACTGGGGATTCAGAGCAAAAAGTCAAAAATTCCTTCCCTTGAGCTTATGTTCTAAATGTAAGGTACTAAACAAGGTAAGTAAAATATATGGCGGATTAGATAGTAATCGCTGTTAAAAAGGCAGGGAAGAGGGCTGGGAAGTAGGGAGGGGTTGGAAAAGTTTAGGCAGGGCTCCAAGGGAAAGCCTCCCTGGGACTTTTGAATAAGGACCTGAAGGGAAGCAGAAATGAGTTGTGGGCATATCTAGGGGAGGATCTGAGGCCCTGAGGAAGGTGCCTCATGCTGTTAGGACAGCGAGGGGCTAGTGCGGAAGCAGAGGGGTTGAGGTGCTGTGTAACAGGAGAGGTCAGAGGTCAGAGAGAGAATGGGAAGGGTGGGAGATTATGTGGAATCTCATAGGTCGGTGCCTAGGGTGCCCAGGATTACACCTAAATCAATGAAAGCCTGTTAGTTATTTCATAGCCTTCCCTTTCATTCTCAGAGTGGTCCCGATTTGGACCGTAAGTTACTATAAAGTCGCTGGGTTTTATTCTGAATGATATTGGAAACCATTAGAGGTTTTAAGCAGACGGGCAATATGATTAATTTATTTTTAATAGGATTTCTCTGGTTTGTGTGTTAAGACCAAAGGAGGAAGCAGGGAGACCATTTAGAATGCTGTTGCAGTAATTCAGGCTAGATCTGATGGTACATGCATAGAGGCTGTGGTGGAAATGGTGAAAAGTGGTCAAATTCTGGATCCGTTTTATGCATAAAGCCAACAGCATTTGCTGGCAGGTTGGAGGTAGGCTGTGAGAGCGAGAGAGGCGAGGATATTTTTAGCCTGAGCACCTGGAAGAATGAGATAGCCAGTTACTGAGGTGGAGAACTCGAGGCAGAGCAGATTTAGAGAGGATGGCCAGGAGCTCATATTTGGACATGTTAGGTATGAGTTGCCTGTGAGACATCCAAGTGGAAATACTGAGTAGGCAGTTGGATCTGTGAGTTTAAAGTTCAGAGGAGAGGTCTGGACTAAATATATAAATTTGGGAGTCATGTGTAGAGATGATATTTAAAGCCATGAAACTGGATGAGATCATCAAGGGAGTGGGTGTGGACAGAAAAGAGGAAAGTCCAAGAACTGAGCTCAGGGGAGGATCAAAGTTAGTCCATCAATGCTGCCATTACCAAAAACACTTTTGCAACTTCCAAGGCTTATACAAGAAGCAGTCTTACCAATCTGTGGTCCAATGGCTGTTTAATTAAGCAACAACATGAATGTGAGTAACATTGACTTGCCACAGTTGAAACAGTGGGTACAGATTCTAAAATGAAAAGTGAAAGGAAAGGCAGAGAGTCGCAACTTTAGTTTTTCAAAAGATGAACCAAAACAAATAGGGAGAAGTGAAAGCACTGAACAGACAATGAATGATGATAGAAAAGGGAGAGAGAACAGTGTGGTGGAGAAATACACTTTTGAAAATACCATGCTGAAAGAGAAATGCTGATTTGCAGATTTTAGCAGCCTCACATTTTATCCTGACTCATCCAGCTTTGACTCCTTTTTTGACCCCAAATCCCAGGGATAGGAGCAATTTTGGGGGATGATTAAAAAAAAGTCATTTTAATGCCGAGCTATCACTGTATTGGAAATGAAATTAAAATGTAGCATTGTACCCATTTTACCTGCTTAGTGTGTTGTGACATTTGATTTGCAGAATGTGACGGAGAACATCTACCTAAGGTAACAGTGCTGTGCAATTAAACCTATGTATGTAAAAGTATTTACATTTTCAGAGTCTCAAAAACTATTAATGTTTTAATTAATGTTTACTGTGTTCATGTGTAATCTGTTAAGGAGGAGAAGAGAAAACCATCCTTTAGACATCTTAGCAGAATGTACCAGTTTCTCTGTTGGGCATTTTGCATACATTTCACTTTATCTCTAAGAAACAAATTCTTTTCCCGGATGGTTTGTCTTGTTAACAAAGAAAATCAAAATAATGACTCTCTTTCTATGTCATACTTCACTTCTCTTCCTAACGTTCCTGCAACTGAAAGAGGAGCAGAAGCCTTTCAAGGCATCAGCTGTGTTTGCCAATGTTACTTTACACTTCGTAATCACAGTTCCTAAACCAAGCAAAAAGTTATGAAAAACATTCAAATGCTTTCTGTGTGACATCATTTGCACTAACACTCTATCTTTCAGCAGCTACTGAAAAAGGTTTCGGTGTTTTAAAATTAAATTGAAGAGAGTAAATTTAATCACACTCTTAGCTGCTTAATCTCCATTAAGAATTTGTGTTTCTTTTTATTTCAGCCAACCTGACCTTTCCGAGGTCTTCGAGGTTTTCCATCAGTTTCTTTTGTAACTGATGCTACATTTCTCTCATATGCTGTGTCCCAATAAATAACCCCCTAACCCCACCCCACCTTCAAATAAAAAGCAAAGGTAAATGGAGACCACACAAACCAGTGCTCTGTCAGGAGAACTAGGCACCTCACTTTCCAACAACCCATATTTCCCATCTCAATCCACTCAAAGGGATAGGACTCTACACTCGCACTGCTGTAACAGTAGCTCCCTTTCTGATGAGTATCAGAGTTCAGAAGAAGAGGGATCCTTTCTGGGGCAGGGGGTAGAGTGAAGCGGTGTAGTTTGCAAAAACATAAAACTTCTGCTTTCCAAATCCCTAACTCCCTTTCTTCCCACAGCGCTATAAATTCCTATTTTTTACTTCTGGCCACTTTTCTGATTTTTATTTCTTCCCTCTAATAATCTAGTTATGTCACATTAGGCCACTTCTTTTATCTCTTCTCTGGCCCCCAAATACCTATTTGCATGCAAAAATAAATATGATACCTAGCTTGCTCCCATGAATTTCTCTCTGGAATCTTCTATTTGTTCTCTCAAGACCATTGCCCCCTTGTCTTTCCATCACATCCTGATTCTAGATCAGTTCTGCTGTTTGCCTTCTTGCTCCTCCAGCTAAACAGCTGAACACTAGTGGGGAAAATAATAACAACTGTGCTGAGAGACGCCTCTACAAATTGGGGTTTTCCAGCCTGAATTTGGCCCTCAGATTTCTCTGGAAACCCTTTTTCCTTCAGCTCCCTTTCGTCCTTTTCACTTCTTTCAAAGTGTCTTCTCTCCCTAAGACCCCTTCTCACACCTGTTGCTTGCTCTCAGCCAAAGAGCTTGCCTGTTACTTCACTGAGCAAATAAAAACCTAAGCAAATGGCATCTCTGTCTCACCCAGAAAGGCCCGTCAAGGTAAAAACTGAAATCCATTCTCGATTCCTTTCCCTCCTTCACCCAGCCTTAGTCTTTCCCCAGGGCCTTCCCATTCTGCTACAGGAGTCTCTCCTGAGTACGGATGCTTCTCTCCATCCCTACAGCTAAGAATGGTGGTGCAGACTATTCTGTGCATTATTGCAATGTTCTCCTGAAGGTTCCTCTCTATTCTGACTTGCTTGCTCCCCAATCTATTCTCTACACCACACTCGGAAGGATTTTTTTTTTTCTTTTTTGGCTGCCCTGTAGCATATGGAGCTCCTGGGCCAGGGATCAAATCTGCCCCAAGTTTCAATTGTTAACCCACTTTGCTGGGCTGGGGATCAAACCTGCCCCCGATCCTGGCACTCCAGAGATAACACCAATCCGCTTCTGCCACAGTGGGAACTCCTGAAGGATCTTTATGAAATCCAAAATGGCACATCCCTTCAGTGACTCTCCAGTTTCCTTATAACCTAGTCCAACTTTTCTTTCTTTCTTTTTTTTTTTAAGGGCCAAACCAGTGGCATATCAAAGTTCCCAGGCTAGATGTTGAATCAGAGTCATGGCTGCCTGCCTACACCACAGCCATAGCAACACCAGATCCGAGCCACATCTGTGACCTACGCCACAGCTTGCGGCAGTGCAGGATCCTTAACCCACTGATAGAGGCCAGGGATCAAACCTGCATCCTCATGGGTACTAGTTGGGTTCCTAACCTGCTGAGCCACAGCAGGAACTCCTAGTCCACATTCTTTAAGGTGGCGTGCTCTAGGCCCCTTCTGAATGCCCAGTCCCTCATCTCTCATCTCTGCCTCTTACCTCCCAGCCTCCAGCTCTATCTATTGAACTACTCGTATTACTCCAAGGTGCCATGCTCTTTTTCATCCTCTGACCCTTGCACACAGGCATCTTTTCCCTGAGCTCTTCCTCGCTTCTGCTCCTCTCCCAGAGTCCTATCTCTCATCCACTTAGCTAAGTTGTTGCTCAAGTAATTTTTGGATGGATGAATGGAAGGATAGATAATTCCTACTCATCCGTAAGGACTTTGCCTAAACTTCACGAGCTCTTCCCAGATTCTGGGTTAGGTGCACTATGTACGTGCATCACACATGTACACCCTTAGCACCGGTTCACCTCTATCTTGCCATTTATCACATCGTTGTACGAGCTCCTTAAGATGGTCTAGACCACACGCCAAGAAACACTACCCTAGCATCCAACATGTTTCCTGACATTAAATAGCTGCTTAGCACATACATGAACTCTGAAGCATCACTGTCATTAATATTATCAGTAATAACTATCTATTGCTTTTTGCTATTTAATTTATGGCGGAGTACCTGGTGTGCTGACACCCTAAATGGTCTGAGAGATGACTTGCTAAATAGCTGTTGAGTTAGCCATTTAGTACGACAGATCCTAAGGCAGATAGTTGATTAGTACAGTTTCTCAACAAGGACAGTGTTCTTCCATCCCTCTGCAAACCCAAACCACAGGCTCTATTCCTAACCTACAACGGCCTGGCGTAAAGGGTTGCAGTTTAGATGTAAAGGTACAAATCTATCAACATTCTTGGAAGTGGTGGAAAGTACATGCGAAGTTTACCGAGGGATTTTGTTGAGGTTTTTCCTCAGTATCATTGGAAATGACTGGAGAGGGGCTTCTGCTTCTGCTGCTGCAGTGCTTCCAGGTGGGCTTTTTTCCACAATGCTGGGCTAGGTGCAGAGGCGGTTGTTTTGTGATTCTGGAGGACAATTACCTGTGACACTACCTCTGGATAAACCTGTGCAACTATTTGGTTCACTCAGATAAACTGCTAAGCTTGTTATTCCTTCTCCCTAAGAACTGCTATTTTGGGAGGACCTGTTGTGGCTCAGTGAGTTAAGAACCCGGACGAGAGGGTTCGATGCTTGGCCTTGCTCTGTGAGTTAAAGATCCAGCGTTGCTGCAAGCTGTGGTGAAGGTGGCAGATGTGACTCAGACCTGACATTGCTGTGGCTGTGGCTGTGGCCAGTAGCTGCAGCTCTGATTAGACCCTGAACCTGGGAACTCCCATGAACCGCAGATGCAGCCCAAGGGGGAAAAGATTATTTTAAAAAAAACCCCAAAAAACTGCTATTTCAAGTAAGCCAAATCCTACTCACCTTCATTTCTTGACTTAGGAGGAGAAACTAGCTTTGAAGAGAGCTTTATTTAAAGAAAGAATATTTATGCTTTTCTTTGAAGAAAAAAAAAAAAAACCATCCTAAAATACAAAAAACTTGTAAGCTATGCTTCTTTCCTATTACCGGAGCTTCATTGTAGTATAGTCCTGACTCCAGGGTGTTCTGTCTGAGTGGGACTTTCATTTATTTTTAAATAAATTTTATTGGAGTATGGTTGATGTAGAAAGTTGTGATAGTTCCAGGTGTACAGCAAAGTAAATCAGTTATACAAATACATACATCCATTTCTTTTCCGATTCTTTTCCTACATAAGCTATTACACAGTATTGTGTAGACTTTCCTGTGCTATGCAGCAGGTCATTGCTACTTATCTATTTTATATACAGTAGTGTGTATATGTCAGTCCCAATCTCCTAATTTATCCTTCCTGCCCCGCATTTCCCCTTCGGTAACTATAAGTTTGTTTTCAAAATCTTTGAGTCTTTCTGTTTTGTAAGTTCTTTTGTATCACTTTTTGTTAGATTCCACATATTAGTGATCTCATACGATATATGTCTTTCTCCGTCTTACTTCATTTAGTATGATAATTTTTAAGTCCATCCATGTTGCTGCAGATGGCATTCTTTCACTCTTCTTGTGGCTGAGTAATATGTCATTGTGTATATGTACCACATCTTCTTTATCCATTTCCTCTGCTGATGGACATTTAGGTTGCTTCCATGCCTTGGCTACTGTAAATAGTGCTGCAGTAAACACTGGGATGCATGTATCTTTTTGAATTATTTCTCCAGACATATGTCCAGGAGTGGGATTACTGGATCATCTGGTAGGACCATATTTAGTTTTTTTTTAAGGAACCGCCACACTGTTCTCCATAGTGATTGCACCAGCTTACATTCCTGTCAGCAGTGTAGGAGGATTCCCTTTTCTCCACACCCATTTGCTGCTTGTAGATTTTTTTTTTCTTTTTTTTCTTTTTTAGGGTCGCACCCTCAGCACATGGAGGTTCCCAGGCGAGGGGTCAAATTGGAGCTGTAGCTGCTGGCCTACACTACAGCCACAGCAATGCCAGATCCAAGCCACATCTGTGGCCTACACCACAGCTCACGGCAACATCAGGTCCTTGATCCTCTGAGCGAGGCCAGGGATCGGACCTGCATCCTCATGGATCCTCGTTAGATTCGTTTCTGCTGAGCCACGACGGGACCTCCACTTGCAGATTTTTTGATGATGGCCATTCTTATTGGTGTGAGGTGATACCTCACTGTAGTTGTGATTTGCATTTCTCTAATAATTAGTGATGTTGAACATCTTTTCATGTGTTTTTTGGCCATCTGTGTGACTTCTTTGGAGAAATATCTACATAGATCTTCTGCCCATTTTTGATTGGATTTTTTTTATCGTGATATCAAGCTGCATGAGTTGTTGGTATATTCTGGCAATTAATTCCTTGTCAGTCGCTTCATTTGCAAAGATTTTCTCCCATTCTATGGGTTGTCTTTTCATTTTGTTTATAGTTTTCTTTGCTGTGCAAAAGCTTTTAAGTTTAATTAGGTCCCATTTGTTTATTTTTGTTTTTATTTTTATTACTTTAGGAGGTGGATCAAGAAGGATATTGCTGCAATTTATGTCAAAGAGTGTTCTGCTTGTTTTCCTCTAAGAGCTTTATAGTATCTAGTCCTGTGTTTGGGCTTTGAGTTTATTTTTGTGCATGGCGTTAGAGTGTTCCAACTTCATTCTTTTACATGTAGCTTTCCAATTTTCCCAGCACCATTTATTGAAGATGCTGTCTTTTCTCTATTGTATATTCTTGCCTCCTTTGTCATAGATTAATTGACCATAGGTGTGTAGGTTTATTTCTGAGCTTTCTATTCTGTTCCACTGATCTATATTTCTGTTTTTGTGCCAGTACCATACTGTTTTAATGACTGTAGCTTTGCAATAAAATCTTAAGTTGACTGGGACTTTTAAACTGCTGTCTCTTAAAGTATAAAAAAAAAATCACTGAAAGGTAAAGAAGGGATTTCCATGGAAAACTGCACATGTATGAAAAAAGCCAACCCTCAGAATGGTTGGAAAGTATGGTATGGTGGAGAGAGAAAGGGATCAGGGAACACTAGGCCAACCCTAGAGGCTCAGGTCAGATTATACAGGGTCTAGTGTGTGAAGTATTTTGGACTTGATCCTGTGGGTAGTGGAGAGCAATCAATAGTTCTTCCGGGTAGGAATGACATAGTCAGAGCTGTTTAAGAAAGACAACTCGGGGAGCAATGTGAAAGATTCTTGAGTAGAAAATACAAGATTAAACTTAATAGTGATAAATTCTTCTTTGCAAAAATCAGCTGTGCTACCATCAAAGAGGTGTCACTTATCAACTATTTATGTGAAAAAGACCTGAGGGTTTCAACTGACTGTAATCTCAATGTGAGTAACAATACATCATGACTGCCAAAAAAGCTAATGCAATCTTAGGCTGCATTAATAGAAGAATAATGCTCCAAACAAAAGAGAATAGTCCTTCTGTTGTGTTCCCTAGTCAAAGCATAGCTAGAATATTATGTTCAGGTCAAGATATTCCTATTTAGAGAAAGCTGAGCAGAATGGGTGAGATCAATTAGAAACCTCATTATATAATGAACAATTAACTTCGGATATTTCGCCTATGAGAGGATTTATGGATGTTCAGGAATTGCTAGCATTCTTCAGATGTTTGAAGAGGGATTAAATGGACTCTGATGTTTTCAGAAGGCAAGGGTTTGACCAAAGAAAGGCTTTCTTAAAAACTGGCTGTAGCCAAAAGACAAAGTGAGATCCCTTGAGTTTCTCATCCCATGAAATGCTTCAGCAAGGGCTGAATGAGCCTCTGTGAGAGATGTTACAGAGAAGATATTGCGTACGGATTTGGAGGTTTGTCCTGGGACCCTTTAATGTCTCTTCCACCTCCGATACACAGAATATGCCACAGAAAATTCTTTATATCCAAACTACTCCAATAGCAGAGGTCTTGTGTTACATACTGCTTAGCTAGTGTCTTCCTGCTAGCTAGGGAGATGCCCTCAATTTGGGGCAAACTTTTTGAGGAGATCTCATTTCTTGCAAAATAAGTGGTCCTTATTCTTAATAACTTAACATAAGAAAGCCACTTAACTGCTAAAGAAAGGGGTGACAGGAGAAAAAGATATGGGTCTTTACTCTGAGTCTCTTACTTTGTAGTAATAGATGATCTTACTTACAGCTTATATTACTAGATGCAATGTGGTAGCATAAGTGTAGGAGTTGGGGTTCTATATCAGGTCCATCAGCAGGTTCTGGTGGTTGTAGGTTGGTTCTCACCTCCACTATTACTTCATTTATTTATTTTGCTTTTGCTTTTTAGAGCTGCGCTTACAGCATATGGTGGTTCCCAGGCTGGGGGTTGAATCGGAGCTGAAGCTGGTGGCCTAGACCACAGCCACAGCAGTGCAGGATCCGGCAGTGTTGGATCCTTAACCCACTGAACGAGGCCAGGGATTGAACCCACATTCTCATGGATACTAGTCAGGTTCTTAACCCGCTGAACTACAGTGGGAACTTCCATTGTTGCCACTTTAATTCAAGCTACCTCATTCTCATACCCAGACGTCTTAAGTAGCTTAAACAGATCTCCCTTTAATTTAGGGTCTTAGACTCTTCATTTGTAAATTGAATCAATGTGAGAAAGGGTAAAATAAAGCACATTTAAATGTGTTTTATAAATGGCTAAGTACTATATAAATGCTAATTGTTATTAACAAGAGAATTCAACTACATTATTAGTGAAGTGGACTTTTGGGTCAGTTCATCCAGTCATTCAGCAAACATTCAGAATGTGTTTAGAACTATCTCGGGCTCTGGGGATACAGTAGTAAACAAGAATAGACACAAAATGCTAAAATCTAAAGCCCAGGCGCGTGACTTGCAAATAATTTTTTTTAGAACACAAACCACTTTTAAGTCAGGGACATCCCATACCAACACTGACTAGCTGTCAGTGTTTTTCAAGAGCATCAAGGATCTGCACTTTTCTTAGTGCTTTTAGACAGATAATTAGTTAGAGAACATCAGTCTTGGCCATTTAGTGGTAGATAGAACGAATTATACACTTTTTATTAGCCGAGAGCCCAGTCATCTTTACAAACAGGCAAAGAAGACTATGAGTTAGATTTAGAGAAAAACGAACGAATCAGATGTACAAAGAACAAATCGTGTTTCTTCACTCCATATTTAGTTCTACATATCTCTTGTGACTCTATAGATTCTTTTAAACTACATTATGAGTGTCAAGTACAAGATAAGGAACTAAGTTTTAAATGATACTTTAATTTTCATTTATTTTTTTTTTTCATGGCCATACCTGAAGCATATGTAACTTCCTGATCTGTAGCTGTGGCATTGCTGGATCCTTTAACCCATGGCTGCCACGCCAGGGATTGAACTCATGCATCTGCAGCAACCTGAGCTGCTGCAGTTGGATTCCTAACCCACTGCACCACAGAAGGAACTCTTAGAGATATTTTTAGATGGCAAAGTTATGTTAAGACAGCAGTATGAGCTTAAAGTAAAACTTCTTATCAAAACTGAAAAAAAAGGTATCCACCCACATCTTGTTGATGTTTCAGACTCAAGGAGGAATTCTCAAGTGGTCTCAGGAAGAGACTCCTCTGTAGTGAACAGAGAGTGAGTGAGCAAAGTTCAATTCCTGGCCTCAGTCTGTACTTTCTATTTGGACCTGCCTTTATTCTTTTGTTAAGAATAGATACTCTTCATGATTTTGTACAGTAGGTTTGTTGTTAAGATTAATGTTTTTTTTTTTAAATAATATGCTTGAAAAAGTCTCTCTTGATGTCCTGTTCAAGTTAGGGAATTATAACATGTTTAAAAGATTATCAATTTGAAATACAGTAACTAGAGTAGGTGGAAAACACCTGTTTTCTAAGAACTTTATAAAATACACATCAGACACGTGTGAAATTCATGGGCCAGAAGTTCAGTGATGTATTATTTCTGCTCCTTTTTAGTTCCCCCCTTGTAAAAGCTCATTGAGAAAGCACATAGCTACTTCCGGATGGTCTAGCAAGTGCTGTAAGTGTAACCGGAGGATATGTTACTTGTGGAGCTGGCCCCTGGTACTTTCATCCTCAAAGGTTGTTTTAATCTCTTGGTCAGTTTCCAACCAGTCACTCTGATCACTTCAACTGCTTATGGAAACATGGGGAATCAATTCCGTTCGTACAGAGCTACTGAATATTTAGACTGCCGTGGCCTCCTCCCAACCCCTCTTTGTTACCTCAGCCTTACCTGCCAGTTTGCCTGGTAGTTTGGGTGGTGTTTAACCAGAAATATTATTTTCTCGTGAACTAAATAATGTAATGACAAATGCTATGGGAATATACAGATAATACCACAACATTTTATTCAGATATAGAAGGGATTCTTTTTTTTTTAATAATTTTTTTTATTTTCCCACTGTACAGCAAGGGGGTCAGGTTATCCTTACATGTATACATTACAATTACATTTTTCCCCCAGCCTTTCTTCTGTGGCAACATGAGTATCTACACAAAGTTCTCAATGCTATTTAGCAGGATCTCCTTGTAAATCTACTCTAAGTTGTGTCTGATAAGTCCAAGCTCCCGATCCCTCCCACTCCCTCCCCCTCCCATCAGGCAGCCACAAGTCTCTACTCCAAGTCCATGATTTTCTTTTCTAAGGAGATGTTCATTTGTGCTGGATATTAGATTCCAGTTATAAGTGATATCATATGGTATTTGTCTTTGTCTTTCTGGCTCATTTCACTCAGGATGAGAGTCTCTCGTTCCATCCATGTTGCTGCAAGTGGCATTATGTCATTCTCTTTTATGGCTGAGTAGTATTCCATTGTGTATATATACCACCTCTTCCGAATCCAATCATCTGTCGATGGACATTTGGGTTGTTTCCATGTCCTGGCTATTGTGAATAGTGCTGCAATGAACATGCGGGTGCACGTGTCTCTTTTAAGTAGAGTTTTGTCCGGATAGATGCCCAAGAGTGGGATTGTGGGGTCATATGGAAGTTCTATGTATAGATTTCTAAGGTATCTCCAAACTGTTCTCCATAGTGGCTGTACCAGTTTACATTCCCACCAACAGTGCAGGAGGGTTCTAGAAGGGATTCTTTCCTCCCCTTCTCTACCTCCCAAAATAATGGCATTAGAACTGCAGTCTTGCCTCCTGTTTTACTATGATTGTAAATGAGTGCTCAGGAGGCTACACAAATAATATTTACACAGTGAATTCATTTTTTATTTTCATACCACTGTCTCCATTTATCAACTCAATTTCTTCCCAAATAGCTGTTTTGAAATACTATAGATCTTTTAAAATCTGAATATACCTTAGGTTACAGAAACATCTTTGAAATGCATTTGGATTGAAAAAGAACTGAAAAAAAAAAAATGTTCAGCAGTAGAGATTAGAATTTGTTTGACACCTTAGAGGGGGAGATGTGATGAAATTAGTGTCATCAGGAGTTTCTGTCTTGGCGTAGCGGAAACGAAACCGACTAGGAGCCGTGAGGCTGCAGGTTCCATCCCTGGCCTCGCTCGGTTAAGGATCCGGCGTTGCCATGAGCAGTGGTGTAGGTCGAAGACACAGCTCAGATCTGGCGTTGCTGTGGCTCTGGCCTAGCCTGGCAGCAACAGCTCCAATTACACCCCTCACCTGGGAACCTCCATGTGCCGCAGGTGCCGCCCTAAAAAGACCAAGGACAAAAAAAGAAAAAGAAATTAGTGTCATCAATAGCTTACATATATAAATAAAACAGAGGTCATCTGCTACCTAGCCAGAGTGGTAAATGGTCTAGAAACTATGTGATATGAGACACTGCAGATATTTTACCTGGAAAATTAAAGTTAAACTGGAGTTCCCATTGTGGCTCAGAGAGTTAAGAACCTGACTAGTATCCATGAGGATGTGTGTTTGAAGGACTTCCTTATTGAACTTTTTGAAGATAAAATATTTTGTATAGCTCCAAGATCAGTATTAGAAGTTACAGAGGACAGATCCTAGCTTAACACAGAGGACTTTTTTTTTTTTGGGGGGTCTTTTTAGGGCTGCACCCGAGGCATGTAAAAGTTCCCAGGCTAGGGGTTGAATGGGAGTTGTAGCTGCCAACCTACACCACAGCTTAAGGCAATGCCAGATACTTAACCCACTAAACAATACCAGGGATTGAACCCACATCCTCATGGACACTAGCTGGGTTCTTAACCTGCTGAGCCACAATGGGAACTCCCAACACAGAGGAAATTTTTGATAATTAGAACCATCAAAAAATGAAACATGCTGTCAGATGAGGGTATGAGATCCAGTAGAGAATAGATGGAAATTAGCTATTCTAGCAGAACGTACAGCATTGAGAAATTTGGCCTAAATGGCCTCTATTCTGCTCCTATTTAAAAAAAATATTTCGAACTGTTTTCTAACACCATGTTTAGCAGAGCTCGCTCAGTTTTCAGGAATTAGGGAACAACTGAAATCCTATGTATGATGGATTTTTCTTATTCGGTTTTATATCTAGAGTACCCAGCACAGTGCCTGATACATAATAGTTGAATTAATAAATGCTGCTTCTATTAAAACACTTAATGTCACATAGACCTGGGATTTTGTCTTATTTAATCATGGCTCTGTCACCACACATAAACCAAAATGACACAGCTGATAAGAGACACAATTAGGATTTTATTAGCCAAGCTTGCAATCTATCCAGGTTGGAAATATCTTTTTCTTATCTAAAGAATGAGAAAGAAACGTTTTTAGAAACTGAAGTGAGATTTAATTTCTCTTTGGAGGTCAGAGTTTCTATTATGGGCTTTCATGCTCTGTAAGCTTTGTGGCTTAAACATCCTAAAAAATGCATACTTGTAGTTCTTCTCTTTAAATTTCTACTCTGGAGCGGAAGGAAACATAAACTAATTTTATAGTATTATTGTTGTCTATCTTTATGAATCATATAAATTAGGAATACCGGTCTCTCAGTTGAACTGATGGTACTTCACTACATGTAGGTCAAAGGAGAGAAAAGAATACCTACTTCTAAGCTGGGTGACTGACTTTTATTTCCACAAGACTTTCCTTCGAATTCAGCTTTCAGCTCTCTTCCCTGATTGATTGCTTTCAGCTCATCCTTCTATGCCACACTAGAACCGAATGGGAAAACATTCGTGAGATTTATCTCTACCAGGAAAGCTTTTTGTGGCGGCGATTAACACCCATCTTCAAGGTCTCCTACAAGGGAAGGACAAAGTGGCCCCATGCTACCTTTTACCGCAGTCATAGCAAATATTTGTCTGTGGTTTAGGGAAAGTCAGGAGGTCCCTTTGAAGTCTATTTGTTTGGTAGCTAGGATCTCCCCACCAGGGTAAGAGTGTTTAAAGTTTGATATATTTTTTTAAACCTTAAGCAGGACATTTTGGTTGCTCCTGATTAAGTCCTTCGAATGGAAAGTTGAAAGCACATTCTAGTATAGGTTTGAATTATGGAAATCCCCCAACAGGCACACAAATGTTCAACAAGAAAGCTAGTTTGTTTGTTTGTTTTTTGTCTTTTAGGGCTGCACCTGTGGCATGTGGAGGTTCCCAGGATAGGGGTCTAATTGGAGCTGTAGCCTGTAGCCTCTGGCCTACACCACAGCCATAGCAACAGAGGATCAGAGCCACATCTGCAACCTACACCACAGCTCACGGCAATGCTGGATCCTTAACCCACTGAGCGAGGCCAGGGATTGAACCCACAACCTCATGGTTCCTAGTCAGATTTGTTAACCACTGAGCCACGACAAGAACTCCAAGAAAGCTAGTTTTAAAGTCAAGCTACTGGGTCACTTTACTGTACAGTAGAAAATTGACAGAACACTGTAAACCAGCTATAATGGAAAAAATAAAAATCATTTTAAAAAGAAAATAATGTCAAACTAATTGCCAACTGTGGTTATCTATGGTACCCAGATAGGAAAGGTGTGATATTATATATATAAGATTCTATACATACATGTATGAATTTTTATAAGGAAGATTAATTGAGGGGATAAACAGAGGGAAAACAAACTGAAAAACTAGCTAAAAAAATAGCTGAACGTTTTTGCCACAATGGACAATCTTACCAGCATTTGGATAGAAGGAAAAAAAAACTGTATTTATAGAAATGTAGATATAGTTAGGTAGGCAGAGAATTCTGAATTTTAAAAACTGAGTGTTCAGGGTTTATCTTTTTTTAAAATGTAGCTCAGTTTTGTAAGTAAATTGGAGATCCAAGGATGACCCTTAGTGCACTTCATTTAAAGGGATATCTCTTTGCTGTACTGCAGGAACATTCACTTTTACCATGTGCACACTCTTCTATTCTGCATTAAAGTACCTTGATATTACAATTAAGCGCATGAGGCAGGAAGAATGTAAATAACTTTGTTCTGATCATGCTGAATGATAGCAGGGCCAAAGTGAAATATAGGAACTTGTAATTCAATAAGTGAAACAGTTACCTAGAACTGTTGTGATTTCACCTACTTAAAAAAAAAAAAAAAAAAGGATATCTGCAGCACCACAGTTTCTGCTACTTAAATACTAAGTAGGCCTCCAAATATAACAAATTATAGAAAGCAATTTCATTTGCAAGTTTCTTTCACTCAAGGGAAAAATCTCAAGGAGAATCCTCTACCTTAGGGGGTGAAGAAGAGATGAATAGGAAAGGAACAAGAAAAGAATAATTACATTTAAGCATTCAAACTGATCTCCCTAAAATCAGGTTTTTCTTTTTGTGTCATATCTGACATATCAGAAGTTGCAAATCTTAAAAGTTAGCCATTTGAAATAGGATTTCCACTTCTATTTGTGAAGAGTTAACTACAATCGGAATTACCTTCCCACATCAGCAAACTAGAAAACCATAAAAAAAAAAATGTTGTACAGTTATTTCAGACATTGGCCAACAGGCAGCACAAGACTGATCTCTGACAGGGGAAACAAACATGGCAAGCCCCGTGACTGTCCAGTTTACTGATGAGGCATTTCTAAGGCCTGGCATAGGAAGGGGAGGGAACCCAGAGTCAAGTGGTCTCACTGCATTGAGGTGACAGAGATCAGTGCTCGAGGAGACCAAGGCAGCTAGGTTTTGTGGGGAAGAATACTGAAGAAGAGGAAGCTGCAAAAAGAGAGAAGTTCAGAGATCTGTCCAAAGGTCTCTTCAAATCTTTGGCTGAATATTGAGCTGCTTGAACATAGTGGCTAGCTGAACAATTCCTGGTATTCTCACAAGGCTGAGAATCGTTCATGTTCCTACCATCTAAAGTGGAAAGACCTCACAATTCACAGGCACTGGGAAGAGTCCTTAGAAGGGCCCTCAGATGGCCTTACTGGTGGGGTTAAATTAGCCCGAGAATAAAGGCTAGACTGGATTCACCCTAATAAAAATTAAAAATGACACTCAAAAAGATTAAGCTGACCCCAAGTAAATTAACTGCATGTCAGAACAAAGTCTAACCCTTCTTAGGGAAATGTGTCAAAATCCAGCAACCAACAACATAATATTCACAATGTCTAATGTTCAAACAAAATTAGCAACCGTGAGATATGACTCCTGACTAGAAGAAAAATCAGTTAATAGAAACACACCCAGAAATGATATAGCTAGTAGAATGAGCAGACAAAAGCATTAAAGCAGCTATTATAAATACACCCCATATGTTCAAGAAAACACAAACACATTTAAGATAGAAACAGAAGATACAAAAAAAATTCAAATGGAAATTCTAAATATAAAAAAATGCAATACCTGAAATGAAAATATACTACGAGGGATTAAAAGCAGATTAGTCAGTGCAAAAGAAAAAACTGATGAACCTGACAGCACTGCAATGGAAACTATAAATTAATGAAGCACATGGAGAAAAGAGAATTGAATGAAAAGAGCATTAGTGAACTGTGGGACATTACTGAGTAATCTAACATTCATGTAGTTGGAGTCTAAAAGAAGCAAAGGACCCCCCTCCCCAGATTTTTTAAAGAAATAACAGGCAAAAATTTTCTAAGCTTGATGGAAACAATAAATCCACAGATCTAATAAGATCAGTAAATTTCAAGCAAAAGGAACATGAGGAAAACTATACCAAGGTGATTCAATGAAGCTAAAAGGCAGTCTTTTCAACAAACAGTGTCGGAATAATTGGATATCCATATGTAAAGAAGGAAAAAAGAAAGAAAGGAAAAGAGGGAGAGGGAGGAAGGAAGCAAGCAAACAGGCAGGCAGGCAAGCACAAACCATAAAAGAAAAATACGGATAATCTAATTTCATAAAAATAAAAACTATCGTTTTTAAGACGCGGTTAAGAAAACGAAAAGACAAACCACAAACTGGGAGAAAATATCTGCCAATGACATATCTTAGATAGACACATACATTGATATGAATTATAAAGTGCTCTTATAACTCAACGAGAAGAAAAACAATAAGAATAAAAGTGGACAAAAGATTTGAACAGGTACTTCACTAAAGAAGATGTATGTCAAATAAACACATGAAAAGACATTCAACACCATTAGGCAACTGGGAAATGCACATTGAAACCAGAATGAAAGACTGTTGACATTCACTATCAGGCTGAAATGAAGAAGACTGACAATATCAAGTGTTGGTGCGAATGTGTAGTAACTAAAACTTTCATCATGCCTTGCTCGGGGATATGCAAAATAGGGTATCAGCTTGGAAAACACTCTTGCAGTTCCCAGTAAAGTTAAACACACTTTCGTCATACCACCTAGCAATTCCTTTCCTAAGCACCCAAGACAAATAACTTAGCTTCTCACAATGACTTCTGTGTGACTGTCCATAGCACTTTTATTCATAATAGCCCAAATCTGTAAACAACCCAAATGTCTATCAACTGATGAATGAATAAAAAAACTGCCAAAATTCTTCAATCACTTCTTTCTTGCTTCCATTTCTTTGCCCCTTATTCTTTCTTCAAACCTTTACAAACCATCCCTTATTCCATCTAGGCTCTCAAAAGTCTTCTATGAACCAGCCAAATCCTCCCCTCCTTTTTTTTTCTCTTTCTTGCCTCCTGAATTGAATTTTCTATTATTAATTATATTTTCTTTCTTTGCATTCTCACTTCCTTTGGCTTCTAGGAAAATGAATTTTCATTATTTTTCTATATTGCTCACCAATCCTTCTTTTATATTATTTCTGGTTCATCTCCTTCCTTCTGACCTCTAACTATGCATAGCCCCAAAAGCTTTGCCTTTCATTCTTAGTTTTGTTCTGATGTTCATTTCTGCCCCATCCTGCCCCCACTGCCTCCACCATGGTTCAAACTCTTCTCTGGGCCAGATTTATTCTCCTCAAGGGAAGCTCTAATTTCTTCTCTCCTCTGATCATCTGCTTAAGACCTTCAGTTATTCTACAACCAAAGTTAGCTGTGACATAATGGTAACAACACTGAACTTGGACTCCAACAATCTGGGTTCAAACACTAGCTCTGCCATTTACTAACTAGCTAGGTGAGTTTGGACAAGTCAATGAATATCTTCTCAGAGTTTCTGTATCTGAAAAATGAGAATGAATAATATAACACCCTAGGCTTATTGTAATGATGAAATGAGATAAGTTAAGGTGAAAACAGTTTGTGACATGTAAATCATGATTGAGCATGAGTATGAGTTTTCAACAAATATGTGTTACCTCTTTTATGTGCCAAGTATTGGCTATACACCAGTGGGCAAGCTGACAAGGTCCTCTGCACTCATGGGACTCATAGTCTAGAGAAGAATATAAGCAATTAAAATAGACATGGTGAGTTCTAAGTGTTTGAAGTAGTACATTGGAGGCACATCTCATCTAGACTTGCAGGGGAGAGGAATGTGAAGAAGCTTCCCAAGTAAAGTGACATCTAAGATGACATCTAAATGATAGATATGAGTTAGCCAAGTAAGGACGTCAACAGTGGGTGACAGTGGCAAATAGGTGTGAAAAGTATTCCAGGCAGGCGAATTGTCTAAGCAAAGGCTGGAAAGGGGAAGGGAGAGAGACCACGGAGCTTTCTAGGAATAGAAAGGAATTCAGTATGACTGGAGTATATAAAGTTGAGTACAAAGAGAGGAAGCAAGAGTTGAAAGAGATGTGCAGTGAAAGCAGAGAGTTCATGCATACATTTTCCAGCACAGGTGAGACACACAGGAAGTATAGACGATCCAAGATGAAGCAGAGGGCATTCCAGACTACGAGCCACACATGGTGAGTCCTAACCACGGGGCTGCATTTACTGATAGGGCTCAGTGCCAAAGAAGGTAGATTGGCAAAAACAAGGCAGATCCCTAATAAAGGCTATTTTCACTAATCAATTTTATTTATAAAGAGCAGTGATTTTTTCAAGGTGTTTCTACATCTGATATCTTTTTAAAAAAATCTTCACTGCACCACTGTGAGCCAAACAGGAGTAGGTATCATAGTTAGTCATACCCACGAATAAAATAAAGGTGGTACAGTTAGTCCCATCCATTATTAGGATGATAAGGGGAGGTGGGATAAACCACTTACAATATTTTCCTTAATCCTCCATTTAAAATCTAACTTTAATTTAGTAATAGATGGCTGCCAAACAAGTATAAAGTGGGATGTAATGGGAAAATCATTACATTGGAGGTCAAGAAAGGGTTCTAGTCTTAGCCCTGTCACACATCTATTGATTGGCCTTTGGCGAATCACTTTAAGCACACTGCACCTCGGTTTCCTCTAGCTGAACTAGATCATCAGTTTCTAAGGACTCTTCTGACTCTCAAATGCTATGACTCCAAGTACTGAGAGCAAAGGAAAAGCTAGAATTCCAAATGTATTGGCGAATTTTTAAGAATGTATTTTTAGCCCCAATCTTTATTTTTGTTTTGGTCTTCTGTCTTGCTTCTTGTTCCTCCTTGCAGCTCTGTCATTTCCTTTCCCCTGAAGATATTTAAGAAGCTGTCTTTTCATCATTTTAAAACTGTAAATATGCCCTTGAAACATGCAAAGAGGCTTTTGTGTACTTACAAATCGAGGTTATTATCGTACAAGTAGGTCACTTGAGTGCACTGCATTCCTCAGCTTGCTCCACTGAGAGCTTTATTAGGTTATACTGTCCTATCTTAGAAGGACTAGTTGAGTAGATAAGACTCTCCCGCTTTAAAAGGTGGGCTATCTGATGAAACAGGGTGCTTAATGCTCCAGAGTGTAAGCAAAAGGATTTTGGCACAGCCGAAAGACAGACACACTTCTCCAAGACAAGTAGGTGCTCCACTTCAAGTGGCACAGTCAAGGACAAACGTTCTAAAATTAAACCAACCAGCTGCTCGGCCCCAGACGCCCATCTGTTAATTCTGTTATCTTCTTCTCCTTCAGCTTTCTCTCCATGAAGCCAGAACTCCACTCACTGCAACCCTTTAAAAGCCTGAAACTTCACATACTTTCCCAAAGGTTACCTACCCAGGAAAGCAGAAAGGCAGTTTCAAGAGCATATTAAGGTGCATATACTCAGACAAGCTATGCTCTTTGAGCTTTTCATCTCAAATTCCTAAAACTTCAACTTAAATGGTGTCAGCAACTAGCTTCAGAAGTCAATTGACATAATGCCTTCCTTGTTAGTGAGGAGACAATACAAAACTAGAGTGTGAATTCCACTAAATTTTAGGAACTTAAAAAGTATGGGAGTTTGCAGTTTTGAGAGAGCTTGATAAACAGAAATGGAGACAAATTTATCAGTTTCTACGTTTAGGTCTTAGGTGTGTCATCAACCTAACAATAAACAGAGCAGTTGTCAATGGGTAATAACAAGATTCAAATGAATTAACCAGATGCTATTTGTAAACAACTGGTAAATAACCACATAAAACAAATGATGGCTTTATAGTGTAATTGGAAATATTTCTCAATACAGATGTTATTCGAACCAGGCTTAAGTAGGAGTAGGGAAGAAGTGTGATTACTTTTCTAGTATATAGTTAGTTTTTACTGTGGAAACTATCTTTTTATTAGATTATATTAGGCAAAGTACCTGGGATTCCTCTCTAAATGTGTTGCCATTCTGGCAGTTGGTATAAATTTATAACTGAAAATGCATCATTCAAACCTGCTACTCAAAAGTTAATATTGTTAAATAGTAAATCCACTTTTCTATAAAGTAAAATTTTTAAGTAAAGCTATTAAGAGGTAAAAGATTAGCAAACAACTAAGATATTTTGCAAGATGATAAAGTTGCTTGTGAATAGTGAATTCTCTTATAAAACTCACATTATATAAATAACATCTATGTGCATAGTAAATTCTCTTATGAATAAAACTCACATATAAATAAAATTTTTATTTTTGTATTATTACTTTTATATAGGAAAATTAAAGTAAATTTGTCTTAATGTGATTCTATATGACTTACTCTTAATATGTATTATTGAGAATCTATCAGACAGTACTAGATAGGAATACAAAGATGCATCAAAGCATAGCAAAAACATAAAAGCATAAAGTAGATTATAACAAGTAATATAAATTAGAAAGAAAGTATAATGAGGACTTATCTGTCTGTTACACAAATTACTAAAAGAGAATTATTAAACATAAAGTTTAGATACTTACATTTTAAATTATTTCTCATATTTCTTAACTTGATGTGCCCAATAAAACAACAAATTTGTTTTTCAAGCCTTTTTAATCTATTAAATGTAACCACACTCCTGGCTTTATTATGAATCTTTTTATATGTCATTTCTATGATATTTTTATACAAAAATAAGGGTTTAGTCCATTTACAATTTTATAAATTGTATTTTATACAATTAAGCTGTGTTGATTTTTTAGACTTCAGCGCTCAGCCAAGATGCAGTAATAAGAACCAGACTAATCCTGCTGCCTGAAACAACTAAAAAAAATGGGCAAAATATATGAAACAAATATTTTCAGGTATTGGACATCAGGCAGCAGAAGACAGTGATTCCCTGAGAGAGCAGAAACAAATAAGGTGAGCTCTATGATTGCCCCAGCTTATTTCCTAGTTTCCAGGCTGGAATACAGGGAGGAGAAACCTAAGAGAGGCCTAATGATGCCCTGAATCAAGGAGCGGAGAGTCTGGGAAGGCCAAGATGGCTAGAGTTTGCAGGACCAAGTACCAGAAAAGAAAGAGTTGCACTGGGAGAGGCTTCCAGAGATGTACACATGGTCCCCCTCCAGTCTTTAGCTGAGTACGATCAATACGTGTGTAAGAAAACTACTTGAGGCCAGAGAGAGAATGACCTAAAGGACAGAGAGCAGGCAGATCCTCAGAGGTCACATGGGACCAGGACTAATCAGCCAGAGTGGAAAACCCTGTAATTCATCAGTAGGGTACTGCCTCAATGAAAGGGCAGAACTAGCCCTGTCCCAAAGGATGCATGGATCCCATCTAACAAAACTTAAAAGTAAGCCTCAAAATTAAGCTGTTTTCAAGTAACTGCATTCCAGAAGAAAGCTCAAGAATCAAAATATACAGCACTCAACAAGACAAAGTTCACATTATCTTGCAGCCAACAGAGCCATGCAAAAAAACTGGGAAAATACAACCCTAATGAGTAGAAAAATAATTCAACAGAAACAGATCTGGAAATGACACAAATAAATTATAGAATTAATCATCATGGACATTAAAAGAGTTATTATAACTATGTTCCTTATGTTCAAAAATGTAGAGGAGGAGTTCCTGTCGTGGCACAGTGGTTGACGAATCTGACTAGGAACCATGAGGTTGTGGGTTCAATCCTTGGCCTTGCTCAGTGGGTTAAGGATCTGGTGTTGCTGTGAGCTGTGGTGTAGGCTGGTGGCTACAGCTCCGATTCGACCCCTAGCCTGGGAACCTCCATATGCTGTGAGAAGCGGCCCTAGAAAAGGGAAAAAAAAAAAATGTAAAGGAAAAGGCTGACCATACAGGGCATGGGAAATATGGCAAAAATCCAAATTGAACTTCCACTGTTGAAAAATACAATGTCTTAGATGAATAATACATTGAATGGGATTCATGGGTTAGACATTACAGAAGAGAAGATTTGTGAAGTTCAATACATAGCAATAGAAATGATCTAATATGAAACACAGGGAGAAAAAAAACCCAAAAATAAACAAATCAATCAGCAATTTAAATAAATAAATCAGTGAGCTATAGAACAACTTCAAGCAATCTAATATATGTGTAGTTGAAATCCACAAAGGAAAGAAGAAAGAGGAAGGGAACAGAAAAGAAATATTAAGAAATAATGGCTTGGAGTTCCCGTCATGGCTCAGTGGTTAATGAATCCCGACTAGGAACCATGAGGTTGTGGGTTCAATCCCTAGCCTTACTCAGTGGGTTAAGGATCTGAGTTGCTGTGGCTGTGTGTAGGCTGGCAGCTACAGCTCCAATTAGACTGCTAGCATAGGAACCTCCATATGCCATAGGAGTGGCCCTAGAAAAGGCAAAAAGACAAGGAAAAAAAAAAAGAAAGAATGGCTGAAGTATTTCTAACTTTGATTGTAACTATAAATCCACAGACCCAAGAAGAACAACAAAACTTAAACACATGAAAGAAGAAGAAAACTACCCCAAGGTACATCATAATCATACACATTAAAAGCCAATAATAAAGAGAAAACTTTCAAAGCAGCCAGAGAGGGGGAAGATAACATATTATGTACAGAAGAATACATACAAGAATGGCAGCTTTCAGATAGGAACAATGCAAGCCAAAACACAGTGGGACAAAATTCTGAAAGTATTGACAGAAAAAAATTGTCAACACAGACTTCCATATCCAGCAAAAATATCTTTCAAAAATGAAGAATAAAGATTTTTTTTAGGCATAGAAAAGAAAAAAAGGGTTTTTACCAGCATGCCTGCTTTACAGGAAATGTTAAAAGAAGTCCATTAGGCAAAAGTCCATCTTTGTGGATATCTGGATCTACACAAAGAATGAAGATCATCAAAAAGGGAAAATAGGTAGCTTTATGTAAAATACTTTTTTATTTTTAAAATTTCTGTAAAAGATAATTAACTTTTTAGAGAAAAAATATGAACAATGCATTTTGGAGTTTATAATATACATAGAAGTAGCATGACAGCAAAATACAACACTGAGGGGAAAAAAAGGGAGTATACTATTGTAAGTTTCTTATACTATATGTGAAGTGGTAAATATTACTTAAAGATAAGAATTGTTAATGTAAAGATGTATATTATAAACTTGAAAGCAATCACTGTTTTTAAAAAAAGTTGTAACTAATAAACAGAAATCGAAATAAAAGGGACCTTAAAATATTAAATCCAACAGAGGACAGAAAAAAGGAAACTAGATGATAAAACAAAAAGCAAGACAGTAGATCAAACACAACAATATCAACAATCACATTAAATTTAAAAGGTCTAAACACTCCAACTAAAGGAAGAGATTATCAAATTGAATAAAAAATTTTAAAAGATACAACCATGCTACTTATAAAAAAATCTTAAGACATAAGATTTTAAGACATAAATAAGTTAAAAGGACAAGAATAGAAAAAGATATACCATGCTAACACTAATCAAAAGCTTTTGATAGTGGCTGTATTATTATCAAAGTAGAGATCAAAGAGCATTACCAGGGATAAAGAGGGATATTTCATAATGATTAGGGAGACAATTCATCAAGAAGATATGATAACCCAAATTTTTATGTACTTAATAACAAGACTTCAGAATTCATAAAGTAAAAACTGCACGAAGACATGGATAAATTGATCATTATAGTTGGATATTTCAACAACTTTCTCTCTGAAATTGACAGAACAAGTAGAGCAAATCAATAAGGATATAGAAGATTTGAATAACATTAACAACTAGATTGATCTAATTAACATTTATATAACATTTCACCAACAACAGTAGAATATATAATCTTTTCAAGGGCAGGAGTGCTTATTGAGTTAGACTACATACTGGGCCATGAAAAAAGTACCATTAAATGTGAAAGGTTTCAAATCATACAAAGTATATTCTTTGACCACAAGAGGATTACTTAGAAATCAATAATAGGAAAGTATCTGGGAAATCACCAAATATTTGGAAATTAAAAACATATTTTTGAATTAGCCATGGGTCAAAGAATACCTGAAAAGGAAAATTAGAAAGCATTTAAGCTGAACTAAAAATGAAAACACAACCTACAAAAATTTATGAACTGCGAGTAAAGAAGCACTTGGGGAAAAGAAGGTCTCAAATCAGTAATCTACAGTTCCATTTTAAGAAACTAGTAAAAGAAAAGAAAAGTCAACCCAAAGGAAGCAGAAGAAAGTAATAAAGATAAAAGCCAAAATGAAATAGAAAACTAGAGAAAATCACTGAAACCAAAAGCTGCTCTTTGGAGAACATAAAGATCAGGACTTCAAAAACCATTAAATATCAACCACAGTACGATACTGAAGCATCTGTTTTTGGTAAATAAGAAAACTAGACCAGAAACCATGGGAAGCATCTAATATTTGTACAAGTTTGGATGCTTGCTGTGCCTACCTCATTTGTTTTCTGAAAAACATGAAATATCTTGTGTGCTACTAAGGAGAAAGAATCCATAAAGCCATCTGAAATGTACTACCTATTTTTACATAGGTATTTATACAAATGTGTGTGCTCACCTACTCATTAAGAGTACAGAACTTGTGGTAAGAACATCTTGCTTTCTTTATTTTTCTAAACCTTATTCTCAATTTGGCTTCTCCTTTTTTTTAAAAAAAATGCTATTTGGAGAAATAGCTCATTTATTTATTCAACATAATTATGAAATGCTACAATATGCCAAAGACTGTGGGACATGCTGGGGGACACAGCTGTTAACCAGACAAACACGATCCCTGCCCACTGAGCAGAGTCTAATGTGAAATACAGACAAGTAAATAGGCAATAACAATGTGCCAGTGTAAAAATGCTGTCATGGAAAGAACAAGTGCCAGGGGAATCCATGGAATGGGTAATCAACTTGGCCCTGAAATATTCTGCAAGCTAGCAGCTAAGAAATTTTTTTTTAATGTAATAGCTAAGTTTCTTGAATTAGCATGATTCAACACAGGCAATAAAATTTTAGATATGAAGCAATATGTAAGGTATAAGTTCAATACTGAAAGAACTCCTTGACCATTACATACCTAATATTTACTCTACTTCTTATTCTGTTCAAACTCTATTAATACTCTGTTGAAATTTCTGTCTCAGAGTATAAATAACATATAGAATGCTGTTTTTACTAATTGTCAGTATTATTGAGAATTTTTATAGGCGTCCTAGAAAAGAAAGAACATACAGGTGATTCAGAAGTTTTTAAAGATCTCTTTGTTTCGCTACGGCATAAGAAATGGCAGAATTTAAGCCAAGAATCCAGATCCTTAGGCAAAGTCTGAAGCATTCCAGGCTTAGAGAAGTGAGGCAAGGCCTGGGAAATGTGAAGACTCCAAAGATTTGGTAGGAAAGGTCCATGATTTATTCAAGAAGCTCAGACAGGTTTTAAAACTATGCATTTCCTTTCACTATTGACTTTCACATTTGGAGATGTGTTGAACTATTATTAAAAACGTCTATATTTTAGCTATAAGATTGTTCATGGTAATTGGTTATGCTGAAAAGTTGGAAACAACCTAGATGCCTGACAATAGCAGCCTGGCTGAATAAATCATGTCATACCCACACAATGGAATGCTAATCAGGTTGTTAAATTATGTAGCAGTGTTTCTCAAACTTTATTGTGCAGCAGAATCACCTGGAAGGCTTGTTGAAAGACAGATGGCTGGGCCCCACTTCCAGAGTTTTAATTTGTCAATCTGGTATAAGACCCAAGAATTTGCATTTCTAACAAGTTCGCAGGTTGATACTGATGACGTTGGTTTGGAGAACCAAACTTTCAGAAAAACTGATTGGGAAATTATTTACAAGGTATTGTTAGGTATTAATGATTTGGAAAAATACAAGGTATTATAAACAAAACTGTTTGTATTATATTCTATATGTACACATACAGAAGTTTAGATGGAAAAATACTATCAAGCTGGTATCCCTGGTTGTCCCTGGGGTGGACAGAATTGTTTCTTAATGTCTTCCACATTTTGCGTGACATACTTCTGTAATACGCATCGTATTAATCACTAAAATGTCTTCAAATTTCTTAATTGAAAAAATAAGATCATGAAGTCCTGGCCAATGGCAATAATAAGCCGGAAACACTGAAGTGGGCTTGATTCTTGTCCTCCTCTGGCTTTTTAACTACGTCTTGCTGGGAGTGCTTCTTCAGAAGCAGTCACAGACAGAGGAACATTGATGGGTCCATAGGTACCTCCTGTTCTTAAAGAGACAAAAACAGAAGAGGCTGCTATTGTATGGAAGGCATCTACATTTTTGCCTTCCCTCATTTTAGGAGTGCCATACAGGCTTCTTCTGGGGATGTTTGAAGAAAAACTGGGCGGGACCCAAAAGGCGACCTGCCAGAAGCCTGAAGCATCTGGATTGGCACCCTCTTTGTTTCCTGATGCAGGGTAGATCCATTTCCCAGGGTATCAGATTAAGGCGTCTCCTTTCTGGAAAAAAGATTTCATGGTTTAAATTCCCGTTCACTTTTGTGTCTGTAGCACTCTGCTGTCTCCATTCCAGCAAAAAGCCTCAGGGGTCATGACGTCCGTTCCCTGCTAATATCAGCATGCCAACTGTGGTGTCATGCACACCAAGCACAGAGCCACCATTCAGCTTCCACTGTCTGGGTTCAGGAAGCAAAAGAGCTTCTAAGTTCCTACAAACCTTGACAGATCTTCCTCTAGCCTTGCATGTGCTGAACAGTTCTCATGGGGAGGGAGAGAGAAGGAACTAGAGTAAAAGTCAAGGGTAAATATGTGCCAGGAACACAGAGAGTAGTTGCCACCAGTGTTCAGGAAAAGGAAGGATGGGCAACAGGTTACTGTGCCATAGACTTTTCAGTGGAAGACGTATTTAGTAAGCCCTGGTTACTCGCTTCTGTGTCCTTGCACCACTGTGGTTGATAAATTGGGAGGGAGCCACATTATGGATCTTACTTAGGGTATGAGTTCTTCAAAAATAGGTAACATAATGAGTGAGTCAAATGGAAAATTAACCCCATGTAAAGCTCACAATGGATTCAAAGTTTCTTTTAAGTTTTGGGTTGTTTTTTTTGCTTTTTAGGGCCATGCCAGCAACATATGGAAGTGTCCAGGCTAGGGGTTGAACTGGAGCTACAGCTGCCGGCCTTCCCCTCAGTCACAGCAATGCGGGATCCAAGCTGCATCTGTGACCTGCACCACAGCTCACGGCAACCCCGGATCCTTAACCCACTGAGCGAGGCCAGGGATCAAACCCGCATCCTCTTGGATACTAGTCAGATTCCTTCCCACTGCGCCACAGCAGGAACTCCTTAAGTTTTTTTTAATGACTCGAAATGTAAAATCATGTTCTGATTTAGGCTGTTGTTAAAAGAAAGAGACATTACTTCTATATCAACTTTCAAATAGGTGATATATGGTTTGTTTGAAAATTTTACTCCATAATATGTTGCTCCCTATCATTTTACATGTGAATAAATGGGTCAGAATATCATTTAAGATAAAACTTTTTCTAAGTTTTACAAATTCAAAATTAGCTAGATATGCAGATATTGGCTAATAATTCAGGATTTACAACTGTTGCTTTAATACAAGTTCTTACCCATCCCCTTCTGGTGCTATGACATTAATTCCATATGTGAATTTGTTTAGGACCCTGTAAAAGGAAGTTATTTGAAATCCTCACCTATTAATTTGAATGCCAAGAAAAATGCTATAGTCCATCATTTCATTTCCCCCCAATCTATTGAATTCTGTGCCAGGCACTGTCCTGGGATACATTCGTGACTCCTCTCAAGAAGTTTACACCCTAGACTGGGAAGACAGTAAAACATTAAACAGCTACAATTGTAATGTGCAGGTGGTAAAGCACTAAGAAAAAAAACAGACCAGGGCCATTATAAGGACTTTGTATTTTATTCTGAGAGAAATGGGAGGTCTTTGAGTGGATGTGGATTTAAGCAAGGAACACCATCCAACTTTTGTTTATAGAGAATCTCTCTGGCTGCTAGAGGGAGAATCCACTACAGGAGGCCTAGTGTTCACTGAATTATCACCTTCCCCTGAAGTTGTATTTCACTGAGGACAGTTCTGTACCAGTAGGCCTGGAGTTGTGATCCTACACAGTAGATTCTTGCCTTTTCATACTATCAGTGCAAAATCTACTTGTAAAATGAAATTTTTCTATCCAAAGTATTCTTTAAAGTTTTTTGTTTTTGTTTTTGTTTTCTGGAAAGTTACTTTTAGATACATTCTTTCTGAATGGGAGTTTATCCAAAGCCTACTTTTTTGTTGTTGTTGTTGTCCCCAGGCTAGGGGTCAAACTGGGGCTACAGCTGCCAGACTATACCACAGCCACAGCAACACCAGATCTGAGCTGAATCTGCAACCTACACCTCAGCTCACGGGAATGCCAGATCATTAACCCACTGAGCAGGGCCAGGGATGGAACCCACATACTCATGCATACTAGTTAGGTTTGTTACCACTGAGCCATAACAGGAACTCCTCCAAAGCCTACCTCTTTTTTTTTTTTTTTTTTTTGTCTTTTTAGGGCTAGGGGTCCAATAGGAGCTACAGCTACCGGCCTATACCACAGCCACGCCAGATCCGAGCCACATCTGTGACCTACAGCTCATGGCGATGCCAGATCCTTAACCCACTGAGCGAGGCCAGGGATGGAACCCGCAACTTCATGGTTCCTAGTCGGATTCACTCCCACTGTGCCATGACGGAAACTCTGGATTTTGACATATTCTTTTTTTTTTTTTGCCTTTTTGCCTTTTCTAGGGCCGCTCCCGCGGCATATGGAGATTCCCAGGCTAGGGATCGAATCAGAGCTGTAGTCGCCGGCCTAGGCTAGAGCCACAGCAACGCCAGATCTGAGCCGCGTCTGCAACCTACACCACAGCTCACGGCAATGCCAGATCCTTAACCCACTGAGCGAGGCCAGGGATCGAACCCGCCACCTCATGGTTCCTAGTCGGATTCGTTAACCACTGCGCCAAGATGGGAGCTCCCTTGACATATTCTTTAAAACCCAAGAGATGTTAAAGAATTTTTCAGGGGAGCTTTATGTTTCTTATATAAATCAACAAGATTGATTGAGGTATTGTCTGTTTTTAGCTGCATAATGAGGTATAACTTAGTAGTGACCTCCTTATAATACTGTTTCATGTTACAGTATATTTATATTCATTGGTTTTCATGGACAGTGATTTCCTTTTCCACCAACCTCTATTCCTCTGAAATAAGAGGCCCGCTAGAGATTTTGTACCACCCCACCCAGGGCCCATGTTTCTACTCCCTTGATGTACAGACACACACACACCCGAAGTCCATCCCTGCTGAGTCCTCCTCCCTCTGGCTTCTTCCTCAGAACAAAAGCCCTAAATTGCCTATAGAGCATGTCTATAACCTGCACAATAAAAAGTTTTATTACTTAATTACACCTTGATTTAACTTGATCAAGCATGTTACGCACTGCACTGGATTTAAGTGATTTTTCACTCATTTCAGAAATCCAACCGGCCCTTAAAGGACTGTATATTTACTACCAGCAAGGACATTTCAAGTATATGCTACAGACTTGCAAGGCAGATCTAGAAAAGGAGAACCAGAAATATTCGTGGCCAAAGTGGCCCCAATTAATAACTGATGAGTCTTTGAAAGGGTCACACCTCATTTAGAAACAAATGCCTGGATCTTGATTTTGCAATCATTTCCTAACTGGTCTTCCTGCTTCTATTTTTTTTACCTTTCATAATCCACTCTCCTCACAGAAGTGAGAGTTACCTTTTTAAAAAATATAAATCAAATCATCACTTCTCTGCCTATTACCTTCCAGTGGCTTCTCCTTCCAGCTACAGTTAGAGTAACCCTACCATGGCCTTTAAAGGGCTCTCTACTCATGATCTGTCAAACACGGGCTCTGTCCTCTTCTCCAAACACTCCCCCTTCTTCCCTGACGCCAGTCACGCTGGCCTGGTTCTCCCTTGAATTAAGCCAAGTTTGAATCCACTTCAGGGCCTTTAAACTGGCTGTTTCTTCTGCCCAAGAATGTTCTTCCCCAAAGATCTTTGTATGGCTGCCTTCATCCAAAGAGACAGGTTTCTGCTGGTTACTCAATAAATTGTACTTCTTCTACATCCAAACAACATTTGTTCCTTGGAATTACAGGGCAAGCTCTTCCCCAGATGTGAACAAGGTTTAAAAACTCTTGCTATCTTGTCATTTGTAGATGACGAAATGTATAAATCAAACCAGGACCATATGGGGCCAAGAGTTGAGGGTTTGCACACAGTCTTATATGTGCGCAACATTTTCTTTCTCTTTACAGGTTATTTTCAGAGCTCTGTCACCACCGTATGACGTGGAGGACCCTTACAGTGCCAAAGCACAGGAGCAGCTCAAGATCACCAACCTCCGTGTGCAGCTGCTAAAACGACAGTCTTGTCCCTGTCAGAGAAATGACCCGAATGCAAAGCCTCAACATTTTACACACTATGCAATCTATGATTTCATTGTCAAGGGCAGCTGCTTCTGTAACGGCCATGCTGACCAGTGCGTACCCGTTGATGGCTTCAAACCTGTCAAGGCCCCTGGAGCATTCCACGTGGTATGTAGAACAAGTCCCCGCTGATGAAAAACAAATCCTGAGGCCGTCCCAGTTCCCTTCACGTGGGTCTGCGCTCACACAGCGCTCCTTGTTTCTTTTGCTGCTGATTCACTCCTCTGACTCCATGCCCATCCTAAAAAGGGCCTGTTAGCTTGTTCTTTAATCTTCATTGTAGAATTATAGTCAAGCCTGATAACGAGGTTCCTTGGAAAACATCCATGCCAGTTTTTAGCACTGTGACCGTCAGATATAAAGTGTAAGGTGAGCAGTAGGAAAGGTTGGCATTATCGCATAGAGACCAACTTTGACGGTAAATGGGTACTATTGTTGAGTAGATTTGAAGGTGGAAAAAACAAGAACCTCAGTTTAATACCCAGTGTCTTTTGCTGGCCAGCCAGCAGAATCACTGATGATTCTCCTCTGTGAAGAGTGGCCTCTCATCCCAAGACAGAGTTAAATGCTCATTTCTTCACATTGTGCTTTCCTCTCAACTTGTACTTGTTTGCATCTCCCAGGAGATCACGACCTCCCTGAGGACAGGGACTATGTGATCTTCGTATCCTCAGGACCTAGTGAGTTACCTGAGACAGAAGAAGGTATTTGGTAGGTGTTTGGTTGAATGATAGCAGCATAGGAATAGGAAGATGATGAAAATTATTGTCATCACCTCATCTTCCAAAAAAGCTACAAAGCGGCTCAGATAGCAAGAACCCTGTTGGGATGCATCCAGAGCTATGAATGGCGATTAGGCAACTTAAGAGGGCACTCTAATTCTTTAATTTTATATTTTGCTATGATATTCTGAAAAAACCAAACCAAAAGTAAATAAATAAAATTTAAAAGCTCTCAGAGTATCCTCACTTCCTTATCTTAAGAGTAGACTTCTGGGAGTTCCCATCGTGGCGCAGTGGGTTAACGAATCCGACCAGGAACCATGAGGTTGCAGGTTCAATCCCTGCCCTTGTTCAATGGGTTAACGATCTGGCGTTGCCATGAGCTGTGGTGTAGGTCGCAGACGCGGCTTGGATCTGGCGTTGCTGTGGCCGTGGTGTAGGCTGGCAGCTACAGCTCCGATTCCACCCCTAGCCTGGGAACCTCCATATGCCGCAGGTGCCGCCCGAGAAAAGACAAAAAAAAAAAAAAAGGAGTAGACTTCTGGAGTTCTTGTTGTGTGTCTCAGCAGGTTAAGAGCCCAACTGGTATCAGTAAGGATGGGGGTTCTATCCCTGGCCTCACTCAGTGGATTAAGGATTTGGCATTGCTGCAAGCTGTGGTGTAGGTCACAGACACGGCTCAGACCTGGTGTTGCTGTGGTGTAGACCGGCAGCCACAGCTCCAGTTTGACCCCAGCCTGGGAATTTTTGTATGCCGCAGGTTCAGTCCTTAAAAAAAAAAAAAAGAGTAGACTTCCACATCTGTCTTCTCTCTCCCAGCCCTGATAAGGGATAGGGCCATGAGGGACCATGAACCAATTAGCCATGAGGCCTGTGTTAATTAGGCTGAGATGATGGGGTGCAGGGCAGCACTTGGGTAACTAAAATGGACAGCAGTAGGAAGTAATAAAAATAGAAATAATGCTATTACTTCTGGAAGTGAAGCTGGGGCTCCCAAGTTGAAGAAAGTATAATATTCATTAAACAAACATTGAGTAGTTTCTACTCAATGGATTTTTGACCAATGTTGTTTCAAATAAAGGACGGACTAATTTGTTATACCTAAATTGATTTGGTTCAGGTATCATTCAAATAGAAAATTCTAGAGACGTGTCAACCAACTAGGCGATAAACAAGAAGGTTTGTATAAGATGCTCTAACATTTCTGCCATTATATTTAAGTGCATTAGTGAGAGCCTACAGGCTGCAATGGACTGAATGTCTGTGTCCCCAGCCCTAAATTTGCATGTTGAAACCCTAATCCCAATGCAATGGTATATGCAGGTGGAGCCTTTGGGAAGTAATTAGGTCATGAGAGTGCTGCCCTTGTGAATGGGATTAGTGCTCTTAAAAGAAGAGGCTAGACAGCCAGCTCTCTTTCTGCCATACGAGGACATAATGAGCAATCTGCAGTCTGCAGCCTGGAAGAAGGCTTGCATTAGTACCTGACCATCCTGACACTCTGATCTCAGACTTCCAGCCTCTAAAACTGTGAGAAAGAAATTTCTATTGTTTATAATCCACCCAGTCTATGGTACTTTGTTCTAACAGCCCACATCGTCTTTTGCTTCCTCCCCTGACTCTTATAATCCAAGCGTTATAGGATCATTTCAGGGTAGAGTCCTGAGAAAAAGGACAGACAAGCCTGGAGGCCCCCATAATATGGCCCAGAATAAACCATATTTGATTAGTCTCATGACCTAGGAGACCACCTGAATGGTTCTGATCAACCAAACTAAATTACCAGAGCCTCAAGAGACTTATAAAACATTCATGAGTATGCACTTAAAAGTAATAATCTCTTTTTTTAAAAAGTAAATCCTCACAGTGTAAACTTTCAAAGAGTGAGCAACACTTTCTAAGGCTGAAGAGAACATTCTAGAAGTTTTTATTATATACTCTGGATGCCTGTATGCAAATACACTGTACAGGGTGAAGCCACTGGGAGTGGGTGTCTTGCATCTGCTTCTCATCCAGTAGCAGCAATTCCATCATCATCTCCTGTGCCTGGGACGAGCAGGTCAAAGTATGGAACCTGGCAAACTGCAAACTGAAGACCAGCCATACCAGCCGCTTGGGCTTTCTGAACGCTGTGATTATCTCTCCAGATGGATCCCTCTGTGCTTCTGAAGGCAAGGATGGCCAGGCCATGCTGTGGAGCTTCAACAAAAGCAAGGACCTTTATAAGCTAGACAGTGGGGACATCATCAATTCCTTGTGCTTCAGCCCCAACCATAGACCCCAACATCAAGATCTGGGACTTGGAGGGCAAGATCATTATGAATGAAATGAAGCAAGAAGTTATCAGTACCAGCAGCAAAACAGAGCCACCCCAGTGCACCTCTCTGATCTAG